>NC_050584.1:53887500-54202500 GCF_013368585.1 Megalops cyprinoides | reverse complement strand
TATTGCCTTTTCACATCAACCGCTGCAGATATTGTTTTCTCTAACAGTATGTGCCCTGACTCCTTAACTGAAACAGGCATACAAATATAGGGAATGGAAACAATGTAACAAATTCTTAACCCCATTTTCTACCAATACGCATACATTAAAGGTCTTTAAGGAACCAAACTGAATGTCCAATCAGCAAACCTGACAAATGAATCAATTTAAAGTGACAAGGTGTAAAAAAAAACATGCAGCCAAGTCATTTAAAACTAGTCTGTTGTTAATAAACAGATGAAACTGTATACAGTACATGTATCAATGAATTTACCTTTCAGCTGAGGCAGCCACATACTTGAATATATTTGCCACACTTCCTGTCCATTCCATTTGCTTCTTGTTTCATTGCTATAACAATGGAAAAGTAGACTGAATTTTCATTAAGAATTTTCATTATGGCACATACCTATTATTGTCACTTGTCACTCATCTGTCAGGGATTCAACTAAAATGAGGTGTTCTGTTTTCTTTGTCAGCATGTGGCATTTGAAGGTGAGTCCAGAGCCAAACAAATCCATCTTCAGCCAGAGGGGAAAAAAAAAAAACATACATAACTCCATGAAAGCCAAATCCCACATGTAAATCCCTATCCCTCAAAATCTGACTGAAAGGTCACCATATCAATGCTGGGATTTAGTCTGTCTTAGGATACTGCAGCAAATAAAAAAATCATGTTCAATACGTTTTTTTTTTTGTTTTTTTTTTCACAAATTTGGATGTCACATGAATTTTCACAACATTTTGTCCCACAATACTGAAGAGACTCCTAGCCTCTAGAAATCATTATATACATCCTTTAATAGTAAATTTCTAAATATAAGTCCATAGAACTACAGTCCAGCTCCTCCAGTACTTATTCAATTAAATAGCATAACCTCAACTGTGATGAGTTATTAACTTCAAAAAGTTAAGACAGAAATTCAGTGAATCAAGAGATTAAGTACCCAAACGCTAAAGGAACATCCTGAACTGCGGTCCTACAGGAATAGGTACTGGATGCCCCAGTTCAAATCATCTCAGCAGCTGCAACATTTTACAACTCCAAGCTGAGATGGTCTGTCTGGCAATTAGCAGACATATCCATATAATTGATTTTAATCTTCTAATTTGTTATAACCACCACTTATCTTAAAAAGCCAATAAAGAAAGGTTGTAAGAGCACTTCTCAAGGACAAAATCTTGGCAGAGCTGTAAACTTTTAAAAAGAGTGTCCTAATCACAAACATAATTCACACATTAAAGTGATATCCCATTTGGAAAAAAAAGTTCTACATGGTAAAACTAAATTGTCTTATATGTACTGTACTTACTGTCGACTCACAAGCATATGCATAAATACTATATACACAGTCCATTGCAAAGATTACACAAGGTTCTTAACCCCCATGAAGAGGTTATTGAGAAACATGTTTGTACTGCAGATGATACAAAACTTAAAATAAAAAAATTAGGCCAAGCTCTATTGGGTGAGAGACTAACAGCATGGCTGAATGACATAAAAAGCTGAATCAGTCTTTTTTTCCTGATTTCAATAGAACAGAAATAGGACATAATTGTCCTAGGTGATTGTCGCATGATGCCATAGTTCATTTTCAATGTGAATGTTTTTCTTTCGCTCAAAATGCAGAGCTGTGCACAGAAGTGGTGTAATATTAGACCTCTGTAGCTCTCTGAAATCCTATATAAGAAGATATTCAAAAGGGCCTTTCTTCCACATCTGCAAAATTAAGATGCTTCCTATCTGTAAAACATGCAGAAAAAGTAACTTAATTTTTGCAAGACGATAATATTAAAAGGTCATAATACGTGGAACTCTAAACTGTACTTTCCCTGCTTTCCAATTAGTCCAAAATTGTTTATGTAAGGATTTTGTTTGAAACAAACACACCAAAAGTACTCATATATCACCTACCCTTGCTGCTCTTCATTTAAGAATGGGTCCTTGTTTAAGTCAGAACAATAAAAAAGCTGCTTACATAAAAAAGCACTGAATGAATAGGTTCCATCATACCATACATGTGCTCCATTGAGCACATTAGATGAACTATGCTAACAATATTAGCAATGTGATAAACATTTAATAAATATGACATGATAGATATGGCATTAACAGTTAATTATGTTGTAGAATGGCTGTGTCTACACAGCAAAACTAAAAATGCTGACCTCTCAATTTCTAGTGTATAATAATTTGCTTCTAAAAACTCAATTACAACAGATTGTCGCCTTTGTTTCCAGTATAGTAAAAATGTTCTGGGTAAAAATTGAAGGGTTATATATTTTACCAATATTGTGAAAAAAACAAAGTTGTCTATACTTTTATTTTTTTTTAAATGCATCACAAGTATTGGATGAGTCTATATTTCCAAGTCCAGGTTTTAATTTATAAGTGTACTTCCAAGTATGAGAAAAATATTGCTGTGTCTCCTTCCAATTATTATTTAGTCTTTCTTTCTGTCAACTGTTGTCTAGATACAGATTTAGAGAGAACTGTAGCCACAGAGCCATATGATGCCACAAACGTTCCTTACTGTTACTGTTCAGCCCCCACTATTAAGCGTAACTGACATTGATGGCATGGGTAAGTCTGAGCGCTGACACATAACTGTACATTCTCTACTTCTACCCTAGTAGTTGTACTGCTATAGCTTATAACTGCCGGAGATTCATGTCCATGTTGCTGCCTCTGTGCTTCCTCCTATTTCACTGCTCTTAACAATTGTGGTGGATTTGCTGGAACTGCATGTACACATTTGTCTGCGCCTATCCTCTCTTCTCCTGGAGCATTGCTCCAGGAGAACATTGTCTGCTCTGGGATGTCCGCTTACACTGAGAGGTGAGCCTGCTACAGTGCCATGATGTGTAGCCACTGGCATACCATTAGCCCACCTGCAAGCATGGCGAACACTACAGAACTGAAATGGCCAGCACCCACAGGCCATAGGGTTATCATAAAAACCCCCTCACCAATGGATGACAGATGCCCCAGTGGCCTGCTGCCGACCATCTCCCAAACCATTAAAAGACTGCTAAAATTTCCAGGAGTTTCACTCAATTGCTTCTTTGTGAGGCGTCAGGGAATAATTTTTATTTTTTCCCCAGACTGGCCCATGGGTTTTTCTTTTTTTTCTTTCATTTTTTTTTTAATTGTCTCTAAATCCTGAGTACTTTGCAGCAATCTTGATTGTAAAATGTGTTATATTAAATAAATGTTGCTCTTGTTTTTAGTTGATATCTAACTAATGGCGTTTCAGAAACACTAACAATTTATACATTAGGGTTCTCTTTTCCCCTGACCTCACAACATAGGCAAACATTCCCCTGCCACCCCCTGGTCTGTCCTAGTAGTTGGCTCTCTGACAAAGAAATCACAGCAGGTCCACACAGCTTGCCAGACAGATGTGTCTACTGGCAGAAATGCTCAAATATAATGATCAGCCCAATTCATTTTTTAAAAGTAATTTATAATTTTCATCCTTCCGAGTGAGCCATTCCAAAGCTCTCTTTGCTATTCATAAAAAGCAATTACCTATCGCTACTGCATCTGTCATGCCTCAGACAGTAACAGATTAAACTAATTTTTAAACTGACCTTGGTTGTTGAGCCTCAGCATATTAGCTGCTGATTTTAGCCCTTATAATACCACTGAAAATCTTTAATTAGCTGACTTCACTAATTATGCAAAATGGGTTTTCACAGCAGATTAGTAAATATGATGCATGTAATTTAATTGATTAATGATTTGATGTAGGTGGAATATGTAGATGTTTTTAGAATCAGTATTTGTGGGGATATGGAGTCTCTGAAAAACTTTCCTTTTAGATGGAATAAAATGAGTGAGTATTTTACGTGAAATTAATTGTAATTGAATGAATTACTTTTTTAAAATTGAATTTTGAAAGGCATTTTTCCCTTTTTCCTCTGTATTTTGTGATAACATTTTCCACATGAAACTAAGCTGAGTCTTTTTTTTGTCCAAATACTTTCCACTAATTGATAATGTAAACACAGGTGCCAAACAAGAGGCGCATTGTAAACATGCTACCATTTATCCTTGTCGTCATCCTGGCATAACCTTTGATGTGAGATCGGTTTGTGGCCAGAAATAGATATTTTCACAATGAAAATGAAAGGATTTTTTTTGCATCAGAAAACATCAGAATACACTTATTACTTGTTTGAGGGATGTGTCTGTACTCAAACCTGGGATTTTTGTGTGTGTCTCCTTCCATTTTAACAATTGGGGATACTATCTCGGATATCATTGTTTGCACTGAATCTTAGTGTTCAGTAAAAAAAAAAAAAATAATAAAAAAAAATAGGCAAGGAAGACATAAGTGGCCATCTACAGTGAGCAGCAATATAAATGTAAAAGGAGAAAAAAATAAATGAATACTCCAAGGAGCCAAGTATATAATTTAGCTCATCAGAATGGTTTGTTTGACCCAATGAACCATAACTACTCACTGCACCAGAACAGCATCAGTCTGAAAACAAATTTAGAAAATGGTTTCTTTCTTTCAAGTCTGTTTTTCAAAGACATACATTAATTGCATGTGAATGCTAAAAAAAACTTCACATTTAAATGGCAGTCTTTCATAGTTAAAAGAGGTTATTTAAGGATAGTAAGTCTGACTTTTTGGGTGCATTAAGATACTCTGTGACAGTGGTACACCTAGAGAGCTGATGCAATTTAACTTAGACCTACTGTAATAAGAAACATAGTATGAAAAATACACTGAACAGTTTATTTATTTATTATTAATATTATTATTAATATTGCTTTCCCCCTTTTGACTTAACTTTATTTTAGAACTGGAATTGCCAATTATATACAAAATAGGCTTGTCTCATTGTGACAACCTCTTCACTCGTGTAGGAGCATGTGGGTGAGGCGACTGCAATTCTTTGATAAACTTGCATGCAGCTAGTGTGTATTTTTCACACTAAAACCCGTACAGTGGAGCAGGTGCTCATTGGAGGATCGACGCTACTCAGCCATTGCCATCTCAGTGAAAGGGCCTGACAAGTCGCAGGGTGCCTGATAGCAGTGAAACGGGAGCACCTTGGCTGACCTATCCACTTCTATCCGTGGTGGAATGAAGCCAGTTTGCTCTTCTGCAGTGAGATCCCTGTCATGATTGGCAAATGATACAGCAAAAATTCTGTATCATTTGCCAACATGACGTCTCTATCAAAGACCCTGACCATATAGCTTGGCTTGCACTTAAAGCAAGCACTTGAACCACTGAGCTACTTGGGAGCTTACAGAATGCCCTTGAACAGTCTGATCAAGTAAGACTTGAACAGTCTTACTTGATCAGTAGCGCTCTGAACAACTTAACCTGTTTGAGATGGGTCATGCCAACAGTGATGGGACTGGTGTTCATGTAAAAATGTGTAATAGCTGGACGTGAACTGAAATAACTTGATTCAAACCCATATGTTATGATGGAATGTGTAACTGTAAAGTTAATTGAGGTTGCTGACAAGATGTGAGGTAATATTAAGTTTTGGAATTTGAGGTTACATGATGCAAGTTGCAAAGTTACTGTCGCATGATACACAACATTATGCAACTACGTGATTTCAGACCAAGCAACAAACGTAATAGGGAGATTGGTATTTGTATAACAATTTTATTATACTGAAATAATTAATGTATTAAAGTTTTCATGCAACTTCAGTTTACATTCACCTATTCCTTCAAGCGTGAATACTTGTAATTAGAATCTCATCACTGCTTTCTGTTAGACTTGTGTTAATTATAGCACCTGCTTCCTCCATTAGTGCAACTGAGTAAACCAGTCAGTGTTGCTTACTTTGATCACTGTCCATTCAATTACAGCAAAGCTCTCTATGAGCCACTCACTATCAGGACTCAGCTACCTAACATTTCCATCAAGTTCATCAAAACTTAAAACCAGAAGTTCAAAAAATTTGCATTTTTGAAAGTATCAAATTTTAATGACCTGAGAAGTTATGACCCATAGAGGGGGGTCATTAAAGTTGGTAGATACGGACCGCCTAGGTGGCCGCTGCAGCTGCTGCCTACACGTTTGCCGGTGCCAACCTACCCTCACCAGTGCTATAGCAAGACATGCACCTGCAGTGAATCGCCTGGTTAATCCCTTCATAAGCCACATCCACGCAGAGCTTGGCGCAAGTTAATAAGGTGAATGCACGGAGGGTGACTGGATAACTGTGAGATTTGCGAAAATGAAAACCAAATTAAAAAACAAACAAACCCCCCTCCTCCCCCCCCTACACTGAAAAAACTGGTCTGGACAAGAACGACGAATGGGAAACGACCCACTACTTGCACAACGACCTTGAGTTGTCCATCCCAACTTTGTTTTGGGTTGTGGGTAATCAGCTATGCTGTCCTGTTCAAGGTAAACTGAGGACACACAGTGTGATTTTTGAAATTCGCAACTCGGTACTGTTTATTGTGACTGTACCTGTCACATTAATTGAATGTCTTCGCATATGCGACCATCCCAGGATGCATTTACACCTACTGACCCATATGTGCCTCATATACTGCTTCTATCCATGGGCCTTTTTATGTTGGCATTCACATAATGTTACCAACATGCCATCTGGGATGTCACTATATTACAAAATTTCTTTGGATACCAATGGTGACTCTTCCCCTTTCTGACTCCAGTCCACTTCATGTACCTCATGCACAGCATGCTCCTTCTCTGTTTTCCCCACCAGCAATTTTAAAATCCTTGTGTTTTGCGTATCAACATTCCACTGCTAAAAAACTCTTCCCTTCTGATAATCCAAGTACGACAATGTAGACTGTATCCTTCAGTCCTATGGTTCATATCAAGGCAGAAACCATGCACAAAGGTAACTTACTAACTTGCTGATTAACTACTGTTTTGAACAAAAATACTCTGTAATACATCTGATCCAAAGAAAGGCATAATTATTAATTGTATTCTGCAAAAGAAAGCGTAAGTAAATATAGTAGAGTGCTGAGGATATACAGCCATGAACAAGGAAAAAAAGTTGGTGCTTGTATTATGCATGAGGTAATGCCAACATAATAAAACTTAACTGGAGAGGGCAATGAAAACCACCCAGACCAAGAAGATAATATCAACTGGCTAACCAAGTAGCTAAGATCCATACTGTTAAATATGTGTAAACTCTACACATTTCTTATACTTTTCCTTCCTGATAATTGAGTCCTAAGCGTGATGTGTATTTATTCCTAAGTACGTTATAGCTACATAGCTAGTCATGGTCTCTGCCATTGCCATCTCAAATGCAACATACTAAATAGTCCATTGTGATGTCTTTTAACAGTGAAAATGGAAAAATAAAGAACGGGAAATTGAGTGAATGTGAAAATATTTTACTGATAAGGTCTGTAGTATCACCACGCACTATGCCTTTGAATGGATCGACCATGTTCTACCACATAGCCAATGTTGTCTGCCAAAAAAACCTAATATTATCAATTGGCTAAATGCAAGTGAAGTTATTAACCTTTTGGGAGGTAGCTGAAAATATTTCAACCTCTCTATTTTGATTCTAGAAAAGCTAGGTGATACATTCTTTGGTCTAAGGTGAAACAGTCGCTACCACTCTTAAGGCTACCTTGACAAACATACAGGGGTTTGTTAAATAACTAGCTAACGATACAGTTATATAACTACTGTACGTACATTCCCAAGTTCATTCATTTGAAATGACTGGTAACCAGACATTCTATTTATATAAGTGAAGCTCAGATATCCTGCATTAAATCATAGCTACTAATAGTAGCTGCAAAGAAACACTTTTCCATTTTTGCTATGACAGGACCAAATTGCATTTAACTAATTGGATTTACTTCATTTGGAATGTCTAGTGAATTTGCTTTCCTTTTTCTTTTTAAATGGCCAATTGTATCGAACTGAAATATGACCCATGTTAAACGCGGGAGAATGCAGACAAACTGTGGGCTCCAGGTCATTCATCGGGATCATGTGACCAGGACTGGCAAGGTGATGTAGGGCTCACCTTGTGTTCAAAGCAAATGCCTTGACCACTGAGCAACTTGGAAGCCCTTTCAATACATTCTTGACATTCAAACATCTTAAATTGAACATGTAAAAGTCCACTTGATATTCTTAAAATGAAACTCTCCTTTCTTACATGAAATTCTTGTTTTGAAATCAAATTTTATGATTATCGACATGAATACTAATAAATTAGGGTGCCATGTCCCAGCTTTTTACGAGTAGCTATTGCCAATTTGATTAAGAATCATGTTTTCAGCATTCGTTGTGAAACCATCCTGTGTGATTGCATTGATTTGATTTTCCAGATTGTTTGCATACTGTTAAACATGTATGTTTTGTATGTATGTTTCTGCTTAAACCATTTTCATTTGGAGAGTAAGTGGAAGGAGAAAAACACATTTTAAATTTTGCATTTCTGCATGAGGTCTGTCTTCATATTACCAAAGACTGAAGTCAGTAAGTTTACAACAGAAAGCATGTGCAGAGTCTCAAGTTCAGGTCATGAACAATATGTTAGTCATCAGTGAACCAAGAGATCGATAATTAAAATCAAGAGAAGGGGAAATAAATCTGAACCTTATTGTCAGTGTCACTGACCTCTGTTATTCTCAGATGTTTTTCAAAGATAAACCATCCATTCACTGTGAGTGTTGGAGCTGAGTGGCTGAGAATACAAGGGAGTCTATCAGTCTGGAATTGACTGCAGTCCATGAAAGATCAGACAACAGATCAATACACTATATCCTTAAGGATGAGCCTGCTAACTAAAAAAGAAAGAAACCCTTTGACTAAAGAACAAGAGCACTTTGATTTACAGAAGAGGTAAAGAAACATTTTCCTGAAGAGGAGCATTACTCTTCTAACTATCCAATGTATCAGCAATTAAAAGGGAATATGCTATAAATATGTTCCAACATATCGCCTAATTGATCTAACTCTAACCCATACAATTCCATGTTTCTACAAGAGGATTTCTCAGTGTTAGGAAACTAAGTAATTTAATGAGGTCCAAACTGTAAAGAGTATATATTTATTTACATTGTGTGGTACTTAATTAGTAGAATGCAGGTAGGCCAGTAGTTTTATATCTTTATTTCGTGGATATTTATTTTTTCAAAACTGTTTGCAATGTGTACAGTAATGTTTAACTCTTGGAATGAATCTACATGCTAATAATCCTTGAAAACACTTTGAGCTATCTAAATTTGATATATATTAAAATTGTTACACATTACAGACTAACACAATTTCAATGCCATCTTAACATTTCAGATTCATCAGTCACGCAGTTCCTCATAAAAATGATTCAAGTACTTCCCGTTAAGTGTTTTACATTGTAGCAAATACTACATGCAGCCATTGCCCAATCATAATGGTTCACAATGGTTCAGTTGTTCCAAGCATTCATTTATCAAGCTCCCAGAAGATCATTATAGATGTGAAACACTTGCATAAACTCATCAGACAAAGTGCATTGAAAATTTCTACACATTGAAGTGGTATCTTGTTGAACCTCATTTGCTTTACATTTTCTTTGTTCAGTCAGGTCTGGATAAAATGAACCTGCAAACTAGAAAGTTAAAGTCAGTGAATTCAGGCGAATCAAAAAAGAAAATAACCAAAAAGGCAATAAATATAAGCCCAAAAACTTTGGTGTGTGATTAATAACAGCAATATGTATGTATGTATGTATGTATGTATGTATTATTATTATTATTATACATAGTTGTACTCTTAAATGCTTTTACTACCACCTTTAGAATAAATCATATCACCATTTGAAGACATTTGACCAAAAAAATGATCACTGAAAAGAAGCATGAGTCATGAAAACATGAGGAATGATTCACAACCTAAATCTATGCATGTGTGTAATCTTTACTGGCACTCTGTTTTTAAAAATCTGCACCACAGAATAGATTACACTAATAAGAATACAAATGAAACCATTCATGCACCAGAGGCAGGCAGGCAGAATTTCTCTGCTGACGGGGTAGATGGAGGATGGTCAGAAACTCAACATGGACAGAGCCCTGAAACCTATATGTGTGCCAACCTTATATTCTCCTGGAAGTAATCACCAGTTATCCTTGTTGCAATGATAACATGTAGCTAGTTGGCATGTCCTAACTAGCTACCAATTTTAATGTCATCAAGGTTAGCTAGCTAAGTAGAGAATAGTAGAGAAACCATTACTGAGTCCAGCTAGTTTAGCAATAAGTGAAGCAATTGTGTATACTCCTATATACGCCTCTTTACATTAGTAAATTTCTCCTTGACTTTAGTGCCTTTCAAAATACGCATTGATCAAGGCTTCATAGAGTTAAGAAGACAAAACACTGCAGAGATTTTTTTGGTTTGCCAAAAAAGGAAATGCAAAATCAAAACAAGGCTATTAGCTAGTTAAGGCAAGGTATTTCACTACTCTAACTAGCAATGTGCTCATAACTAGGCAGGCTAATAACTGATTTCTCAAAATGAGTTATTTCAGAGATTACTTATTTATGCTATTATCTTCAGCACTGTTCACCAAAAAAAAAAAACTGTTCATCTGCTGCCCAATGTCCCTTTTTTGGGGGGAACAAATGTGACACATGTCTGTTTTTGTGTGACTTTTTTGTTCCAGTTGCAGTTTCATCACCCAGATCCCATAGTGGATAACTATGCCACCTTTCCTCTATTGAAAATGAAAGGCTCCTGCTGCTTTGCCATTCTCTGTGTGCACTGGTCTTGGTGTGTTCTTGGCATCAGTTATTTCTTTAACTTTCTCATGGGACTTGCAAGTGCATGAAATATGGACACCAAGAATAGTACAGCTCTTGAGAATGATGCTCTGCTCATAGCATAATTTATTGCAGTGATTTTGTGAGGGCACATTAATATAATTAAAATAAATGAGAGAAAATAGTTTTTTTTTTTTGTTTGTTTTTTTTTGCAAGACTCCTGTGAAATTGTACATTTTCATCTAATACTTTGTATACCCAGGTTAAAAAAAAACAAAAAACACTGAAGTAAACAACACTAACAATTGGTAAATGTATATGTTTTTGAAATGAGCTATTGCTGAACACTATGCTTGTACCAACTGAGGAGTGATCAAGTGTGAATGTAGAATGTTATTGTGGTCGGCAAACCTTTTTTTTCTGGAAGTGCTTTTTTCTTTCCCTCTCTTTCACTTTTTCAACTTGTTGATTTGCACCTGTATTCTGCTTTGGTTTAAAGTGATTAAAGTAGTTGAAGATGGATTTGGTTTTTTGTCAAAACATTGGAACCAAGTTTATTTCAAAGCAGACTTTAATCTAGCTAACTGAAAAATGGAGCTGCCTTTATCACCAATCTACTGCTGGTTTGCTAGCTAGCTGAAGTCGATGAAGGTAGGGATATAAAAAAGATGACTCACATATCCAAAATCTAATGATTGTACCCCGATGGGCCGAAATGTAACTGATACTACATGGTTTAGCAGTAAACTATGTAATGTGTTAATTGAAATCAAGGGTAGATATCACTGTTTGTTTTGCCAAGGTCCTTGCATTGACTTGTTTAAAAATTAAGAAGTGGATGGCACTCCTTTCTTTGATGACCAACAGATGTTTCAGCATGATGTTTTCACATCTGCTATGTCAGAAAATTAGTTATTAAGAAGTATTACTGGTGCACAGTCAGCAGGCATCAACCCTGCCAAAGGAGCTAGGGAAAACTTAGTTCTTTTCTGACAACAGCAAACATGGTATAAAGAGCGTGAACACATCTGTTGCGTGTTTATATTGTAATTCTGAAGAAAAAAAAAACATGTTTAATCTTAATTCTTTGAGATTAACAAAAGGAACTGACATATCAAGTAAAGATGAGGAAAGCCTCAGATATTTTGTGTGATTGAGAATGTGAGCTGTTGTATATTCTAGGTATTTATTCGTAAATACATTATGTACATCATTTTCAGTGTTTTAAAGAATGATGTGATAGCTAAAGATATTGTTAGATTCTGGCAGGAAGTGGAAGGTGGCAAGACCACAGGAACACATGCACATGGACATGTGTAAACAAGGTATACATGTGTTTCCTTGTGTTATTTCAGGAAGCATTATCCCAGGGGCTTATTGAAGCTCAATGCAGGGAAAAGACTGAGCAGTGTGTTGTTGGTGAGGCAGCTGATTCACTACTTACTGGGTGAATATTGGCAGGGCAGTGGTCCTTTTTGTGTGTGTCTGAAGTGTTTGGCATTTTGTACGGCATTGGCTAAAGTAGAGGCGAGCTGGAGAGAGAGGAAGAAGCGACCAGGCAAGCCGGGGGACATTGTAGACAGGGGAATTACCTACAGCACAGATTCTGGATGTCACACCAGACCAGTGGGGAGAGCTGAGCCAGACTCCAGGGCGACGTCCCCTACAGTAAGGAAATTGTTTCATTCAAAAATTTTCAGTGTGTATGTTTCATGAGTGCATCAGGGTCTGCTCTGCATTTCAAGGTGTCATAACGGTTGGTAGAGACCAATGTTCCTAAAGGGTGACGCATCTAAACACAGGAGATGACAGGGGCCACTCAGCAGAACAATTGCAATTCTGACCAAGCGTAGTGAAATGAGCCAGAATGCCATCCCCTCTTTTTGTTCTGTCTTGTTTGTGTCTGTGTATGTGCTCCTTAAAGCTCAGCTTCTTCTTCTGTGGAACTTTGAAATCTCAGTCTAGATCAGGAGTGAGAACTCTGTTGAGCCTAGTGGTAGGATGATAGTGAAGTGTGTCAAATACTGTTGTGGGGTGTCAGGTGGTAATGCTAAGCCAGTAGTATGTGCTGGATTGCCAACATGTCTTTCCAATGCAAATAGTCAACTCCTATTTCCATCATGGACATTCAGATGCTTATATTTATTGTGAAGTGAGCTACTTTTACCTCCACACCTGCTCTTGACTTTGATCCTACTGTCACATCAAACTTGCAGTACTTATAACTCCCAGACACTATCCAAAGTGTTTCTGCACAACATTTTCCCATCTCTTGTGTATGGTGTTGAGAAGTTGCAGGACCATAGTTCATGTAGAAAAAGAGATGTTACCTGCATAAACTCAAATAGGGATGCCTTTCATGCTGTTTTGTGGAATTAGTTTTCAAGTTGAGAGCTGTGGGCTTGAAGAGTGCTGGTAGATCTGATGGTCTCATTCAATTTCCACATCGCATTTAGGGAAAGTAGACACTAGCAAAGCTTGCAAAAATGAATATCATCACCAACTTTCTTCTTTTTTTGGGAACTAACCAGCCTAATATTGTTTCTGTGCAACTTTTTGTCTAGGTTTGCCAGCTTGTACTCAAAGTCTGTTTGATTTTTTTCCCCATTCCCTCAATTCTCCTTGAGCAAAATCTACCTCTGAGTTTAGCTTTTGACTGGAAGCTCACTGGATGTTCCATCAATTTTCAAATAACGAAATGTGGTTAAGGGTTATTTTAGGGCTATTTAGGCTGTTTTTGAATTTGGCAATGTTCCTCATAATGTCATCATGCTGTCTTCTTCTGCTGTTGTTCTAATAGTTACAATATGTCAGCCATCTTGTGAATAGCTGAGGGTACAGGTAATTTGACATTTGACAAGTGATGACAATGCAAGTGCAGTCATTACAAATGATCCCTGACATAACCAGCCAGTGTTGTTGATTGAATTATTATTATTATTATTACGTTCATATTTATAGAAAACAACTTGAAAGCAGGAAAGCATGGGGATATCTCACATCACAAGCTTTGAAATGTATACCCCCTATGATACACATAGTTATTGAATTTGATTTATGCCATGTATTGAATTCACTTTGTAGCATTAATCACCAATCTATAATGGACCACATTATATTAGGTGATTTCTGAATATCATCTGGCAAGCTACTATATCTCTCTGTCATTGATTTGAGAACATATTTATGCAGTCAAGTCACTTTTATTTATATAGCACATTTACAAAAACAGTTGACCCAAAGTGCTTTCCAGTCAAGGCAGATGGATTACCAATACAAGTATACATGAATAAAAGGAAATAGGAGTACAAGTAAAAGCAGAATTAAGAGAAAATACATAAGAAAATATGTACAAAAATAAAATAAACACAAGAACAGAAAAAAGTACCAGATAGAAAAAACAAAAACTTAAAAATAAATTGAGTGGACATGACAAAAACCCTTGGGGCAACCTCAGACTGAACTAAAAGCAAGAGAAAAAAGGTGGGTCTTTAAATTTGATTTAAAACTGTCAACGGTGGGACAGGACTTAATATGGGACAGGAGACTATTCCAAAGCCCGGGGGCAGCAACAGAAAAAAACCTTTGGTTTTGAGGCGTGAGTGGGGGATTGAGAGGAGTTGTTGTGAGGATGACCTAAGTGATCTGGAGGCACAATATGGAATCAGCAGATCAGTAATTTATTGTGGAGCTAATCCATTGATGGCTTTAAAAACAAATAGTAAAATTTTTAAATTAATTCTGTATTTCACTGGTAACCAATGCAAGTGAGCCAGAACAGGAGTCTTTTCCTAGTTCCAGTTAAAAGTCTAGCAGCTGCATTTTGAACCAATTGTAGACAAGAAAGGGTGGAATGGGTCAACCACATATACAGGGAATTACAGTAATCCAGCCGAGAGGTGGATGGATAGCCTGGATGGAAAGCATGGATAGCCGTGTCCAGGTCCTTATGAGATAAAAACGGCTTTTATTTGGCTATGGTTCTAAGCTAATAAAAGCTGCCCTTAAACAAGTCAGTAGTGTTGTGAAACTTCAAAGACATGTCCAAGAGGACACCAAGATTTTTAACTACATTGTGCAAATTTGCAGACGGGGACCAAGCGCATTGCTTAGGCTAGGAGGGCCAAATACAGTACAATTACTTCAGTTTTGTTTTCATTCAGTTGAAGGAAGTTCTTCACCATCCAGCATTTGATGTCTTCAACACAGTTAAAGAGGTTCTTCAGTGAGCAAGCACTGTCAGGTGTAACTGGTAGGTAAAACTGAATCATCTGCATAACAGTGATACAGAATATTGTATTTCTCAAAGATAGAGCCAAGGGGAAGCATGTAAAGTGAGAATAAGAGTCCCTAAAACTGAACCTTGGGGGGTACCACATTTAATGGGAGCAGGGTATGAAGAACAGTTTTCTATTTTGACTGAAAAGGTTCTTGTAAATGTACATACATTTGCACAAGTGGAACACTTCATTCATTAATAATATGGTACAAAAATTCAAATGTTTTAGCCCATGGGTGGTGAAGGTGCACATTTCATGGTAATTATATTGGCAAAATCATTTTCCTCTGTAGAGAAGCTGGCCGACAATTCCCCCATAAATGAGCCGAAGAGAACCAAAAGTTAAAACATTTTAAAACTCAACAAACCAAAGACAAAGAAACCAGCCTACACCGACAGCAGAGACAAAACAAGCCCCTCCGCTACACCTGTATTTTAGCAGGCTTCAATTAGTAAGGTGTCTCTCATTACCCAATAGGCTGGTTCCCCTACAAATTGCCAACATGTGCACCCAATTAAATGATTGATTCCCTAGAGAATAATTGTCAATTGTGGGAGGTGGTGAAGGCTCTCCTTCACACTTCCTTCCCCCCTCTCCCAGTCTCACAAAAGGTCAAAAGGTCAGACAGCCAGAACTGGCTCCAATGAACAGACATCAGGAGTCTTCCCTCCAGCTTTGCAGACAGCCAATCCCCTGTACATCTGGGTAAAACAGCTGTCCCCAAGGCTCTGTCCAGCCTGGGACTCCCAAAGCTGTTCTCCCACCAAGGGCTATAGGGTGGGCTCTCACTGCCCACTGGAAATCTCCTCTCTGGTCCCCCGAACTGTACTTCTGCTGCACCTGCCTCCAGCTCTACCTCCTGCCCTCACCAGTTACCAAGGGGTTTCCAGAACTGCTCCCTCTTCCAGGGCCCCCAGGTCAGCAAAAACACAGTCCCCCTCAGGTCCCCCATGGTCCCCCAAGGTCCTGGTCCTCGTAGCTACTACCTCCTTGTCTGTGAGTTTTTCTGTCTTGGTCTCTTTTGTTCTCTTTTCTTGCTTGTTGTGGCTCACTCCTTTGTTGCAGGGAGCATGAATCCCACTGCTAACACCACTTGTAGACAAGCTGGTCAACACATCTCTCATAAATGAATAGAAAAGAGCAACAGTTAAAAGAAACTAATTTATTGTAAAACCCAACCAACAAAACGAAGAAAACCAGCCTATGCACACGAACAAAGTGAGCCTTTCCTGCTGCTCTCCAGCCACACCTGTATTTCATTCACCTTCAATTAGTCATGTGTGGCTTGTTAGCCAATAAGCAGATTCCCTTACAAATCAAAACAGGTGAGCACAATTAACCAGTGATTGACAACAATTTGGTTCAAAGGAGAGGTGGTGAAGGCTCTCCTTCACATCCTCTATCTTCCATCTGTACACTTAGGAAGTCATTTAATATGTACTGTATGATGAGAAACATTGAAATAAAAAGCTGTCACACTTTCCATTTCATTCACCTGATATTTTGCTTGATTTACCTCATACTGCCAGGTGATTGAACCTGCCTAATGAATCAAAGGTGCACCTTGTGATGGTTCCATAATAACCCCTCACTGACAATGTGTCAGGTTGCAGTTTAATGGGAGAATAGACTCACAATTCACTTCAAAGAATGTCACTTTCTCAGAACATCTTTTTGTCTTTCACAACAAAGTATTCCATGCTAAAATTTTCTCCGATATGAACTTTTCGTACTCTAAAGATTTTTGGCAACAATCTGAAATCTGTCAATGAAAAGCCAATAAAATGTGAAATGAAAATAGATTTCAAATTAGTTTCAAAATAAATATTTATAATATTTATATATTTATAAAACTCTGTAACTGTGTCTATAATTCTCAAACATCAACTACTTCTTTCCTCAGCATAGTGTGCAATAGCACAAAGATGCACATACTTCTATGAAGTATGGTAATCATAAGAATATTTTCTCTTTTTTAGATAAAGTATTAAATACAAGGTGTCAGCGTGGCAGTCAGTGTGATTGTATTGGCCAAATTTCATAGCCAATTTTATTTTGTCATTCTTTGATTTGATTTTCATAGGTTGTTTTTTATGCTTGTCTCATTTTGGCTTTTGCTTCAGGAAGTGTAGTTTTCCAGTGGAGCTGTTAGTTATATCTTCCATGTGTTCAATGTTTTTTGGTTTGTCTGGAAAAAAAGAGGCAAGTAATTAAACACTTCCTGTTTGGAGTGAGGACTCCTGGACTCATGACATACAGAAATACATTTTGAAGTATAATGCAATGCAAACATTATGCATATCTTTTCACTTCAGATTTTAGGAGAACATTAGAAATCACTCTGCTACATGACACACACACACACAAAAAAGCAAAAAGTATAAACACCGCTTATCAGAATGATCTAATTAGTTTATCCCATTATATATACTGTATAAATTAGTTTGGTGATGACATGATATGGGTACATGTAAAAGACCGCAAAATGAAAGCTGAACTTTTAAACCCACTCATTAAAGCTTGAATGACAACAGCAATGTACACCCAGCAGGGATATCTGTAGGGTATACGACCAATCTGTTGTGGAAACTTGAGATGATTTGGTTCCAATATTTCTCTCAGTGTTCATACTTTTTACCCAGCTGTGACAAAAATATTCTCTGCTTCCACAGAATTCACTGCAGCTAATGTTCTAAAGCACCGTAAAGCCTCTGTATTATTGAAGGCACAACAGCAGTCTTTGAAACGATTATTCAGTAGTGTTTCTCACGTCAGTGATGGTGAAAAATGTGAGCCAGGTTGTGCAATTGTACATGTACATGTTTTATACCTATTATTTAATGACAACCGATGGCTCTGTCGCTGAACATGGGCTGAGTGTAAATGCTTTCACACTACAAATTGCACATATTGCAGTAAAGAGCATTTGCCAGCTCAAAACAGTACCCATCGGTTACTGAGGTGAAATAGTCATTTTTTTTTCCTTTCAAAACTGGGCTGAAATGGACCCAAGAATGTCTCTTCACTGCTCCAGTGGTTACTGTCATGCCCTCTGATCTTTAGATGTCAAAGGATCCACTTTCATGCTCCAGCCTACCTTCTGTCCTTCTGTTTGGAAGACAGGACTTTCTCTCTGCAGAGCCCCACTCTGGCCATGAACGTGCACTAGGCTTCACACAGCTTGGAGCCTGACTAGCATACATCATGGATGCAGCCTCTCGAATCCCCCCGAATGTCACTTCCCAAAGCAGCAAGCAAAGAGTTGTAGCTATTTGAGAGTCACAAAACAGCTTCCCAGTAAACAGGAGTAATCTCCATTTCAATTTGACAGTGTATCAGTACCATTGTCTCCATTCTTTGCCATTCTGACCCCTTTCCACTTCATCTTAACCTCCTCAACCTGTTCGGCTACCATACCATTTCCTGCATGTATTAAGTGTAGGCCAGCCAGCTGTCATTTAAAATCCATTTCTCTGCTTCTCAGTATACAAGAAAAAATGGCATAAGGAGACTTGTGAATAAGCATTTATAATGCAAACTATTTCTTGCTTTTATTTCTATGTTTGTGAGTTCCCTAACTACTAGGGTAGCCTTTTTAGCAGTAATACTATAACATTTTATCTTGTCAGTATGTTTCTATCTTACATTATACATATTTTCATTCATTTACATTATATTCTTGAATGTAAAGTAATGTCAAAAGCGTATCATCTATTAAAAGTCACATCGCTATCTCAACACAGGTTAATGCAAAAATAAATTAAAATTGAGTTCAAAGGTTTGTCCTCCAAGTACATTGTAGGATTTGAAATTAACATTTGTTGCCTGGACCAAATATTGCACATTCATCTGAAGTTCTTTGCCTTCTGTAATAGTTATATAAACCATATCCTCATACAATTATTTGTTATGATGGACTGAAATGAAATATACATAACTACATGACTGTAAATGCCATAACATTACATTTTTTTTGAGGCAATACATTTAGACACTGCTACATTTCAATTTGGGTAGTATCATACAAGTTGTACATCTTAAGAGAACACTGTAATGCATTCATACTTGACTGTGTCACTTGGTCATATCATTGTCACAAAGTTGGCCCAGTGCATAGTTTTGTAAATTAAATGGCACATTTGATTGTGGGAGAATGAAGGACACTTCAGTTCAAGTGCTCTTTAGGTTGACAAGGCAAGCTGAAAGCAGGAGGAAAGGAGGGCTGAGAGAGATACAGAACCACTGAATATTTGTACAGTTGTAATTCGTATCTATAAAACATCTTTTTATTCATTATTATATAGTATGCCATTTACTGTTATCTATTTTATTTATTTTCTGAAACGTGCTGTACAACAGCTTTTACAGAAATTACATTATATAATTCTGATTTAAGATCTATGATTACATTCTATAACAGTGTATAGAAATACTGTATACAGCACATGATTCATGGCTGTAGTAAAATATCAGTTATAATTTTACACTAATTTGGATGGTAGACATTTTTACCGTCAAACTGTGCTTCCATCTCAGCTTAGTTAATTCATATTTCGAAACAACCTCTCATTAATGAACAAAAGGATTGGGTGAATTTGTCAATGGACGATCTAGGAGCTGCCTGTTCCATGAACACATCACAGTGGCTACAGTTACTGCCATTGACTGCTTTAATTACATTTTTTATGTTTCACCCTTTTTACCCTATATTGACAGGTGCTATGGATCAAAAGTGCCTCTCAAGTTTTGTAACCTGCTGAGTTGGCTTTAAAATATGGGACCTTGAGTCTAAAGAGGAAAAGTGCTCATCTTCAACAATTTTACTTAAGTGTTGTGTAGCACATTTTAGACAGACTTGAATGTGCTGAAAGTTTATGGCAAATAAAAAAAGAACTTTGTGTTCACTGATACACTGGACAAAGAATAACCCTTACTGATTTTTCTATTTGTTGCCAGATTGCATTAGCTATGTTTGATCTGAATATACCCAGGACAACATTTTCACTGAAATTAAGATATACTTTTTCCACATGGGGAGAACGGGAGACTGCGGTTTCAGGTTAAGGTAAGCTAATGAGTCTGAAACACTTGACATTAGTGAGAGGTTCAAAGTGAAAATCTGTTGGAGTCTTCAGAAATCATGCCAGACAACAGTCTAAGTTCAAAGAGAATATTTACATTCCCAGGTTCTCAGACAGAAATAAATGTCTGTAACACTCAGTGATAAGAAGGATTGCAAAGTGCCAACTTAATGGGAATATTTAAAACAATATTAACAATTAATAACCCACTTTGTAGCTTGCCAAGAAAGAGTAATTAAACACATTATGGGAGACTGGTACATTGCATTGAAGCATTGCCATTTTTCAGGATCATTACGTAAATGCTGGACAAAAAGAATGTGCAGCACAAGGTAGGTTACAACGTTCCTTTACAAATTATATGAATAACACTACTAGACATTAGGTACTAGCTAGGCTTTGCATCTGGTCACACCCCAGATGGGCACCATCATAATAGAACAGACACACATACTTGCCCACTTCTTGGCCATGCTTTCCTTCATGTTCTTTTTGCTTTGTTGCTTGACAAAATTTGTTGCTTGACAAAATATTGAAGAGACTTAACCCCTCAGCAATTCATGTAATATTTTTCCTCCAGGCACAGTTACTAGGGGCGAGAAGTGACTATTAGCCAGCTAGCTAATTGAATCTCATTAAAATAAATCTTGCAGAGAAGAGATCATTTGTCCTCATATTTTTGGTTAGAAACGTTATCAGATTTGTTTATGTAGTTCTTCTGATGGAGATCTGCAATATATAAAGCCATCAACATTTATAACAATGTTGCATGTTCACATCTGGTATGATTATGAAGTTTTTAACACAAAATGGCTGCATGTATACTTCCTGTCATGTCAGGAATTACTGTCAATTCATAAAAAAGCACACCTCAGGGGACATCTATGTATTTCTGTGCTATCATTTCCATTTGTTAAAAAATCCTAATCTTGTTTTCCTTTTGTAAGTATTTTTTGGACAATTTAACTTCTTTCAATGTACTTCAGATCACCTTTCCATGCTGTAGTTTGCAAAGTTCTCTGATCTTTTCCATTTCCAAGGGGAGCTGTGCTGAATAAAATTGGATTGAGTCATTAAATTTTGTTTTAATTACTTTACACCAGAGCAGAGTGCAGGTCAGATTCTTGAAAAACTAAGCGAAATGAACTGTCTGCATTGAAGCCCTACCCAGTGTGATGTCATTGTAACTTCTAACGTATATGAAATTTGAACTTTAGTTAGATATAAAACAGTCAGATACACTGAGGTACACTGTAAATCTTTTCACAATTTTTTTTTTAAAATAAAACACAAATTTCTGGCTAGATTACTGTGAAGATATACTTTAATAAATGATTTCAGCCATCTCACTGTTGAACAAGTAAACCAGTACAAATAGGTTCTTCTCTGTTTCCCCCTGTCTACTACCCTGATTTCATGACACATCTAAGCTTGCCTAACTGATGTCTCCTCATGAAAGGCTAATCATCACCTGCGACTCAATTTGGCAAAGACAGAGCTTCTTTATATCCCGGCTATGTCTTCACTTTTCCAGAACCTGATCATTATCCTGAAATATACCCACAGCGTCAGCCTCCCACACTATCAAGGGCCTTGGGGTGACACTTGACAGTGGACTGACGCACACCAACCACATAGCAGCAGTCAGTAGGGCCTACAGATTCTTCCCGTACAACATCAGAAGAGTCTGCCTACTCTGCCCAACTCCTGGGCCAAACTGTGGTCTTTCCCTTTTGGACTGTAATTGTAACCTGTAGTTGTATGTAAATTACACTGCAAATTAACCACATTACTCCTGCATGAAAAACCTGACAATGTGAAAAGTACATTTTGGTCATATTAGCTGTATTTCTGTGACTCTTTTCTCAAGATTTATTGCCAATTAACAGTTCCCTATGCTACTATTTTCCAGCTGCATACTGCTTTTTGGGGCAAGATGGAAATTCGAGTTTGTCTTTTTCTTTATTACCACAAGTGTTAGTTCAGCTTACAGTCATAAAGATTGGTACATAAATGGCTGCAGTATGAAGCTGCACCTGAATGTATTTGTTATCCAAAATTAAGAACAGACATTGATTGAATCCATGGTTTGACGGGAATGGATAGTTTGTTTCTTATGTACAACAGTACACCATGAAGTGACCATCTATTAGCTTAAAAAGGATGTCATCTACATGGTCAACCCCACCTCTGTTGAACTTCCCACATAAGCAGAGAGCTTGCAGCAGGGCTATTATCTAAAACATTTATATTGCAATTATATACAGAGTAGTTTATTTTTATACACACATGACAATATTTGCAAATTTAAATTATGAAAGCACACAATGATGAAGCTGTCAACTTCTTTGAATGCCTTTATTTTCAAAAAGGTTAATTTTCATTTCTTTTGCTGAAAAAAAGTATTAAAAACCTAATCCAGAGCTATATGGGGGCATGTGCACATAATTTTGCATAGTTTATATTGGAACAAATCGCATCAAAATTAAATCTATGGAATATACTGACTTCATTTAGATGGATGGATTTAAAGGCCAGCATGACATCACTGGAGTTGATATTATCAATGAAATGATAAATTGCTCATAGATAATATTTTATTGGCAATTTGTATTTTTATTTAGAACTGATAAACATTTATTAGAACATGGCACTAATAATATCCAAATACCAAATGTGTCAATCATTTTGAAAATGTCATGATTGAATATTTTCTTCTGATTAATTTTATTCTATTCATTTTTTAGGCCAATTGAAAGTTTTGCACATTGCAGTCCCACTAATACTATATAGCATAAATGAACAATATTGCAAATATTTTCCAATTATGTCTGATAAATAACTGCATGTTAATTCACATTATTTTAAAGTGTAATGGTATTCATCGGTATTTACGATCACACACCACACTTCTCCGATTGCTGATGCTGCTGTAGAACACAACAGCGGAAGGCTTGACCCAGGAAAAGCATTTAAAGTCTGGCACCAACATGGGGTGAGATTTGATTGGAGCTGAGTCAGTGCAGTTGCTGGGCTGAGAGCTGGACAGCACTTTCACAGGAGATTAATGACAGCAGGCATGTGCTGAGACATCCGAGCCACCAGCGAGAGGAAAGTGCATCAGAGCAATGGGAGGCTCAGTATAAAGATTTACAGATCAATACTTTGCATTCAAGCAGTCACAGTCACACAGGTTTGCACGTGAGGGGAGAGATTGGACCAGAACATGGACTTTAAGGTGCTGTGTAAAATGAATCAAATACTTGCATCTGTGACCAAAATGGTGATTCTGGAGAGTGGTGACCCTTCAGATCAGGTCCCCTGCTAATTCCATGTTGAGCATGCCAGTCCCTACAATAGTGTGCAGTCTCACAATGGTGAAAAATTAGATGTGGATTCTCACAGCTTGCATAAGAACGGATATGTGATCCCTCAAATCAGCACTTTGGACATACATCAGCACAAAGATACACGAGTACAAAGATGTATGATTTCTGCACGGTGACATTTTCATTGTTTAATAATATAGGCCACAGCAAAGCTTGCTCCTCTACCCACTGCACACTGGTTATCGTCTTTGCCAAGCACCAGTATGCCGCGGGTAGAGTAATTACCTTGCTCAGAATGTGTATTCTGTAAGCACCTGCTGTGTGACAGAGATTTATCTGATATTAATGATTGTTGTCACTTACATATACAAATGTTTTGATTGGATATGGATAATGTGATGGAGTAGTACAATAAAATAAAGACACAAAACAAAAAAAAATAAAAAAAAACCCTGATTTGACTGTTGAATGTGAATCACGTAATAATAACTATAGAAACTATGCACATGATTAACTATTCACAATCTATAGTTTGAATAGGCATATCTGCATGTATCCATATTCATGCTCCACTGCTTGTAAAGTATCCAATTCCTTCAGTCAAGGCACAATGAAGTACACGTGTAAACATTTTTCTTCCACAGTTTTGCAATAGTGCCAGACTGCGAGTAAGTGTGGAGGCCAAGTGTTTTGGTCTTGAATTAAAATGATTTGCTAAGTGCTAAACCAGCATGAAATTGCTTCTGTTTGGCCATGCTTCCTGGGACACAAATTTCTCAAGTCAATTCTCAAGTCGTTGCTCAAATGATTCAAAAAAGATGAGACTGTAAAGTCATTTCGGTTAGAGAATGCAACAGACCAGTGGCCTGTGTTCAGCCTCCATGCGGCTGTTGCATCATAATGCGGCTTTTAAAAATAATGTGAGGGAATTAACGACAAACGAAAGAGAGAGTGTTCCTCCTGTGCTGTAAATGTAAAAAAGGTGCCTAAAGGAATCTGTTACCTCCATTAATTTCCCATGCCAATCAGTGTCTTTTTTAAAGCTTTGTCTATGACACCCCCCCCAGGTAGAGCCCCTGAAGCTATACAAAAAGTCTACATTCAAGAAACACAACCTTTGATTTTTCTCTGTTCAGGAATTCAATGATTATCATTCTTTGCCCTTATTTTGTGGTTACTCAGACAGAGAGCATTCCAATACTGTGGTGAGTTATCCATGACTGACTGTCACATAATTACCTTCCCCGTGTTTTGCATGAAGGTATTTTTTCAGTCTGAGGAATTATTTAGCTTGTGCATGTGCCTGTACATCTGTGTATGAAAGACGGCAATAATGGTGTAATTTGACCAGGCATGAAGTCACAACTTTTAAGGTACTGGACCACTTCTTTTCTTTCCACTAGGTTTCTTGATACATTTAACTATCTTGTGCTCATTTATTTAATTAGAAATTTGTTTTTGTTGTAAGCAGAACTCATGAAGCTGAGGAGGATAAAAACTGTACAGAGGTGTAAGAATGTGCAGTAAGGGATTTGGTATCATCAGTTGCTAAAAGAGCATACACAAACCAAAACACCCAATTAGTCATCCAATTATGCATGGTGTATATTTAAAATGCAATCCCAAATTGAAGTTTAATTTTCCTGTCTTTCATTTAAATTGACTGAAAAAATGTTATTTAATGTGCATTTACAGTGCATTTTGCATGCTGTTGTGGCCAAGTGTCACCATTATCTGAAATGTTGACAGTTCACATGAAATAAACAAACAGCTAATAACAACTAATAACAAAAACAAACAAGTAACAAAAAAGAGTAAGTTATAAATTTTCCTTGATCTCTTAATCATAATGAAAACTATATTTAATTTTTTAATGTAACCCAATCACTTTGGTAGTGTTACAATTATTTAACGTGACGCAAACAGTGAAATCCTACAATAAGGTAAAATAAATAAATAAATCGGGTGCTCCTGGGTGATCCTTACTAAAACTGGCAGGCTTGTAATTCTTTACAAGAAAAAGAAACTAATACATAATGAATTATGTTCAGGACAATGGTCAGTTAATTGGTACAATCCTCTACTGTACAATCCTTGGTACTGTATCCTTATTTTATGTTCATGGGCTGCCACTGTTAGCGTCTGTGTGTGTGTGTGTGAGTCTGAGTGAGTGACAGTGTATGTGTGTGTGTATAAAAACTTTTCATTTAAGGCCATAACTAATCAACAGAAAAGTCTAAACTTACCAGTGACCTTACTTAAATCCTTTTAAACCAAACCAAACCTTTTAAAGACATTTTAATCAATTCCTGTGCACATTCAGCCTTATAGATTTTTACAAAACACGTAACTGAAACCATGCAGCTTGAGACGATCTGTGAATATATTATTTGTAAAATACTTTTTTTCAAAACTGGTATGCACAAAAGGCAGTCTTATTCTCTTTTTCCTGCCATTATTACTGTAATTATAATGCGATTAACAGCACATTCATCAAGCAGTCATGCTTGTCTTATTACCCTATCTGTTCTAAATTTTAAAACATTCGCTCCATTGATGCACATTCATTCCATCACTATGCCTTTGCACTTGTTCTGATTTAAGAAAATTCACCAAGGTTTGGGAAGTTTGAGGATATACTGAAGCTTTAGAACACCATGTTTGTGACTTGTGTATATCCCTTCAGCCGTAAGGTGAAGTTCAGACCATCTTTGATGATTAAACAATTAAACCATGGGACCCACTAGCTCAGAGTCTTTCTTTCATCTTTCACATCATAGGGCATAGTATATTCATTCATGAAACGTTAAGATGCATCCACCAAGTTGCAAGCTACCTGCGTATCCATTCATTCCTGGAAATGTATCTCTGGAACTGCTGCAGTGCAACAGCTGTTCAAAACAACTGTTGCCCAAAAAGCCACTAATATTGATCAGGCAACATGCCCTCTCAATGATTTGTCCATCTGAAATATACCCTTGTAACAGATTCAGGAAATAAGATAACTAAAAAAATTACCAGCAGGCCATGTGTGAATTTCACTTCATTAGACACCCTTGCTGACTCAGCTCCCATGCCAGACAACAGCCCATTCTGAAAAGAACACCTTTTTTTCCATGGGACTGTACATGCTAATAAATAGTGTTCACTATACCCTAAGTGGTGGCTTTTTACCCTCTGCTTGTAATTAATCAATGAATAGAGCACACACTGTTGTTTGTGAATATTATCATCTGAAACAAGTGGCACAACAAGCATTTTTACACACAAAAAATGTAAGATACCAGACACTGAAATAAACAGGGCAATGCAGTGTTTGACTAGAAAAATCAGAAGGGTAAAACCAAAAGTATGCTTCACAGATGTATCTTTCCATATATTATAATATAATACTGCATGTCAAGGTACTGCAAAGCATAAATAAATTGAAGATATTCAAATATACATTCAAAATTATTTACATATTACATTTTTTCCTATAATGAGTTAGCAAGGTTACACACACAGTATGTAGCTGTGAATGTATCCCATAAAAGTTGAGTGCCCTTGGCTTAGTTGTTTAGAGATTACAAACTGTTGATGATGAACACAAAGAAACCCTGTTTATCATCATGAAAGCCAAGCATACATTGCTCTGAAGACAGAACAGTGTACTAACAACATCTCTTTTGACTTTATATTATTTCTATCACCAGAAACAGAAAAGCTTAACTATCAATCACTGTCCTGTGATATTTCTGTTCAGTAAGTAATGACTTTTATTTCTTTACTAGATGAGAGTACTGAAGGAAAGAATGAGTATGAATTTTCCATACTGTATGGGTACAAAGATATTCAAAAAGCAGCAACTTCTTATAATTACTGCCACTTGCTTTATTATGACCACTGCCTTTGTGTGTGTTTAGCTGAAATAAAACTGTATAGCTCATTATTCATCTGATCACTGAAATGTATTACCTAAATCTGTAATGGCTTTCCTGTGATACATGCATACTGCTCATCGATATATATTTTGGTAAGATTTATTTGTCACCCATACTCCCACTCTCCCTTTTAGCATAATGAATATTCATTCCTATGGATATTTCAGCATGAAAGATGTGTTTACAAAAGATGAAGCTAATGGTAAGGCATCATTCACATTCATTATTTTATTAGGTTATTCTTAAGCTGTAGATCTCAGAGCTCTTCTGCTTGTCTGACAAGCTCCCAATAATGCTACCAGCTGTAATGAGGACACATGAGTGTAATTAAACAAAATGAGCAGTTCATGAAAGAATTACATTTTGTAACCCATAAAGTGAGGGTTTACCTAAAAACTCTTAACAATTCTAGTCAGTTCCCAAGATCAAAAATATAAGGTTGGGCTCGCTGCAGTGACATTATCGAGCAAGCAAGTGTGATAAAGCTATCAATACCATGAGAGGACCAAAAGCCAAGCCAATTCAAATGATGCCATTCCTGGACCCTTAGATAGTGGCACCTTGCTAAAATCTGTTAATTACTATCATAAGCAAGATAAGCAATTCTTTGGCATCTTGTAAAATCAGCCAGTGTTGATTGCATCCTTTGCCCCTTTTGCGAGGTAGCAAGAAAATAACTCAAGCTATACACATTCCTTAATTTTCTGGAATACACAACCCATTTTTTTAAGAGATGTGTAATATACACAATTATATCATTGCACAGGTGTTGTCACCTTTTGGGAAATTTTTCTTCTGACTGTGATACAGTAGAATTTTGGCATTTTGTTTCTGTTAAAAATGTAGATGACGGAAATGTTTGTTATAAATACTAATCTCTCAAAGAAGAATATATAGGCCTATATAAATGAGAAGCCTCAATTTCAGGTCTGCCTTTTAATGTAATTTAATAAATGAGTTATTTGTTTGATCAAAAGCATAACAATATTCTCTATTTGGAATTCCAACACTAAATTCTGCCATTTCCTATGTGTAATTTTGATCTGCATTTTATATATTTATCTAAAGAATTTGTAATAGAAACCATTGTTGGAGTTTGTAACATAAATTTGTAATTATCTTACAGTTAATGCTATGGCACTGCTATGTGCTAGATGTTTTGCATTAAAACAGGGCAGCTTCCTCTGCACTGTAAATGAAAGGCAACATTAGTTTCCTTGCTGTTTGTCAGAACTCTGAGCTCACTGTATAATGGCAGCTGTGGAAATAAAAAAAGAAGTTGGGTGATGCAACAAGATGAATGCATCTGATCTTTCGATTGATCCAAGAGAGTCACACAATGTGAGCATAGTGATAGGTGCCAGTTTGCAAGCTTTGTGTACTGATACAGGAGGCAAGATGGGGGAAGTTGAATATAACAACCCAATACAGAATTGATTGATTCTTTTTTTTGTCACAAACTAATTCACACAACCTGATTTTTTTTTCTCAAAATAGAATTTGAAAAGAAGTGGCTTCCCCAGTCAGGGGAGCCTTGGGCGAGGATTCAAGTCACCACAGAGGATGAAAGCAAAGGGCTGAATTGGAATTCAGAACCAGGATTGGAGCCAGGCAGGTTTTTATCCTCTGCTTCCTGTAACATGTGATGAACCCTTTCAGACTGACATTTGCTAATTCTGGCCACTGTAGGCTATGAGAAAGGTGAAAGCCTGAGGCACAAAGTAAGCTACCAAGGTAATATTGTTCCTTGTGGACATTGACAAAAATAAGGGGAAATAAAGTCATGGCACCCTATGAAGCTTGTCAAAACCTCTTTTCATCACCTTGTATCATGTTGTGCCATGGGAAGCTGACTTTTGAAAGGTTTCATTATTATTAAGGTAGAAACATCAATCTATTTCAAGGCAAAGACAGATGAAACATTTTTAATTGACATATTTTAACTTACATAATGACTTATTGCTCAGTAAATTCATCAAGCATGATGTTCTCTTTCATTAAAACAAATGATATTTTGCTATGCATTATTCAAAGCATATGAGTGAAAGTCTAAAGTACATACTATAAAGGTATTGTATATCACTCATCATTACCTTCACTCTTCTCATACAAAAGTACTGGACTGGCTACATTCTGTATTTATTCATATTTATTTATGAATAAAAATGTATCTAAGTATATATTACACCCACATCATGCTATTATTTTCATACTATTATTATCCTGTTATTATTTTCCCTTATTTTCATCACCTGAAATTAATTACATTCATAACCATTGATCCTCTGGTATGACACCCTGAATCCTAATGCCAAAAAAAAAAAAAAAAAACTGAATTAGATTGTGCTACAAAGAAAATTTTAGCCAACTGTGTAATAAGACATTCATATGTAAAGCCAGAATGATTAGAAATGATAATCTGCACCCTGTACACAATGATTTCCTAATCCTGCCCCCTAGCTACTGTGAAAGTTTCCCAAAAATAATAAGCAACTGCCTAAAAAACACTTTCAAAAGGCCAATGACAGGTTGTACCAGAGTAGTCAGTAATCAGTAGTTTTGATTTGTTAAGTAGAGTACTTTCATTTCAATATTTGGTGCAGTTAGCATTGCAGTCGTGTCCATTTTGTTTCAATAGTAGGTGTACTCTATGATTTATAATTTGATTATATTATTAGTATTATTCCCATCATTTCATTCTCAGAGGTCATTTGGTTGTTGTTGTTGGCCCTAATTTCATTGGTTATGCATTTACATTACATACTACATTACATTAATTCCAGGCTACCAAACCACTTCCTTAAGCTTGCTAAGAATTTAGCACTGAATGCATTAATGAGTATTCAGTAGGGCTCTTGGTTTTATTTGAGGGATTTAAACCTGTATTTCAATCATTATCCTTCAGGTGTGGCTTTAGTTACTCAATTATTAGTTGTGTTCCAAGAATGCAACAGGCACAGTTACCTGACTAATCAAAAAAATGTGTGGCTAATTGTAACCTTGTCTTTTTAAAAAATCATTTGGTCTACATAGAGGTGGAAAGGAAAGAAGCCATGGAAGGAGCATCAAGAATGTTCACAAAAAGAGCATAGTTTTGAGCTGAAGAGTACAACAGTCACGCCCTGCCATTTTGACAGCATTCCAACGTGCAAATATTCCACATGACTTTTGTTAACCAGTTACCCCTCATTTAGCTAATTTTGTAAGGTTTGAGAGAAAATGTCTGATACCCTTTGTAACTTTTGCTGCCATTTTCACTTATCGTGACGTATAGAGAACGTTATCTGTGTTGGTCCACCCCTTACAAGATTTCATATTTGTCCTCTATTCAAGTTCACCCTTCATTTATTGTATTATTGCACAGCACTTGCTGTTAGGGATGTTTCAAAACGTCTGCCTGAAACTGAAGACTATCTCCAGTTAATAGTGTTCAAACATGTATTAACACATTACTACAACTGTGCAAGGATATGGAGAACTATGGCTTTGTTAGCTTTATCAGCTTTCTGTGGAAAGGAGATTGTGACAGAATCAATGCATTAAACATCACATACTAGGGAACTTATGTTAAGGTGTCTACTATATGATGCACAACAGCACAAATGGTGTCATTTCAAAGACTTTCTAACTTAGTTTCCTTTTAATGTCCTGTTTATATATATATATATATATATATATATATATTGTTAAATATATTAACTTAATTAACTTAAAGCACTGAAATAAATGACTATTTTTGTATTCATTTATTGTTCTTGACTTAGTGTTTTATGCATTTTATGCAGCCAAACTATGCTCCGTGCTATTACTTGCAGAGCTCATTGCGAAATTCAATTAATGTTACTGTCATAGAATAACTGAAATATTCATTGCGGAGCAAATTAGCAGAATTGCCAAGGGTACTTAAAATATATGTATCATGCTGTCTTTCTTTCTAAATTATTTGATACTAACCAAATGATGAACTGCTCACCTGAAAATGGTGATGGTCAGAATTTTGAAATGATGGAAAAATTTCAACCCTGTTTGCCAACGGGCTGAATGAAAGTTTAGCCCAGAAAATCTTTGATTCCTCTTGAGAAAGTGAATAATCCCAGGTTGTGTACATGTAACAAACATGTCATAAGTATCAGGGCAATTCCACTAGCCCATCAGCTTCAACAGGACTATATTCGGTGGACAGATGACTTGCATAAATACAAATTAAAGTTGATCAAAACACCTGACAGCACATCAATACTCATAGACGAATCAACAGATGGAACAACCATTATGTTTAACATATTTGCTCGGCATTTGTGCTTAACTGGTGGTAATCAATTCAGCAACTTTGATGCAACTGCAACTGGATAATTGTTTAACTAGTGGCTTGAAAAAGGCTGTCTCAGCCTTTCGGTGTCAGAGGACTGAAGAACCTGCAAGAAAACAAGTTAAAAAAAAAAAAAAAAAACAACAACTTAGGGCTCTAATAATACGGCTATATTAAAGCTTATAAGGCTTAGAAAAGTAGCTGAAATATTAGTTGTTCATTAGACATTAGCATGCACCATTTTTTCAATCCCAGATTGGAGAACACTTTTCCAGATTTTCTGCAAATGTGGTATACAGAAGTCATTTGTGCATGTAGCTCAAGTGCCTACATTCTGACAAAACTGAAATCCTGCTTCCTGGTATGACAGATTTGAAGCTAAATATCAATGAACTCTCAGTCACCCCCAAGACAAAAATTTGAAAAACATGGAGTTCTATTTGACTCTTAGCAGGCCCCTTCTAAAGAATTTAAAGAATTGTTTTTCACTTCAGAAATATTTTCTAAGTCAAGTAGGGAGAGAAAAATTCTCTTGCAAGACTTTTGAATATGACAAAATGTTTCTCCAAAAATGCTGGAGTTCAGGAACAATGTCCATAGTTCAGGAATAATGAGTTAACTCAGGTATGTATTGTCTTCTGGAAAAATAAACAATCCCAAAAAATCAGTGGAAATGAGTTTCCATACATCAAAACATGAAGGTTATGTTTGATATGATTACAGAAGTTCTTTTATTTGGCTTGGAACCTAAGGGATTGCACCTTGTACAGACTGCTTTACCTTTGTACAAATGGAAGTTTTTTGCTGTTCATTTTCTGTTCTACATTGTGCTTGCACCTTGTGTCTTGTACTGAGGAATTTCAAATTGCAAAACTGGTAGAAAGGTGTTACTTACATGAGTTTAATGTGCTAATGTGTTTAATGCATGAATGAGTTAGTCAATTTGATCATTTTTAAGTATGTTTTACCTCATTTAATGTTTTTGTGTTCAATGTGTTAACAGATTTATTAATTTGCAAGTTTTAATATCCCACAATTTTCCAGCAATTTCACTTAATTACCGATTTCCACGATCAATTAACTTGAAGGGCTGAATATTGTACCTCATATTAAATATTCCACACAAACATACACACTCACACACATATATTTTAATGTTGTCAACTGTGACTTCATGACATTATGGTGAAATAAACATCCTTGTTGCCTTATTCTTGCAAAGAAACAACTGGACCAAAAAAATTGATCAATTAATTATTTAGATGCACTGCAAAAGGTTAACTGTGCTCTCTTGCACTCAGAGATGGCACCAGACAATTAAGTTTTTAAAAGCCTGTAATGCTACTGGGAAGTGACATTTCAACCTCAAGAGCTTCTCAGTAGGTGACATTCTTGTTCTCTTTTTTAATGGCAAACATACAAGCACTTCATTTCATCTGGATCGAGGAGCTGTTTGGAGGAGTTATGACCCTGCTGTTGTTATTATTTATTAACCAGGTGATGGTGTGGGATGACACTGACGCTTTACCACATACCAGCTCTCTCAGATGATTTGCCTTCAAATGCAGTTCAAATTATCTCACTGAATATTGCATGCGTTTCTGGGTGCCTCAGAGGATATTACAGTGACATGCAATGCAGGTCATAACTCTTTAGGAGAATGGATGTTTGTTGATACTTAACGAAGTGGGAACAAAATCCCTGTCCTTTAGATTTAATATTCAAATCACTTTCAGATAATTGTTTCTAAATATTCCTTTTGGCATTTTGCTTCCACCAGAAGACAAACTTTGCAGGTTGATCTAAGTACAATTAAGGGGAGATCAAAAGGAACAGGTACTATTAAAATTGAGTATGTGCCCTTCTGAAATAGTGCAGTACTATCCACATAACACACTTAAAGATGATCCCACACAAGCAGCTCACCTACCAACCCACAGTGGTGCTCCCTGTGAAGGCAACATATATATTGATGGCTTCTCACATAAGTTCCAACTGGATCTTTCTTTCACACATATATGAACTATTGAATCATGCTAGCATGTTAACTTTACAGATTCTAAAAGGGATGATTTGACTCTACAAATCTATAAAATGAATATAAATAACTTTATATTTCTTAGGTAAGCCTCATCAGATATTGTTCCAGATGAATTACTATTAAAAAGTTGTTATAAACAAATTATAATTGAACTGTGGTCCATTGTAACATATGTAAATAAAGTGTGAAGCACCAAAATTATATTGATAGAGACTGTGTAAATAAAATAAATTTAAATAAATAGTTATTTTCGAATAAATTCAGTATGGCTTTCATGTCCTAGTTCACTTGCAGCTTATAATCAAAGAGGTAGGCTGCACATACATGGGTGATGGGGAAACTGGTGTTTTTTTTTTTTTTTTTTTACGTTCTGTGGACATCATGCAACAATGAAAGCAGTTCAGTAAATATGGCACGTCCATACAGATACTTAATTCAACTCCAATAAATAAATAAACAGGTTTGGACCTCATCACTGCTTAAGGAATAGTTAATACACCATTGTCTGACCATTGCTTGAATGAAGTCACAGTAGTGACTTTCAGGTTTGGAAGTTGTTGCACGAAAATGACAAGCATGCAGCAATGACACTGAAGCAGTAGAATCAGGACATGCCCAATCAAAAAGCATTAATTATATCTATTCAGGGATAGGCCAGTGGAACTGGAACTGGTAGCTAGCTATGTTTTACTGCTGGCCAAAGAATCACAGCAATAACAGCAGGAAGGGAAATTTGGGCAGGAATACATTTAAAAAGTCAAATGCAACACAGGAACCAGCCTTAGCAGAGCCACTAACTGCTGTATTCCATCAACAGCTCTACACCCACACACTGATATTTAATCACAGGCTAATTAAACAGGTGTGACTTGTTCCTAATGGCTGGTCTCTCTCTCTCTCTCTCTCTCTCTCTCTCTCTCTCTCTCACACACACACACACACACACACACACACACACACACACACACATACACACACAATCAGAATCTGGTTTGCCATGAAGTTAATAGAAAGAGATCTACTTTTGTCCAATTTGGGAAATGGAAAACAAGGATCCTTATTTAAATATTTGCACACATTAGCATGGACATTTTACTGTCCATTTTAACATTTTGGAGGTCAAATACATTCTCAGTTTAGGGGATAGTAGTTATACATGTTAATTTCTTTAAAAATAGCTTTATTGATGATTTATGAAAAGCAGATTTACAGCAGTACATTTTTTCACATTTGGCTTGCTTTCTTACTACATTTTTGAGGAGGAGAACTGTTTCATGTTATTCTGTAAACTCTGGCTATCTAGGTAGCATCTCACAAAAAAACTGCATGATCAAGTGTACCTTTTAGGTCACAGAGAACACATACAATATTGTATACCTATCTTTCTGGATCAGATTATGAAAGATTATTTACTTGATGAAAAAAAGTGAGGAAAATTCAAATCAACAAACCATAGTGTGGTCCATTAATTAAAATGAAATCAAAATGCCTGAGATATTTACTTTAAAATGATTTTCAGATTACATGATGGACTGGAATATGGATTTATGGACATCTAAGATATGCACATATGATTTTCTCTGGCTCAGAATTTGTGAATGAAAATTTTATAGCTGTGTCTCCATGCAACTTCCCTGTAAGGTTTATATTGGGAAGTATAATATATTCGCTTGTCTCAAGCTTACTTTTTTTGCATTTTTCATTTGGTATTCAAAAACAAAACATGTCTCGTTATATAATTAAAACAAATTATATTGGTGCACAGCTTCTCATAATCCACATTCTAAAGAAATGAACATGGTCCCCAGCAGGTGGCCGTGCTGCCTGAGGTTTTAGAGAAATACTAATTCTCTCAACCTCATACGGTGTCCCCCAGGACTCAAGAGGACAGCTGATCGACAAGATGGAATGTTTATCTTAACAGATCAGTGATGAAAAAGGCCATAAACAGGATCCTGTAGCAGTAGCTTACTATCAGTGGTGGATGTAAGGAGATACTCTACTTGCACCACTGCTGCAGTACATTTTCTTCAGATACATATTTTGAAAATCAGTGTGAGTAGCAGAATGAGTCAGGAACAGGAGCAAGAGCAAGGAAGAGAGAGGGTAGGAGCCAGAGATAGGAGCAAGTGGCATTCAGACAAAGCATTTTTTTATTTTCTTTAGCATTTCAAATTTGCTTAGATCTGTTGTTCTGCACTGGGGTCCCTTTTTGATGTCTTTAAAAGCGCCATCTAATTTTCAAAGTGTAAGACAGTCCCCAGACCATGATAACTGTCCCTTCCCTTACAGTTTCCCATCTGGTCACTACTATGTCTGCACATGGGTGACATGTGATAGTCATGTGTCAAGCATGTCAAGCTTTTCTTTGCTTAGCTTAAGTCAGTGTAACTAATGTTGCTTGACAAAGAAATAGCTGCTGTTGCATTGCTAAAAATCCTCTATTCATTGTAGTTACAATTATCCTCATAGACTTCAAACAGCACATACATGTCTGCTGACAAAATTAAGTGAGGACATAGATTTATATTCAAATCTTCCAGAGCTTCCATTTCTACTGTGGCCAATGGGTGCTCATGGCCAAGGACGAGACAGCTAAAAATAAGTTGCAAGGTTTAAATCAGCAAAATAATTATTCCAGAACAAGGCCCTGGGGTAATCAATACCATGCATTCCTCAGGAAAGATCATGCTCATATATTTCATCCCCATCAGTCGTAACAGTGTATTAAAGTACAAGAAGTCAATGTGGAGATCTGTCAGTGTGGAATGTAACCTAGAAAAAGAGCAGTTTTTTACCTACCTTTTTCTGGATCCATGCTGGGAAATTCAAACAGTGGCCTTGTTCTACTCCAGGATCCGTGTTCAATTTCCTCTCTGTCAGCTGTACATAACTGATAATCCTATGAATTCCATGTGTCTGTTGAGCATCTGAGTTTCTGTTCATATCAGCTCAATTCTATGATCTACCAAAAAGGCAACTATATCTATGGTTGTCATTATAGTGCTGAGGGGAAATTTTCCATTTTCCATTTTTCCAAGGTTCCATCAGTATATCTCTCTGTCCATAAACCAGCGAAGAATAAAGACATCTCATTGTTTCTAAACACTATCACTCTAGCCAAAGCATCAATGCCCCTTTCATGTTATATTCAATGAAACTTCCACTGTTTTTTTTTTTTATGAAGTGTACACTGAAATGCTCTATGATGATTGCTTTGCTCATAGTTCGATATTTAATAAAGTATGATTGAGATTGATTACAATCATATTGTGCAGTGTGATTGTGTGCCACATGAATTTATTTGCATTTGAAAGAGATTCTTCTGCATGGCAGTAAGACCCTTACAATCTTCAAAACTGTCCACACATTTGGGTTTATAAATAATGGTGACCCCAGTCATTTCTATTTCTGCCTTGTTAACTCTGCCATTTACTCACCCTTTAAATATCTTTTCAAAGTAGTAGTAATTAAATAAATGAATAATGATAAAATAATGTGAAGCATTTTATAATATCAATTAGTCATTTCAACAAAGTAACCTGAAGATAGGAAGTCAGACTTCTACATAGCAAGTCATTTAGTAATTACCTGCATTGATCAAAGGTGCTGGCTAATGCATTGATATGCACAGTACATTGAGGTCATGTACAGAACATCATCAGACCATTCTAAAGCCTGACTAATAATGAAAATCTTAATGATGACTCTAAAATAGTTTCACTGCTCGCACCCTTTCAAGTTTGCTTAGGTTTGACGTCTCCTGTTAGATGATAAACAATGTTGTGCAATTCCATATACTTATGGTACCCTCCATAACATTTCCTTGTGGTTAAAAGATGGTATTGCAGAAAAAAGCATGAATTTGAAGTCTTTTGATAATGCCATGTGCATGAATAATCATTAAGAAGAATGATCATAGTTAAATCTCAAATTTTAAGCCTAATTTACAATAATTGTTCGTTTAATTAACCAAATGATCATTTCACTTAATTAAAAAGTGGATAATATGCAATAATCAGAAAATGTTTCACCAGGATTCTGACGTACCAATATTTCTGGTTTAAAAAAAAAACTGATCTGAGAGGTATTATTCGCAGGTGGTAAAGGATTTCTGTTCTCTTTTTGGGGGCTCTAGAATATTGTCTAGTTGGGCACTTACTGGGCAAGATGTTAGCTTTGAATGCAAGATTGTCTCTATGTCCTGGATTTGATACCAGCCATGATCAGCCCACAATGACTGAGTCCATAGTGGGGCAACCCACCAGGCATACGGGTGGGCAGCTTGGCTGGCCAGGGTTTGCCCATCTTGTCACGAACCAACAATCCCCACTGGCTGCCTAGATAAAGCTGCACATGAAGGTGGAAGGTGGTGTGAAAGGAAGTGGTGGCATCACTTGTTTTGGAGAGCACAACAGCCTGAACCCTACCAGACTGTTAGCAATGCTTGCAGCGATAAGCAGTAGTCTAATGATGTAATTGGGCATTCTGAGAAAGGGGAAAAATCATTCCATATACACACGTACACACACACACACACATAGGTCAACAGCAGCTGTTATTCAGTGTTAAATGCAACAGTCTCAACAAAACTAACAATGTTTTCCTTTGGATAACTGTTCAATGTCATAGTTAACATTAGTTAGAACTTCACCTCTGGCATTTCATTTTCACAGAGCAATTGAGCAATGAAAACAATAAAGTGTTAGTACAGTATGCCACCATCATCATCATCTTTCATTCATCACATTTGTTGGTTCAAATGAAAACATAATTTAGTTCACATCTTAAGACAAAGTGAACTGTCTTTAGAGTTCCCTGATGAATCCATCTGTATCCTAACAAGTAATCAATGATACCTTTCAGACACAAGGTTAATTAATTTTTTTTTTTTTTTGCTTTTATGTCTTATCATATTAAAACTATATTTCACATTACCAACAAAGAGCAATCAAATGAGATAAGAAACCTGTTATTCACAATTGACAAAAGCAAAATGTTACTGTGTAATACAAATGCACAAGAGAAGTGGAAAGGGCTCTATAAGGTTCATTATATGAAACATGCAACATTAAGCATTGAAAACAACTAAAACATTGGATCCATGAGCAATGATGATAAACAAAGCCATCAAACAGGCATTTCAGACCTCAAGATTGCAATGACTCCTATGCACATGAAACATACAGCACGTTTGACTCCCTTTACAGCTTAAATAATATGTTTTAAGCAACTGATCTTGAGCTATACATCTTGTTCTGAAAAGTACTTTATCATTTTATAAATGATTCCATTTCAGAGGATGAAGCTCTAACTACTTGTCTTCAGAAGACACATTGCAAGCCAAGTCAATGGTTTTGGTTAACACTGTACATTTCCCCACAATGCTGAAATGCCACTCCAATTGGTCACCAATTACAAACTGGGAAGCAGCAGTCCTGAAATTTCTCTGAACCAAAGACGAGCTTGAAACCAGCTATAAATTGAATTTTAATGGGGCAAAGCCTTTGGCTGACTCATGCCATTTTTAACAGCTCTAACCACCACTGTCACAAACCAGTCATTCTTTAAACCCTTGAAGTATTACCTGTGACCTAAATGTTTACTGATATTTCAAATGATGTCATGACATCCAACTAATGACTGAGAAGCAAATGTTATTTAATTTATGTTTGTCTGCATTTTGATTGGATCTTCTTTTATATCTTTATTTTTGAAACCTCTTAAGTGTATTGCTCACTCGGCATTACATTACGTGTTGTTCCTACAAAAAGGCACAGCACGGATTTGTTAGTGTGTTAAAATAATTCATTTTTGTGTCACACAATTGGTCATAAGCATGTGCATTTCAAAATAAAGCTGGTAGTGGTTGGCACAGGATAAAAAATTCTGTCCACTTGTTAAAACAGAAATAGGTACAACTGACATTTTGTAGCTTTCATCAACTCAGTCTATCACTTATTAGAGGCTTGTTGCTGGCTGGAAGCCTAACTGATGTACTTTGCTGTTGATGATTTTTAGTGAATCAGCTAAACCCCACTTGTCTGAAATACTAGATAACTCCTCAACCTCAGATTACTTAATGCGCCCCATGAAGGCATCAACGATCATAACTGTTTACTGAAATGGTGGACCTGATGTTATTGGTAGATAAACCCCTTTGTTTATGGTAAAATGATGCAATGGTGTATTTAAAGTCTACATTTGATATAATATTCTGCACTGAACATGACAAATTGAATATACAGAAGGTACAACAGATGGTGCATTACTGTTATGGAAACGAAAAAAGTGTAAAATATATAAAACCTACACATATTCATCTGCTCCTGAGAATATTACAGTTTATTTTCAGTAACTCAACAGCATTTCAATAGTGAGAAATCTTAGGACAGTTCAAAACAACGAACAATGACAGTACACCTGTATAAAGATGCCACCAGCTGTGGTTTACACAATGAGAAGTCATTGGCAAATCCAGAAGCTGGAAAATCCAGAAAAAAATGTACAGCACAGCGCAACCTTATCTCATCAGAAAGCAGTCAGATTCTGACATCAGTCCACGCAAGTAAAAACTTTCACGAAGGATATTTATCACTCTCTAGGTGCTCATAATTTCACAGTAGAGGTGTTAACTTGCTTCATGTCTGTCAATGATTATTTTTATAGTTATTAAATTATGATGACTTGATTGGTAATGACAGACACCAAAGCTAGCTATGCAAATATACTAGGCTACTTTATAAGAAGTAATGATGCAGCCATGTAAATGCCTGGGTACCATAATTTCTCATTGAAGATGTATAACAACTGATACTATTGGTTTATTATTTGTACAGTTCTGTGGATGAGCTTGTTTGGTTTAAAATAGCAGATAACCTAGACAGTTACTAGTAAACATTTGGGTTTCTTCATAGCTCTGGTTTGTAGCCATATAGCTATAGCTGTAATTTAATGCTCAAACAGGGTCAATGCTGTCCTAAGGACTTTTGATGCTACCCTTGAAGCAAGCCAACTATCTATCCTTGGCAGACTGGTCACAAGGTAACTAGCCACTGCGTGAGCTAATTATGGCAACACTGAGTTGGTGGTTTGTGGTTCAATGTAAATGGTAGCTAGTTTGATCTGTAGCTACCTAAATCAGAGTAATCTTGTTGTTCATGTCTAGGCCAGCCTGCTCTCATGGCATTTCTCATGCTTAGAATGAGCCATGTTTCTCCTTTCACATGACAGTAATGTGAATTCACAATCACTCTTTTGTTGCTAGTCCCTTCTCAGTGTATGGCAATGGAGCTCTCACAGTCTGCCTCTTTTGTCTTCCCCACAATGCCAGTCTCCTCCTCCTATGATAAGATTATTTTATTCTTTCATTCTCAGCAAGATCTATCAGAGGTAAGTGTGCTTTTAAAATTAATGACTAGCTAGTCAATTTAACTTCGTAAATGTAGCAAAACCTGGTCACATTTTCACATAACTTGCAATTCATGTGAGACAATAAACAAATAGATTGTGAACTGCAACAGTAGCTATCTTACAAGAGAAACCCTTCTTCACTTTTATTTGAAGTATTTGGCATAATCTGGTGAATGCATAATCAGAGTAACAGTAAAGCAACCTTTCTTTGCTGAAATGACAATTGGCAAGGGATTGGTACTCTGTGAAAATGTAGGAAAGAAAGAACATCCCCTCAGTGTTGTATGCTAACAACCCTTTCCATTGAAGGGGCCTGTCTGTTTTTGTGAGCATGCAACAGTGTGTGAACATTCCTTCTTTTCTATATTTAGAATTGTTTAGTAATTAGATAAAAAATAAGTAGAATATTTTTGCATACCATTTACTTCATTATTAATTAATATCATTCTTGTTATTGTTGTGTTTTGTCTTTTTCGTGACTGGGAAGCAATGACCCTCCTGACCTTTGTGTCCTAGCATCTCTCTATCTCTCACTCACTCACTCACACACTCTCACACACGGCATATGGCAACTTCTTCATGACTATCGTGCACATGTGGGTCAAAAGAGAGGTTGACGGTCTGGAGGTAAATTGCAGCATAGGTTCAACATTTTTTTCTTATCCGGGCTCCAGACTATAGATTGGTGTATGTGTAGGCTGGAGTAGGTTCTGCTTTGTAAAATACATACACCACAGTCTGGAGTGAACAAAAGAGGCTCCCATTGATAACTTTAACATTAAGTGAAACTTTGTGCTGGAATGCTTTATTTCATTTTAAGTTATTAATTTATTGATTCATTTTGAAGAATCTTCTAATATCATATTCTATTCTGGAACTCATGACTGAAGATGGGACAAGCAGTGCAGTTGCTAGTCAATAATGAGCATGTGATACCTGGGAGAAAAACAAAATGGCTCATGATACTATCTGGCACTCCCCAGTCACTTGTTTAATTTAAATCACAAAGTTTTGTGTCCAGCTAAACACATTTTTTTTCCAAAGAATTTCACACATAGCCCTGAGATTCTTTGTTAGATTAGTAAAACTTCAAATATATCATTTCTGTCACTCTTCTCTGCCTGGGCTTACACAGAACAATGTGTTTAACCCCATGGGGTATACTGGATTCCCTTCATTGATGTGATTTTATTACAGGCTTGACACTAATATACAGGCTACCTGGCTGTAAAAATCAAACGGAGATACAGCTGTAGATTTTGTATTCATTTTCTAATTCTGTATTTGTAGTTATCAATGTGTGTACTCTCTGTAAAATATGGAGAATATGTAAGAATAAAAAAATGACATTATTGAATGAATAGGCTATTGTACTGCTATAGTTAAACACAATGCATTTGGTCTTTGCAGGTCTTTGAAAGAACAGATCTGCTATTTTCCCATTTACATAGATCCCATTTTCTGACATGGAATTTAGTATGTCATACTACAGAAAAAGCAACACAATGAGCAAGACAAACACAAATTTATCTTTTATGTATTTTCTATTTGCATATCAGAATGTGTAATGGAGTGAGTTCTCCATTCCTTAACACACTGTAAAAGCGTGTACTGGGTTTGCTGTGGTAAATGTGTGACAATTTGTTGAAGAAAACAGTTTTGTTTATGACTTTGCTGTAATGGAAATGATAAACTGTTACTGGATTGCTTCTTTAGTTCTGCCATAAGGGGAGCCAGACCGGCAAAAGGCAGAAACAGCACCGAAGTTAGCATACAGGTTTATAGCCGGGGCGCCACAGACTATGCTACTCAAGTATGCTAACTATGTGAACTACAGCAAGAGACTGAAATATTTGTTAAATGTATATGATGATGTTTTGGGAAAATGTGCACAGCTAAATGACTTTTGTAAATATTATGTAAAGGTAGTTTAACTTATCTGTTGTTTGGCAGTTTGGGGTGCCATTGTCAGCATCGCATTACAGAAAAGATGGGTCTGTTTCATGAAACTTTATTGATCAGTGGTAGCCTTACAAAAGTCGAACTAATGTGGAGGAGGATAACAGTGAAATTACCTTAACCTGTGAAGTGTTACACTGCAATTATTGATTGTATTCTTAGATCAATGTGGGTAATATTGTTGTTAATGATAAAATTCATGTAAATATTGAAATCGATGACAATAATTGATTTTCCCATAGTTGGTATATTCTGGGGAGGAGCTTAAAGGGGAATATAGATAAAGCTGGTCCCAGTATTCAGGTGGAAGGTAGAGCTGAGGAGATGGAGTAGTGTTGTGCCAGTTGAAGAGTAAGGTAGTTGTTTGTGTGTGTGTTCTAAAGCGTTCACTCATGAAACGTAACAATGAGAATTAGTGTACATTACCACTACAAACAGTTATTACTTAAATTACTGGCCATTCACAAAGTTTGTAAGGTCACATTTTGACTGTCATTGTGCTGTAGGTGATATGTGTTATATTTAATCATTGACAAGAAACAGCTCTAAGTGGCTAATATTTAAGTGTTAAATACAGTAATAACATCTGTGTCTCATTTAAAAATCAGTACTTCATGTTCTTTCTATTTCAGAACCAAGTGCAACTTACTAATGGACATCTTAAAAGATTTTGCTATTGCCCGAAATGCAAATTTACAAAATGATGAAATATCAATCCATTCTCCAGTGCCCAGTCTACAACATTTCATATGCTGTGTTTCTTAGAAGCCCAAATTACAGTGTACAACATATATTACTAAAATACTTACAGGCAAAGCAATTAAGCAATACCCTAGATATCAGTCTTAAGACTGAGTACCATTAAAACAGAGCTCTTAGTGGTAAAGGAAATGTTTCCCTTTGTAAACTATACTTCCAAACAATTCTAGCCTAGGGAGGCAGCTTAAAGCTGTGTGTATTTGAAATGGCATTACTCTATGTGGTAAGGTGATTAATACAACACTCTTCTGAAATTACTTGCTTCATTTGAGGGTTTTATTTCTTCATGCTCTAAACATTAACAGAAATCCTAATATTAGCTTGCCTGCTACTGTTGCTTAATATATGACCACATTCTTAGCACTGATGTAAGATGCCAATTAAAACCTTGTGTTTGCATTAAATGAATGTTTACAAGCCTTGCAAACATCTGAGCCTCATTAGCAATGCAAATTAATTTGTAAAAAAGTTATTATCCTGAGCACTGTCGATGGAAAGCACACCAGGCCCTGTTTCTCCGAGCTGTGAGCAATGTCAGATCAATTGTATAATGGAGAGGACACGAGGGTGGTGCTTCCCAATACCTTCATAACTTATGTAGCTCATAAAAGCGTCAGCAATTTACAAGGGTCCAGACCACTTGTAGAGAAGGTGTGTGTATCGTTGAGGTGAAGAAATGCACTCTGAGGAAATATCTTGAAAAAAAATACAAAAAACTAAATATAATAAATGAAAAAATAAACAAAATAACACAATATTTTGTCATTTGTATATAAAATGTATGTAAATAACTACCCCTTCCACAGACAGCTACAGAGTTAACGTGCTTATTTAAAATAAAAAAAAAAAACATGTTTTGTATGAATTGTTACTTTATTGATTATATTATGGTTCACTCAGCATCCTTTTTAGTACCAAAGTATGAAACAGTGCCTTTAAGATGCACCTAATCATTTTTTCATGGGAAGTCTCTTCATGACATGTTCAAGACAGACACATCAAACTTGAATGCACTCAACTGTGATCAATTGTAAGAACCCTCACTCGGGCTGAGGATACATCATTATCAGAAAATGGGGCCCTGATTAACAATACAGAAACATTTCAAAGACTTCATACTTGTTATTCATACTAATTGTACAGTTCACCCTACAAATCTAATCCAGAAATTTTATAATCCAGTATTTCAAATACCAAGAGAGGTTTGGAGAAGCAAATTCAAAATTACTAAAACAGATCTAAGGCCAGGTGTGTAATTATAACATAACAAAAGATAGCTATGTAATTTGCAAGGTGTTTTAATAATAATACATAAAAATACATAATAAAATAAAAATACATAATGTTTTTCATATTATGGAGAGGCCCTTAAAATAAGGTGTGAAAAGATATTGAACACATGCTAATGTTGATGGACATACAGTATGTGAAATCTGAGCACATGATTTAAAATAGAAATTTATGAAAAAGTTCGATATTACTTTCCTTTTTATTTGTCACAATAAACATTTTGTATACCTTTTGATTATGATTGATATGCACATACAAAACATAATCCACATAATATATGAATAATACAATGTATAATGTTATGACATTATTGTCAGTATCTGTCTGCATATATTTTAATACATCTGCAGTGTCCAGTGATAGATAAGAATGTACTGAGTGTAGTGAGTGTTAACACAAAGTCAGGGCTCATGGACAAAATAATCCAATGACCCATTTTAAATACAACAGAGTTAACTGCCAAGGTGACAGTATTCTGGGAGATGATAGCCACATAAATATACCAGAATAATTTACTTGAGCAGACCTATATTCTTTTTTCCAGATCATGGAATCTGAATCAAGTGCCTTCCACATTTGCTAGGGGATATTGAGAAAGGCAAAGGTCAACGTACATGGGATTCAGATGTCATTAAACACAATACTTTGTGTAATGGAAAGTTTTGAGGCTCGGGGGGAAAAAAAGATCATATGCTTGAGTGCTTTGCGTATTGTGCAGTGACTGAATGGATATCCTCTGCTGTATACTATACCCTTATACTAAACAAGGGTAGATCACTAAAGCCCCTACTACCATGATTATTTGTACTGTTGGGAGATTGTGTTGAATTTAAAGTTATGGAGCTAAAATTCTTCATTTTATATGCAGTACCTTTGATATATCACTTGAGGTTACAATATGTGAAAGACTGATATTTTTTGTTTAGTTTTTAGTTTTGAACAATGAATATAAGAAATAATTGATTGAAATGATACTTGGGACAGTGATAGAAACCCCTCAAGACCTTAATATAAAAATACTTCAATTTCCCACTGTGGTTTTTGAGTGCTGAAGAATCATAGTGCACTCTCTCGTGATCCATTTCCCGGAAGTCACTAATTAATATGCTAATTGAGTTTACTTTTAATTGATTGCAGAATTAATGGAACCAGAGTTCCTGCTGGGTCAAAGAGCAACTGGAGTATAAAAATCCATTTTTATATTCTCTGTTCCAGTAGACACATATGATTTCCTTAATCCTTGACAGTGCACATGTAACACCAAAGCAAATATAAGAGGTCCTGGCAATAGAATTTTGCAAGGAAAAAAAAAAAAACATGGCACAGTTGGACAACCCTTTAAGTGCAGTTTTTTTCTGGAGATTATAGTCTGCAAAATGACCTCAGACCCAAAACTGACATTGGCCAGTCTACGAAAGTGATGACTGGTAGTCAAACAATGTAAATAAAAATAAGGGATTATTATTATTTATGTCCTTCCCAGCATTAATGCCACTTGAGACCTTGTAAAAAGCCTGATGCAGTGCCTACCCTGAGTATTTGATGGGAGGTATTTAATTAAATGCAGTGACAAACTATGAGACATGGGAGAGGCAGACACTGATTAAAAACAACATTTAATTAACAATATCAATCAATGATGGCATTTTGGGGGAAAAAATTGGATTTCAAAAATAGAAACTGAATGCAATCACCAGCCAGACATTATGAAGCAGATACAAATACAGAGATAAGATATCTTGAGTGGCTTGTAACATTATCTAAAAATAATTATCTTAGTATAAAGTAATAAATATAACAAATAGATTAACTGGTAAATTACTAACAAGTATAATATCGGTATGGTTCAGACAGAAATGCCTCACAACTATGGTGAGTTATACAAAGGATAAAATGGAGTAAACACAGATAATTGACAACCAGGTAAGGAATCATGATTTAGAAAATGGCAAAGCAGCACACCACTTATTAAGTGACGTTTCCCTCAACTACCTATTGTTACATCATTAATTGTTTGATGGGGACAACTAGTATGCAGTGAGTGTATTAACCTCAAAATGATTTTCTGCTTGCTTCAGAGGAGGAATGTCAGAATCACCTCACCTCTCTAGGAATGTGGTGTCCAGAATCCCTGTAGGCTCATGGCACATGCATCATCACACAACAGTACCATTTGTGTCAGCTGCAGGGGGATCAATTCAGTAAATATCCAGGTTGTTTGTACTGCCAACTGTGCCTTCACACATGTACACTAATTATCCTAGATCAGCTCATGACCACGTCATTGCAACTGTGCAATGATAACAGCCTTTCGATAGTTGCTAGACAAACTTGTGTAACTAAGCAAACATATTGAATGCTGATAGTGCATCACTATCTCTAAACTTTCTGAATTATGTACTAATTTTATTGTAAATTACATTGTCAGTGCTGCCTGCCTCCTCTGCCTAGCTTGTGGCAAGACATTTTGTAGTTGCTAATGTCCCTTGTTCCAAAAAATGGTGCTGCACCATGGCAATAAGTCAAGTGCAATCTTAAATGTAATTTGCCCAAATCCTGATTGGCTAATACATGGTCCTACCTTCCTCATCTGTCCAACTTAATAAAAAAGGGTTTTCCCAGCCCACTTTCTGCTTGCGTCTGTACTGCATTGTGTAGGCATTGTTAAAATACCACAACTACTGGCCCCTCTTTCGACTTGCAACTGGCTATTCTTTTTGCATTACCTGCATTTGCACTATCAACATCTGACCTTCAGTTTGTTACATTGTATTTATTCATAGTATACTTTTTAAAATTAATTTTAGTGACTATTGAATTCATATTGTGTTATGATTCCAGAAATCTATTAAGTGATGTACAATAAACACTGATCAGTGTATTACTCTATGTACATAGTAAAATAATTATTCAGCAAAATGGAGAGCTCTTTGAAATCACTACTTGCTATGCTTAGGCTATAGATTGATTAGACGGTCACAAACAGAATTGTAACTTTGACAGAGGATGGAATTACTTACATAAACACATCTAGGAAAACACCCTTGCAGGTATTCTCAAGTAATATATAACTAAGTCATCAGAATGTAGAAAAGATTAATGTGGTAATTCAGCATTAGCAAAATCATCAAACTTTTATTAAATACTTTTTTGGGGGTTTTCAGTGCAGGCATAGCCATTAAACCAAGTACTATATCTGAAATTTTTTTCACAGTTATGCACAAACTCATAAACACACAACAGTATGTAGAGATGGATTCAAAACACATAGAAATAAGAGATTATTATTGATCCGCTATCCAATAAATGACAAAGTACTGTCTCTTTATAACTGAAACTCACAAGATAACAACTGATATCTGTCAGAGAATTTCAGATGGAGTGCATTAACACCTCAAAAATATTGCTGCCATATAAACACAGCAATTATTCTGGGTTTATTTTATTGTGATGTGAAGACTACATCCACACAATAATGCTGATGTAAATCATAATCTGAATATCTCTTAGTGTTGGTAAAACACTGCAATGAACTGTGCAAATTTAATTCTATGAATATTCAATAAATGTGAACCAAATATCACATATAAAATAATGATAAGCAGATAAACTAGTGAATTAATAACATTGCAGTACTTGTGCACAAACCACTCGTGGGCTGTGGTCTAAAATGTACATGCTAAAATGTGCATTCCTGCATCAGGAATGTTCTTATTGATATGCTTCGCTATTACAGAGGGGCTATTTGTGTTTCATGCATGTGACTATGTGAGAGAGGAAGACAGGAGAGCAAGACGCTAGAGTCTGCCTGACCCTCTTCTTGAGATCTACCTCTTCAACAGGCACAGACGGTGATGCGGAGTGGGAGGGTCAGTGGAGCTAGGTGGTTTTGCTGAGTTTATAAAGGAATATTCAACCAATGTGCACAGACACTTTGCATCCCGTGAAGCATTACTAAACTGCATTTCGATGCTGTTTAGATATGTATTTTGGTAGTCTCGCTTTCTCTTTATGAAAGGCGTGCATTCCCCAGCTTTATTCTGAAAACAATATTTTTGTCTGTGTGTCTCGGTGGATTATTGTATTTGGTTAAGTCTTTATCTCAGAAAGGTCCCAGCCTCGGCTCTCCGGGACGGAACTGTACACACGGATAACCTTACTGTGTCATTCCACATTGAAAGCATTTTTCACAAGTTCTTCGTTGGAATAGTGCAGTAGCCAGGATTTTATTCGCGCGGTACTTACCGACTTTCGCCGATTTTATTTGGATGGAGTTCAATGCGGGTGTAGTGTTGGTGGCGGTTATTATTTTGAGCTAATCTTGACAAACCGAAGTTTGCATTGTCGATAGTTTACGGTTTACGGACGAGCATCTGAACTGAACGAGCGAGATAATGGGACACTAAAAATTGAGCTATGTTCGCTGTTTTGATCCAGCTATCCATGAGATGAAATGATTCGTGGTAAGTTGAAATTTATAGTATACAGTGAAGTCTTAGAGATATAGCTATATATATACATCGAAAATGGTTAACTGTAAGAGATTACTGACAACGGACTGCTGTTGCGTGGTGTACCTTATACACTCACGCAAAGATTGAACTTGATATCTTCATAAGTAGCTTTTTCAAATATACTTTCCACGTCGTTATTTTAATAATTTATCACTAGATAACGACATTGAGTATTGAGTATTTGAAATAACTGGGTATCTGACCAGACGGAAAAAGGTATAGACTGCAAAGTTATAATATATGATGCACATGCGCACGCGCGCGCATAACACACACACACACACACACACACTCTCTCTCTCTCTCTCTCTCTCTCTCTCTTTACGTGCATGTTCCTGAAGCAGTGCAATCATTTCTGCTGGGAAGATGTCTGATGTTCCGTTACGAATGCCAGCTATGCATTTTGAGGCCATGTTTCAGACGTTCTCTTACTTTAAAGATAGTCGCATAGCTCGCAATTTTTTTGATAGCCCTGATAAGATATTTTACATACGCATAAACCATGGCTTCAATCCATAGCTCTTCGTACAAAAATAACAACGATTATTGCTGTTATGAAAAAGCTAAGTAAATCACAGCCCACAGTTAAGCAAGTGTTTCGAAGAAAATGTCTTTCAAGCTCAGTATTCTCAAACGTGTTCTGTCCGTCTCATCATTGGGAAGCACTTGTTGTACCGGACATCATCATCATCTAATACATGCACTGTTTGAATTCCAGCAAGATAAAACAAAAATTAAATTAATGAGTGACACATATACCGAAGGTAAATATGTAATATTGCAAATTTGTAGGTGAATCAATCAGAAAAAAAATGTGTTTGAAGGAAATGCATGCCTGGAGGAAATTCATAATGTTGTGATCGCTGCTCTAGTTTCGTGTCAAGTGAGTAGTGAGGTACCGTACAGCCCTGTTCAAAGAAAAAGCAGCAGAATCATTTTTGTTGTTAGGGGTCTTTGGAATATATCAGCCGAGTTTTTTCCACGGCAATAGCACGCAAACGGGACTGCTGCAAACGGTCTCTCATTCATTCATTCATTCACCAGCCCCCAAGCAACAGTGCCAAAACCCTGAGAGGATTTTATTGGAGAGTGGTGATGTTCCTGTTTATTACCCATAACAGGGTCACTGTGCAACATCCACTATATCCATTATGAAGGGCTATGAATCGGTAGGGTTGTAGCATTATGCCGTGTCTTAAAGAGACAAAGTCCTAGTTTCTCCGGTGTTCGGTTAGGGTCAGAGCGACACAGGCTCAAATAACAATGACGATTGAATACAGTCACATTAATTTCAACTCTCTCCCAGTTTTACATACATTCCGCTTGTTACTGGGTTTCCAATGGAAAAGGAAACCAGCAAGATTTCTATCAATGAGTTTGAAAGATCTGAAACACAAGCCTGGTTTTTGACGCACATTTAATATTACAAAGATTTTTTTGTTTTGTTGTAACATAGACATAAAACATAGACATAATTGGCAAGTATGTACATTAACAGGGTTAGGTTGAATCTGTTACAATACTGCTATTTTGCTTTAGAAGAAAAGGTACAAGTATAGTGTGCATGTCTGAATGCTGCTGTACTTCCAAGTGTTGTACTATGGGTGTTTCAAGCTATTGTGTGAGATCGCATTGTCATGACTGATACTTCCTGTGACAAAGGAACACAACCTGTCACATGAAACCCAGAACTGTTGTGGGGTGCTTAATATTGCAGTGTTGTTCCCCAATTGTCTTTCATCATAACTAACCATGGCAGGTTTTCACCATTTTGAAGACACCGTTAAGGAATTCTGATTCCACGATGTAGGCATAGCTTGTGTAACAACTCCCATTCTCAGTGGAAAAGCATCAAAACTCATACTGTTATTTTAGCTGTTTGCAAACCAATCACCTTCTCCAAAACTGTTACTTAGTCTCAGAGGGAGTAGTCACTGTCTGTAAAATACTGCTTTATAAAGGTGTTCACACAGTGTTTAGGTGAGTGCTTTCTTACAATGTCTTTGTAAGAAATGTCTTGCGATGTCTTTGTCTTTGTAAATCGTTTGCTAATAAGTCTACATATTAATGAATCATGCATAAAACACTGCAGCAATTTTAGCTAATCAGAAATCAGTGAGAGGGTTGACATGTGGCTGGCTGTGGTATTAAGAAAGCCTCAGTGCAGAATACCCATCTCTTATTATTTTATGATAATAAGAAAACAGATCACTGAAGCTGCCCTTGTTCCTAGCTTTGCGCGACACATTCAAGACGCAAGAAGTATGCAGACAGATTGGTTGACTGATTAGAGCATTAGAACAAAGACGCCTGCAGGAATGCTCAGTGATTGAATAATGCGGTGCGAGGGATGGTGTTATACACCATGCCGGCAAGCACATGCCACCTTTCAATAAGACAAAAAAGACCTTATTAAAAAGGCTAAAAATATATGTGCTTCCACAAAAATGCCAGCAGGACTGGAAACTCTCACCTGGAGTGATTAATCTGACAATAAAAAAACAAAGTGAGAATGTAATTTTTATTACTTTTCTCAAGCGATAAATTAGTAAGGATTTGCAAGACTTAAAGATGCGCAATGCATCTAATTCTGCAGCTGATTCAGTGAACATGTAAAGATGTAAACATGCCTTGAGTGTGCATCCGAATTCATACAATTCCAGTGGAAGTGAAGTACTTATTTTTTGACTTTAGTTTCTGAAGACATATTTATTGCGCTCCATCTACCAGAAATAATGCTCCTCATTGAAAAGAAACCTCAAGGCTTGCTTGTAAGAGGCCTTTCTCAGCTCAGTCTTTTACCAATGGCCACTTTAAAATTTATAGATGCTTTTTCCTGGACTGCTCAGAGCCATTGTGTGATATGTAGCCAAATAAAAATGCGCAAGTGAGCTGAGAGGTTTATGAGCCAAATGGTGATAATTAAAGCAGCACAGTTTTAATTGCTTTCACATGATCAACTATGCAAAGGGTTTTCTTTTAACAGCATCTGTGTTGTTTTATTTAACAGGATGAAAGTGATTTTCAGTCAGTCAACCCATCAGTTGTTTATCATATACACGCAATATCAAACACAAAGTTAAGTAAACACTTTTCTGGCTATACACGGATGTGAGATTTATGCCTAATGCTGATATGTTCATAAATGCGGCTGATTGAAAATGTGAACCCGTTTATTAAACAGACACCCTGGTATATTAAATTACAATATTCATATTTTAAAATTATGATTTAAAATGACAGATGCTTGATTATATCTTGTTATAGAGTATTGAATGTATGTCACTACATAAACTGTTGAGCGGAACACACACAGAAAGAAATGTTACTTTGTCTCATTTCTTGATTTCATGACAGTTTTAGTCAATGCATGTAGTCATGTGGCAGCATGGACTTTGTAATTGTCTTTAATGATTGCATATTTTTGTGACCAAGTTGTCAGTTCATGGACATACATCTATTTCTGGTTAAAATCCATTCCTCCAAAAGACAGCCAGATGAAAAGACATTTTGTCATCCTTCAGTATATTTTTGAGGTTGTGAAATTGTCCTGTTAATGATCCCACTCATCCTATTCCACTTTGAGAAGTACATTTTTTGTCCAACTTTAAATAGATAAATAATTATGACCCACAGACAAATTGTTTCACAGCAGAGCATTTTACTGCTGGCATGATTTGAAAGGTGTTGTTGACTGTCACAAAATGGAAGTTAACTAGGTTAATTAGGGCCAAAAATCCCATTACTCAGCACTGAAGGGAGGATGTAAAGTTTATCAGTTCCTGTACTACTGTTTGATGTTGGTTTTAGGGATGGCTTGCAGTAGAGCTTGAAAGCGTCCTGTTGAAGAAATTTTAATGAAACCTTTAATCAAATTTGTTAGCTATTTTAATATATTATGCCAAAGAATAAGACAAGGATGGCTGCTCAATATGCATGCTCACAGAGCTTAAATACTGTCTTCCAGTAAATATTTTATAATGAGTCTGGTTCTGCATTCGAATGTGCTTAATGTGCTTAACACATGTTGAGAGACAAATCATGTGCCAGTATGCCAAAATATAGCTTGAGTAAGGTGCTTGGAACATAGTAAGAAGATTGGGTCAGTAGCTGCCAAATTTTATCTTGGGTACCTCAATAACTTTGAGTGTGTCAGTGGCAAAATGTCAATGTCTGTTGTGTCAGACAGTAAACCACATTAAAACTTACTTTTAATGCATAGTATAACATCCAGCCACACTTTTATGACATGCATGTTGTAGATAATAGTTGTGCTATTATTTTCTCATGAAAGGATCAATAATGGAAGGTGCAGAATGTAGCATTTGTTAAGCTGAAATGGAGGTTATCACTGTGTGGCCAGATAGTCTTCTAATATTGAGAAGTTCATATTATTTGCTTGTTACTTTCAAATTAGAATTACAATACAACAGAACATGGTTAGTTCTTATCTTTTATTCAGCTATACCCAAGAGCAATCAGGCTTGAACCTATTGTTCCTCTTATGTCTCAGACAGAAGTAATTCAATCTCTGTGAGCTTAATAAGTAACAATAATCATTATTACATGGTAAATATACACACAAGTTGACATTGTAGGGCAATTGAAGTATATTGTAACAGAACACACTGTTTCAAATATGTTAATTGAAAGAAGAATGTATACCTGCCTTTTCACTGCAGCTAGAAACAGGAAATTCCACATTGCACATCAAAGCCAGACAGATGCCAGGCAGATCAAACGCTGAGGATAAGTTCAATCTTCTTAAAACTGTATTTGAATCATGGACGCACATCTCAGACAGTGGTTTTAACTCTTATAGCACATGTGCTCATTTTTACAGCTATAAATATAAAGTATGTTTGGCACATTATAACAGGGCTATGAACCATATAGACATCAGTAAGAAGGGACAGTATCCGGTGCTCACGTTGAATAATCATGTTGATTATTAATCATTCCCCTTATTCATATACGATTCTATAACATTTGAAAGTGCTTTTCTGCGTGGGGTTATTTTCCTCACCTGTCACTGACATGTACAGATGCATTCACCTGTATCACACTCACCATATGCTGGATACAATAAGCAGGCAACCACACCACACCCAGCCATGCCAAGCTTTCTTGTGTTCATGTTTCATTCTTTATATCATACATGCTCTTTTTCTCGTCCAACTGAAAAAAAAAAAAAAAAACACCCTGGGGTGCTTTACAGTCTTGACAGACTGTGTGCTTTTAGTGAAAACCCTCATCTGAAGGAATAATAAACAATTTTGTGCAGTAACTATAAAGTCACAGACAAATTTCCCTTATGTATTTATATTCATAGATTTCTGTCCACCTGAAAAACCTTTTGTTCATTGATGCCTTGTGCATGTAAAAGGCCATTATGATTCATGGCTTAAAAGTAATACATTTAATTTTCATTTGAGTTTTTATGTGTTATTTGTATTTGTATTTTTTGTAGTTGGAACAGCCATTTATACAAGGGCTGCTATTGCCATGGAATGCAATCATTTCAAAAGGATTTTCTCCTTCATTGAAAAAAAAAAACTGTTCCTTGATGAGTTTAACATTTTGAATGACAAAATTTCTATTAACATGTCCTTCTTTTATTGCAATCTTATAAGATTGTCCACAAAATGGTACGCTATAGCAATGCATGCAATGTTTTGCGACTAAAATAAAACAGCTTTAGAATAATGGTAGACTATGGAAGATGTTTTAGTTTTCTTGCTGAAAGATCTTTGTGCACACCAACAAATACATTAAATATTTACAAACCATTTCTTTAATATTGAATAAGATGAAGCACATACATTCAACAATAACTAGAAGTGTTTAGAGATCTTGATTGTATTTTATTCTGAAATATTTACAAAAATTTACAATAAGTTACAAAGAATCTTTAAAGGTCAAAGTAAAGTTTTGTGGTGGAAAGTCAGTAAGGTCACTATAAGCACTATAAGGTCAATTAAGTCAAAGCCTTATGATGAAAAGGCTGCGTCCTATTTTGTTTTCCCTTTGGGGTAGAGGTGGGGGAATGAGTCGTACTACATATAGGCACAGTTATTTTAGATAGCATTTGTAAGAATTCTTTCCAAAATCACCAGTTCTGTACCACATTTGTGTCATTCCTTGTAAAAAACCTAACAAAGCATGTCCAGAATCACACAACGTTATTTGAACCCTTGAAGTGTACTGTTTTGTTGAGTGAAGGCATTCAAACAGTTTCCTACAGCTGATGATAAAAAGGCTTTTCTTTGTCAGGATTTGTTTTGTTCCACTATGAAGATCATTTTTGTCACTCATGGATGGTAATTTTAAAAATATTGGGATAGAATAAATTTCTTATCAGCAAAGCCATTGTGAAATAGGTATGGCTTATCTGATAACTGATGCAATCAGTGTTGATAGGAACTAAAATCTAGTTACCAATGCTTTGTAAAAATTTTACTTCCCTTTGATTCTGAGTCATTGAAACATGAAACAATTTTTTCAAAAGATGAATAGTGACATTTACAGAATTTGTGACTTAATATTGTAATGAATGGTATATGACTTTTTCAATATACCATCAGGAGCATGTACTCCCACATTTACAAGAATGTCTTATGGTATAGAATGTTGTTGTTTTTTTGTCTTTGTGATGTGTGGCACAACACAGTGATGAACTGCAATTCATTGTTGGTTTCCTGCTGAGCAATAAGTCCAATACTGCAGGCCCAGCTCATTAATATGCAGGAGCGTGTGTGGATGTCTCTGCTGAAGAATTACATGTCAGGCAGAAAAAGCCAGGCTTTTAAATCTGGTGTAATCACAGCAAAATGCATTGTTCCAAGAGCGGGTCTGTGTTTTCACATTATGTATCTACTTATCTGAACATTACATACAGGATGCAGTCCATTCTGTAGACCTACATGTACCCAGCATATAAGGTCATACAACCCCAGTCTCGCACAAGTATTGCAATTTCTAACATAAATGTTCATATTGAATTCCAGAGACTGAAAATGCATTTATTTTTCCCCAAAATCACTTAATAGCACTAGAATATTCCATGTTATTACATTTACTTTGATTTTTGTTCATATTCTGTTTTGATCCTGAGCCTCCTTCCACCTCCATCACCCTCCCCTCAAAACACTATCCCTTTTGTAATGGAAAGAAATGATGGTCATTACCCACATACACACATAGACAAATGAGAGACTTCACTTGACAGCTTGCCATCAGAAACAATAATAGGACTTATTGAAACAGCTGCTATGGTCACGGCTACGGAGATTGATTGACAACTTCTTGGAAGGATGTGGAAAACAATATGAGGCAAGGACCAAGGGTGGAATATTCCGACAGTTGGAATGGAAAGGATGTGTCGTGTGGCACTGCAATGCCTTCTTCTTTCTTAATTGTTGAAAGAAATGTTGCTAATCTTCAGGTTCAGGGCACACAAAATGTAAAGCTTGTCTACTCTGTTTGTGTGGAAATTGTATGAATAGTAGCACTCACTCACCTAATGGTTTGTAAGAATAGGATTTGTTAAGCACAGAATCAATGGGCAATACATCAGTCACCTCTAAATATACCTTATTTTGTGCATGGGAATTTACTTTGGTAAACTCCAGCAGTGTTCATGATGTGTGCTGGGGAGACAGGCAATTAGTCGACAGCTCACATATGCTGTAAATATACACACAGAAGATAATCATTATTTTCCCTATTGTGTAGACAACTCCCTCTGGTTCTGAAGAAGGTCTCAAGTCTTGAAGGAGACAGTGTTTCAACACTCTAATTGGCTGTTTGGTGTGTGTGTGTGTGTGTGTGTGTGTGTGTGTGTCTTTCCTTGGCCAGGTGCACAAGGGGAGTGGAGAGAATGAGGATCCCAGGTTCCCAGTGGAGGTGTGATCTTGCGGCACAGTGCAGGTGCTGACCTGTTCTTCCTCTCTGATGGCTCTATGGGAGTTCCTAACACTGAGCCTCCACTGCTGGGTTGCAGCCACGGCCAGCCTCTCCGATCAGAGGGCCAGGGGGCCCCTTGACTGGCTCCTCTCTGACAAGGGCCCCTTCCACCACTCTCAGGAGTACACCGACTTTGTGGAGAGGAGCCGACAGGGCTTCTCTACCAGATACAAGATATACAGGTGTGTGAGGCCTAAACAAGAAAGTTCAAATGTTCAAAAGGGAAAAGTGTTGAATGCTGTTGTTAAAAATTCAGTTGTCAATGTCAGTGTGTTTTAGATACTTAAAAATGGCCCATGTACAGCAGTTTAATAACAAGTGAAATAGTCAATAGTGATACATCTCCTCATACAATTACCTGCGTACTTACAAATTGAACTCATGCCTAACTCTGTACCTTCTAACTACTCACTTTTTGACACTGATTGCAAAATGGTTTGAAAATCCTCCTTAATGTTTTATGAAATCCATGGAAAAAATTGGTTGCATATTTTTGGATTTACATTCTTTTCACAGGGTGCATGCTTGATTTGTGATTGGCTTCTTTTCAAGTTTATTTTAATTTTCCCTAATACCAGCACATTAAAGTAATGCTGTGTCCATCATAAGATTAATGGTCTTAGCCCAAATGATTTGTGGGTTTGTAATACCCATGACTGTGCTTCATCAGCATATCCCTTGGGAGGGTACTGAAAACAGCAAGGTTGTGTATGGGACTTTGAAGATTGCACTGACCCTTAATTAATAATGATATTATTGCACCATTTTCGATGAAAACATGCTGATCACTGATTTATGCATATCCCTGTTTTTCTCTGAACTCATTTATCAGTGATCAAAAGCCAGGGGTAGATACAGTATAACTATGGTAGTGGGCGTATACATTGTCATTTTATTTACCAGGGAATGAGTGCCTTGTGTAAGCACACATATGAAATTAATGTGTTGAACAAACAACTACCACACAGCATGAATCTACCAAAGAATTTCCCACAAAATGTTCATATAAAGTGGGACCACAGGGATTTTACTGAGTGCATGGTGGCTACCTGTCTGAACTAGAAAATGGTATTAGCCAGACAGTGGTTTTTACTACAATGCAAGGCAGATCCTGGTTTCAATCTTTACAGCAGTACAGACAGAGACCATGAGAACATGACAGTATGTGAATTTATATTTGGCACATACGTATGTCAGCATTCCTCTTTCTTTGTTTCTTAGTCTGCATCAATGGGAAAGTTTCCATACAGCGCTGATGACAAGATCCGATATCACAATGTTAATTTTAATCCCCTCTAACTCACAACAATCTCAGCATGTTTGTTTGAAATCATCTTCCTTTGTGACATAGCCTATTCCTCTAGTGCTAATAAATAATTTTTGGGCAAAACGAATCTGGAAAGATTAAAAGTGACAATATTATTTTCGTACACAATGCTCCTCATGCGGAGTTTGACTTCCCTAACTCTGATAAAGTCTAATGATCCTCGATGACATGGAGAAGATGAATTACCAGAAGTGGTTCTTCTAGTTACAGTGGTATGTAATACCAACATCCCTGTAATGAAAGTGCACCATCTCATTCCTCTTTCAATTTTCCACCTTTCTCCTTGATTGAATTTGAAAGAATTTTAATGAGCTCTCTGAAGGAAATAGGGATTTTTTTTGTTTTAGGAATTGCTCTGGAGAATATTGGTGAGTGGCGTCATTTTCAGCACCCCGAGGAGGGCTTCCATGCACCACATGTAGGCATAAAATGTCAGACCACATATTGCCAAGAGACAGTTGCCATAGACACCAGAATGCACGTAAACCTGAGGTATCAACGGTTCTGCTGAATGACTTCAGTGGGTTTGTGCATGCCCCTACAGACAAAAGTGACCAGCCCTTTGAATTAGATTTTAAAAGGGGAATAGGGTGAAATATGTGCTTTATGGCAGTTTGTCTGCAAAGTCACATGTAAATTATGACAGTGTATCAACATCTGTTAAATCATCTGTTTTTTTGTGTTTGTTTTAATATGAAGAGAACATCAAGCAGATGAATGACATAGCTTTTTTGTAATGAATACTCCATGGCCTGAACAAGGAGAGCACTTCTACATTTACATAACAAAGGCCAGCAGAAATGCATGATACTGGCTTTTATCTAGATCACACTAATGAAAAACAGAGGCATCTGCTGGAGAGGCTAGCATGGAAGCAAAGGTACAAAAAGCAGAGAAAATACAATACATATATGAAAAAGCAAGTTTCAGACAGGGGCTTCAGAGATGTTATACAGGACAGTCTTAACACTGATTTCATTCCTAGTTTATAGGAAGCCACTGCATTTAAGATGAGACAAGGGAAGCTTATCATGCTCAATGGCGAGGGAGTAAATGACAGAAGGGATTTACTGGTTCTCACTTCTCGCTTTGCTGTGCACTCTTGTAGTCTTACACAGAATTGGATAAAAGTCAGTTAAACAAGAATTTGTATATAGATCTTTTCCTCAGTATTATTATTATAATTGTCTGAGAACCAAATATAAAATCAATGCTGTCAAATTCTTTAGAATTTTTTAGACTGTATTCTTAAATTGTAGACTCAGTTACAGCTAAAGTTATATTAATTTGGTGTGCATGTTTCCAATTAGGAATGAATATGCTTTTTAATGTCATGTCATCAAATATCCTGTTTTGACACCAGAGAAGTAAGAAGTAAGCTGTTGAATTTATAAGTACAAAATATCAAATGATATAGAAAAAAGAGAGAAGATGAATATATGTTTCATAATTGGTCAGAACTCTTAGTTATGTGATAAAATGAATGAATAAATGCTCATCAGTACAGACTGAACATTAGAGCTTTTACATATTCCAGCAGAGATTTTTTTTTTATTAATTTTCCCCCCATGATGATTGTGAGACAGCAGGTGGAATAAAGGGATTTTCCTGAAATTAATCAGTCAAACATCTGGGTTTAGAGGGTCCCCCTCATCATTCCTGATTTAATGTGATATATATCCTTTCAAAAGGCCACTCTCTGACCATCCATCATTTCCACTGAAGGTTGCCGAACCTATTTTGATTACTTCTGACAAGCTTTTATGGAAGAACACAGTATCATTTGTGTGTGTGTGTGTGTGTGAGAGAGAGAGAGAGAGAGGTAGAAAGAGGGCTGTTATGTTTGTTATGTTTGTCTTTTTAAAGCCTGTTAGTCAATTTAAATTGTTCACCTTGATGAGCTAAATGGTGTGGAAGAGGAATTAATTACACCAGGATTCACACATATATAATCCGAACTTGCTGTGCACATTTTAAATTTCCACAGAAAAAGAATTTTTGTGGTCAGCAATTATGCAAATCAGCTGTGCGTAGACAAATCTATAGATGCAGAGACTGCTCTGATAAGGCAATAAGGAATTATGCATTTTAGATGAAACTATGTTTTTGAATTTTATCATTATTATGAAGAAAACTGTTGAACCTCATCAGCAGGCAGCACCCTACAGCTGTCAGAAAATATTGTTGCCACATGTGCGACAAAGCAGAGCACCTGTCAGTTGCACAGTCTGAGCATGTTTTTTAGTTGAGGATTCATCATGCAATTTGCACACGTTTCAGTTCTCTCGCACTATCCCTATTGGGGATAAAGGAAAATAGATCATAAGTGACAGTTGTTTACTGTGTTTTCCTTTATTCATAGAGAGTTTGGGAGGTGGAAAGTGAATAACTTGGCTGTGGAGCAGAAAGATATCCTGGACTCCCCTTTACCCCTCACCCCAGAATTTATCCGCAACATAAGACTACTGGGACGGCGACCAACCATCCAGCTCATTACTGAAAATCTCATCAAGAAATATGGGACCCATTTTTTACTAGCGGCAACTTTGGGAGGTACGGTGCATTATGAAGTGCTTGAAATATCTCTGAAATAGATCTTAATCTTCCTTAAAATGAGCCTAATTCATGCAAAACAATTAGTTTAAGAATGTATATCTCAGATTAAACATAAACCTCAGCAAAGAAGTAAAAAAAAAGTGCATATGAATATTGAACCAGCCTCTTCTTCCTTAAACATATTGCAAGACATATTATAACATGCATCTGAATCAGACAAACATTACATTACCCAAGAAGTATGCATAGGTCTGGTAGTCTGGTAGTTGACTATGTTTATACATAAAATAAATTTATACAATATATACAGTTAATTTATACAGTGTATAAATTAAACTGCAGTATAAGACTAGAACCAATCTACCTAATAATTGAATTAATAAATACATCCTATTTACAGAAGTTTTTTGACCCACCACCATCTTCAACCGACCATCTTCCCTGGCTCAGGAGACATTGCTAACAATTTAAAGATCTATTATTGACATTGAATTTGCTTGGATTATGTTTATATTTCTGATTACCCCCAAAATTGTAATGTAAACATTGTAAGCCTAACACAACTAGACTGTGGGTATTTCTCTTTAGAAATCAGTCAGGCTTTTTTAATATATATTTGAGCACACATCAAAATTAATGAGTTGTCAGATAATACACTACCACATCCTCTGGTAGCATTAGTATCTGCCATAACAGTGTTTCCTTAAATATCACAATAAGATCCAACACCTTCAGCTCTTCAAGCATAATAATAAGTTGGCACTTGATTGACATAATTTAGAACTGTCATCATAACCATTGTCATAATCATCAACAGAATGAATGTCATTATCATAATCACTAACACTGTCACAGGGTACATATAGTGCAATAACTGCAACTATTTCTAGGTTAAGCCACATTCACAGTAAAACTTCAGCCACACACCATCTAGACAGGAGGTGCCTTGGTGGCCTCAAATTACACAATCAAGTAAAACACAGTAAACTTTAATCACCTGTGCCAAAGAAGTTTATTACAGGATGCTTCACCTGAATACAGACAATACAGATGGAGATCATTCTAGTTTATTATGCATTCTGTGAAGGTGTTTCTCATTCAATCAATGACAGGAGGAGACAGGCAAAGTAATAAATTAGCTGCAGTAAAATGGTGTCCACATGTAAAAATAATAGGCAGTGTTTTCCCCAAAAAATGCAATAACTGGAAGTACTTAACTGTGTGACAGATTCTTACCTTTTTTAGAAGTACAGTATGTACAGTTACAGAAAGAATGTGGGAATGTTTTATTGATAAGATTTTGGTGGTACTCTGGATGTACAAAGAAAGCATTTCCTCAGTGAACTCAACACTGTTGATCCTTTTACCAAATTCAGAGTTTAGGAATGGTGACCATTTTTAATTTCTGTAAACAGATCATATTCTTTGACGCAATCTGATATAACACACATGTTCTGGTAAAGAACAAATATTCCAGGAAAAAAAAACAGTCTAAAACAACCAGGCTGTGTACTTGTAAATTATTTGCTTATCTGTAGTTTGGAACATGGATTTCATTCAATGCATGAATACAGAGTGCACATGTAGTATAAAGTCAGTAAGACTATACTGATGCAATAAAAATCCTAAACCAATTGCTGTGTGGTAAGAGAGACACTAACATAAAGCACAAACAAAATCCCATACCTCTGTAACGTCAAAACACAAGTGTGAGCTCATTCCTTCTTACATGGCTTGCCACTGCTAATTATTCATTCTCTCTGAGGATGATTGACTGAATATATAAAAAGATGTTCGTGGGAGGCTCAATCTTCATGCACAGAGACACACATATTGTTGACGCTGACTTCATTCACAGGAGAAGAAGCCTTAACTATATTTGTGGACAAAAGAAAACTGAGTAAAAATACGGATGGCAGCGACTATTCCAGCAACAGTACGTCCGTCACATTGGAGACTCTCCACCAGCTGGCTGCCTCCTACTTCATCGACAGAGAGAGCACGCTACGCAAGCTGCACCACCTCCAGATCGCCTCCACTGCCATCAAGGTACGTTTTGAGACAATTCAAATTCCATGAACATGAAGTCAATGAATGCAAATGTAGAGTTGATCAAAAAAAGATGACCACCAAAGGCCATTCAAGTGTTACCATTTGTGAACACGTATACAGTTAGTAATTGTTCATTTTGTTTTAAAATCCTTCATATCGTTATGTAATTTTACGACTATAGTGTTTCAGATTAGCTTAATGTCATGCCATTAGCGATGAGTGTGTATGGGTGATGCCTTGATTAATGGTGTGTAGGTAGGAATCATTAAGACGGCCCCACTTTGATGTTTAAACTTTCTATGAGTGACAAACCCATCTTGTGACAATGAAAAACCTCCATTTGCCAAAAGCACACCAGTTTGAGAGACTTAACTCCTTAATGAGGGAATGCATGTTTCACTAAATCTGACAGCCCTCAGTATGGTGGTTGGGAAAAGTGAAGCATGTCCTAGCAATGTGACATGAAGTGACAGCATTGAAAAAGGTTCATAGGGTCTTACCTTCCAAACCCTCACATCAGTGATATCATATAACAGAGGGGCAATGAAAAGAGTTTTCATGTTGAGTTGTTAATGTCCTTTTAACAACAGAGGTCATTTAAAACAATGGATTAGCACAGTTGGACATTGTGAAGGACGGACCCTTTTTTTAATGTTTTGCTAGGTTTTCCAGATGCAACATTTTGGCTAGCTAATGTAACATTACTCATCTTATAATATTGGGAAAGTTTAATTTGTATGCTACTTTGATTTTTTTTGTCTGTTTGTTTTACTCATTGCACTGTTTTGAGATGGGTGCATATTGACCCCCCTCTCAGGAAATCGTGATAGCAAACATATTAATAGCAATACCTTTCAAAATGGGACTTAAATTGTACATGATGCATTATCAATGATATGCAAGCATCTTTATTCTCACACAGTAATCCTAATGCAGTATCAAAGTCAAAAAGTAGGCTTGAGTGGGCAACCAATGGATTCGCAAGACAGTCTGTTGAACAGTTGAGAATTCACCTCAAGCATTTATTGTGGATAGATTATCACGTGAACCTGATTTCGTGTTAAAAAAGCTGACAGGTGTGACCACAGATGCACTAGAGTGAAGCTCTATCTTTTGTATTGATATAAGTTCAGGAGCAATCCATTGAGCGTACACATCATTTCCATGGGGCGTTGACCCAATCTTACGGGACAGGCCGAGCTAAGCGTTCTGCCGTATGAATCTGAAATTGAATGTGGCATAAGCCAAAGAGGACCCCCTCCCCAAAGCCATGCCTCCTGCTGTGTCGTAAGGAGAGGAAATTTAGAAGCTTATTGCTGGGGAAAAGCCAGTTACTGTGCTGCTGTTCTGGGACTTCACCCTGGAAATCTCAGCTCTCCCAAAGTCGTAATGCTTCACTTAAGCTCGGTTCTGCTCAGATTGTTCGCATATTTCATTATGACTTTCATCTACATAGTAATTTTAATGGTTTGACCATTTTTAGACAGGGTCATTGATATTCACCCCCCTTCACCCTTTTTTGTCACCACAGTGTCTCTAGCTATTGGAGCAGTAACAGTGTACTATAACTTCAGTTAGTATTTGCTTTTGTAAGATTTCCCTGAGGCATATTACTGCAGATTTATGTTTGCTTTGGAGTAATATTTTCAGATGGTCCATTTCTGAGTTCTGAAACTGACTAAGGTTCACCTTCAGACTGGCACTATAATTCTTAGCTTGCTGGCAGCGTAAACATGTAGAAATTGATGCTTATAAAATGCAAGCGACTTCTTGTACTAATTGCTGTGTATTATTTTTATTTTTTACCTTATGATGGTAATACAAAATGTAATGTCATCTGTATAGTTGTCATCAAATGATGAATGCACATTTAACTTTTAATTATGTTAACCAAAAGTATGCAGAATGAAATGTCCATTTTCAAAATATTTACAAATTTGTAGTTTCCTAATCATATTACTTTGCTGCAAAATTACCCGCAAGACCCTCCACAGAAATTATTCAGCCTTGTTATCACACTCTGCCTTAAACTCCTTACTTCTGCAACTAAAATACACTGCTTTTAACGCCAGTGGTTTAACACCAGTGTTTGGTATTGTGCCTTTTACGTCAAATCTCTTTACCTAAGCACATGACACAGCTTGCATAGTTACACTGCTTTGAATGAAACAATGGATATAAAGAACAGCTTTGAAATACACCATGCAAAGCAAATTCCATGGAAGTGTGTTATCAATTGCCAGTTTTTAGAATAAAGTTCCTCTAATGAAGTAATATAAACATTATATTAGACAAACTAGTGTCTGTTTCTAGCAGAGATGCTAGATTTAGCTCAGAGTTGTAGAAGCAGTGCAATAAGCTCAATGGAAATAAGTGTACTTCATATTTCACAATGTAACTTTGAGAGCAAAAATCTAAATTTTACATGCTGAGAGAAGATAGATTTGTGTGTGTCTCATGCACTATTTATGTAATGACAGCATAGCTACTTAAATTAATTACAGTGATGCAATTCCTTACCAATCTCATCCAATACAAATGAAATCCATTAGACATGTTAAGTCACTTAAGTACTGTAACCTAGCAAGCTACATTTAAATGGCACCTTTCTAATCTAAGATGCAGGGACGTTTCTAGCTATTGAAAAGATCTGGGGCTATATCTACCTTCATAATAACTACATTACATCACTTTATTGGCATTTAGCAGGTGCTCTTATCCAGAACAAATTACAATGTTATCCATTTATACAGCTGGATATTTTACTGAGGCAATTCAGGGTTAAGTACCTTGCCTAAGGGTACAGCAGGATTGCCCCAGTGGGAAATCAAACCAGCAACCTTTTGGGTACAAGTCCTGCTTAACCACTATGCTACACTGCCACCTCAGTGTGTATTATTAAATACTATTATCACACAATATTATTATCACCCCAGTAAATATTATCACACCTTCGGACGCTGCAAGTCAAGTTCCACTCTGTTACACAGTCTATCTGTTGTTTTGCTATAAACACCTCCTTTTTCAGGGTGAAAATATTCGGGTTAGGCTTAAAATATATGAGGCTATAGCCCCGAATGATCGGACCTAACGATGCCACTGCTAAGATCAGTTAATTAATTGGGATGTGCATGATGCACACAGAATGTATGAATTCCAATCATTCCAAGACAGAATCAGATCTGTGAATGAGAGGGAAATGAGACTGTGTCATTATTTTCTGTAAATAGCAATGTAAACCACCGTGATGACAGTTTGTGGAGAAAACATTCCATTATGAATCTCTACAAGTGATTTGTCTCTAAATGAAGTAAACAGCACCGTTCGCTTTGTTTGTACAAAGGACATTATAATTAATTCAATGTATGCTGCTGAAGGACAAAATAAATCCTACTTACACACAATAAAACATTTCAAACTGGCCGGGTCTACAGGGTACCCTTGCAGACAAAGATAATTACTGTTAGGCATTTAGCATTATTACATTACCATATCTCATAAGGGGAAATACAAAAACTGAAATTCAGACAGAATCTACACATGAAAGAAGCAACATGTTTATCCTTTTGCTTCATTTTCTCTAAGCAAAATCTCAGCTGTAGTGCTGGGATGATTTAACTTTGATGTATTTCAAACAACAGGAAAAGAAGTTATTTTTGAGATTGAAAAATGGACTAATCGCATCTAAGGAAAATCTGTGTGTTTAGAAAACAAAACATTTTTGATTTAAACAGAAGTGCATAAAAAACTATACTTCCCAAATATACAAATTAAGCAATTAAAATTGCTTGCGAATTAAGCAATGGTCTGTTTTTTGTTTCCCAGGTAACAGAAACAAGAACAGGTCCTCTTGGTTGCAGTAACTATGACAACCTTGATTCTGTTAGTTCGGTGCTGGTTCAGAGTCCTGAAAACAAAGTTCACTTACAAGGTATGTATTTATTTGTTTATTCATTTATTGATTGCCATTGCACATTGCTTGTACTAAGTTGCCATGTTTGTATGTACATTTGCAGTATAAACTGAAACAAAGGCAATATAATTTGCAGGAAAAAGTGATCATCTGCCACAAAATTAGATTTCATAAAATGTTTTTCTTGCAATGAATGTAGCTGTTATCACAGAGATTATTCTGTGATACTGTTTTTTTTTTTTTTTGGTAAGTTTTCACAGAAGTTATCAGGTTCTCCATTTTGGTTTGATTTAAATTAATGATCGCAAGTCATCTATGGAAATTAAGTAGGGTTCCAGAGGAAATATCCTCAAATATCACCTTTTAGGTATTACTGTATTCTAGCAAGATTTCCCAATTACTGTTTTTTTTATATACTCTTTATGCACTTTCACCTTTCTTTCCATTTTTGACTCATCAACTGTGCTCATTAAGCTTTTTTCTCTGCAACACCTTCTATGCTCACAGCATCATGCAGGAGCCCTAAAGCAAGATGAATGTAATTCTCCATTACTGTTGCTTGCGGCTAATGATTATATTTCATACTACAAGTCCCACAGTGCATCACAGTGGAGTGAATAACAACAAGCAGAGACGGATTCTGCTGACATCATCCCCGTGACTCATGGGCACTTCATAAACCATTAGAAGATTCTAGAGTAGGAGGATGAGGGGCCCTGGTAAACAAAACACACCCTACTGTTACATGCAACAATATTCTTAACCACTTGTATTTTTCTCCCTTTTCACACAACTTTGTACATTTGTACATTAGGCTTGTCTTTCCACAACAACCTCTGCACTCATAGGCTCCCAAAGGAGTTACTGAGTTACTGGCCAGTGGAAGTTAGTTTGTCCCACCATTGGTGATTATCGGCAGATAACACAAGTGGTTTCAAACTCAAACCACAGGGTTCAGTCTGCACTTGGAACAGGCAGTTTAAACTGTCTGTTGCACTCTGTTATCCCTTGACTATATTTCAAAAAGACAGGGCCCTGTCCCCCAATAATTATGGAACTTCATCCTGAAAGAAGGTTCAATTGATTGACCATTGTATTTGGAGTGGTGGATTTTCATTTGTTTCCCAGAACATGTCATGCAAAGAATCTCTGTGAATAATCATTAAGTGCATCATTAAAGGTACTGTTAAAGATCATTTCAGTCCTTTGGTTCTGAAAAGGATGGTGAGTCAATATAAAAATGATCAAAATGGCACTGTGAGCAAAGACTATCCTGCTAGTTTGGTTATGTGCCTTCATGTGGTAACACAGTTTATAGGTAATTAGTTAGAAGCCAGTACTCATATTTTAAATACAGAAATATGTCCTTTTGTTTTCACATGGACTTTTTTGCACTGGATTTTGGGACATTATCTTTGGGTGACACATATACAATTCTGTTGTTTTGTGGTGCTTGTTGTTTTAATACATGTGTTTCTTTATATATTCAAGGTCTGCAGGTTATCCTGCCTGATTACCTGAGGGACCGCTTTGTGCAAGCTGCTCTCAGTTACATTGCCTGCAACAGTGAGGGTGATTTTGTATGCAAAGATAATGATTGCTGGTGTAAGTGTGATCACAAGTTCCCAGAGTGCAACTGTCCATATATGGATATTCAGGCAATGGAGGAAAGCTTGCTTCGGATTACTGAGTCCTGGAGCACCCATTACAAAGAATTTGAGGATTCAGGTAATGAGTGAAGGAGCAATGAATTAAGCTTTTCATAATACACCGTGCATTTGCAAGCTTTCAACCATTTCCATTGTTTGCCTGACTTACTAATTTACATTAAACACTGAGTCGATTGACTTCTAATGAATCCTAAACTTTGGCAAGCAATTAGGAAAGCAGCAACAAACTAGCAGCATTAGATGTTAAAAAGCCCACCCCTGCACACATAATTTACAGCATTTCTACCAAGATTAATCACCCATAAACGACATTTATGACCTGCCCAGTGTTTAAAATCAAAGGAGTAACAGCCAATGGAGGAGAGCACTTGGCATAACGTTTAAGCATCATTGCTGCTTGAGGTCACCCTGCTAAAACTATTACAGTGGAAGGAAAATTAAAATGGATCACTTTTTTTGTAATATCTGTGAGTGCAATTACTTTCACAGTTTATGTTTTAAGAGCAAGATGGAGGCATAGCAAGTGGCAGACATAAATAGTTTCCTCTGCAACATAAACGTGTCCTTCAGTGAGGGACATCAAAGATATATCTTTGCTTCTCAGTCAGCAAAATGAGATGTTGGAATGTACTGTGCCACAGAAATGAACAGTAGTCCTTTCCATCTGAAATGCTGCTATCTTGGCTGTGAGCTATATGATCAGAAATAAAGAAAAAACTAATGCATTTTTCTCTGTACATTTGCTTTTTGTCATGTTTAATTCTGTAGGCCTACCTTAGTAAGAATGTCTCTTTTCTGAATTTCAACAGATGAATTAAAAATGTTTGTGGCAAGACTGCCACAAAATTATTTCCTGAACATTTCAACAATACAGCACTTGTGGTCAATGGACAGTTTGTTTCAGCGGCGCTACGAGCAACTGGAGAGCAACATGAAAGGATTGCTGAAAAGAGCTCAAAGAGTGGTGTACAAGCTCTTTGGTCTAAGCAAGAGGTGTCAAAAACAGCCACATATTACTCTACCCAGGGAAAGGTAAGTAAGTTGTATAAGGGTTCATACTGGCGGAAGAAACAATAAATGAATCATTAATTCAGAATGTGATAATGGTCCAAGGTTCCATTGAAGCTGTTTGTCGCACAGAATTTAGTCACATTTTTGCTCATGTGTAAATGTGTTGAATTTTTTTTTCAGAAAAATCTCAATAGACTGCAAAAAGGAATATGTGTCAATTTGCCTTGGAGTAGCACAAACACATGAAAGACTTCTCAACATTACGTTTGCAGCACTTCACACAAACGCATGGTTCATGATTGATTTCTATTCCTGAGGCAAATTTTTCACTCCTGACAATTACACTGAAATTCTTCCGGGAAACGACAACTCAGTTTAAGCCTGACATAGAAAAGATCTTAACAGTTTGCTGAAATTATTTCAATTGGCGGCCCTCTCAGATTTTGCTTTTTGGACAAGGTTTTGAAAGTAGTGCAAGAACTACTTTTTTAAATAAATGAAACTACTGACAGTAATGTATTCTGTTAAAGAAACCTTGGCAGGTAGTTACTTTCAGTCATGTTTTGTTCATTTTGGATGCAGTAATAAGAATATTTTTGTAAAATAAAACCAAATCTCCAACTAATGATGTGTTTATGTTAGCATCAGCTCAGTGTGTACAAGCACAAGTAGGTTGTTTTTTTTGGTGGGTGGGTATGTTTCCCTTTTTTTCAATATTGTATGCAGCAACTCTCCTCTGGAGAGTGCTGAGCAAGTCATGCATGCTCCTCCAGTATTCTTACATGGGAAGGTTCCACACTAAAATTCAAACAGTATACAATAGGAGGGCTAGTGTGGACTGGAATAGCAGCACATTTCCCACTGACAAGCAGTAATGTATAGGTGCTTGTACACTTGCCACTAGTTGTGGCTGATACAGTAAAGGTCAACTATAATCACACAATGCTGTGAAAAGCTAGGCCAGGCCGATATGCATTCTTTAATGACTGAGAAATAATCATTGATGTAAGTGTTGTTGTAGTTAATTACCTTACAAGAACAGCCTGAATTGATCAGACTTCAAACTGAAAAATTTCACATGAATGTCGGTGAAAATTGTCAGTGAAAAAACGGCAGTAATCATATTCATATTGACCAAACCAAGATACTTCCCCCTTAAAGACAGTTTTCCCTAACAGTTTACAAACAGGCCATATAACAAAAAATGGTGCATACTTACAAAGAAATTGACCTTTTATTCTTTTTATTGTATTTCAGACTACGGACATATTGGTTAAACTATTTACAGTCTTTACTCTACTGCTCAGAGAACAACCAGCTTGGGTCATTTTCTGCAGAAACACACAGCTGCATCTGTGCATATGACCAGACGTCCTGCCAGCTGCCCATTCCCTGCTCCATAGGCGAAAGGCAGGCGTGTGCTGCATGTGCCACTGACAACCTCACCCGCTGTGGCAGCTGCAACTCCGGCTTCATGCTCAGCCAGGGTACCTGCAAGCCCATGGTTGCAGACTCCACTGAAAACTATCTGGGCTTCGAGACAGACCTGCAGGACCTTGAGCTGAGGTATCTCCTGCAGAGAGTAGACAGGAGGCTTGAGGTCCATGCCATCTTCATTAGCAATGACATGCGCCTTAACAGCTGGTTTGACCCTTCCTGGAGGAAACGCATGCTCCTCACCTTAAAGAGCAACAAGTACAAGTCAAATCTCGTGCATATGCTACTGGGCATATCCCTTCAGATCTGCCTTACTAAAAACAGCACACTAGAGCCCGTACTAACATTGTACATAAACCCTTTTGGGGGCAGTCACTCAGAGAGCTGGTATATGCCTATAAATGAGAATAGTTTTCCAGACTGGCAACCAGCTAAGCTTGACCTTCCCTTGGAGTGCTTCAACTGGACCTTGACCCTGGGTAACAAATGGAAAACATTTTTCGAAACCATTCACATCTATTTAAGGAGCCGTGTCAAGACCCAGAGCACCAACGGGAATGACAGTACGTACTACGAACCCCTGGAGATCATTGACCCATCCAGGAACTTGGGCTACATGAAAATAAACAGCATCCAAGTGTTCGGCTACAGCATGCACTTTGATCCTGAAGCCATTCGAGATCTGATCCTGCAGCTGGATTATCCCTACACACAAGGCTCCCAGGATTCTGCGTTACTGCAGTTGCTTGAGATCCGCGATCGGGTGAACCGCCTCTCACCTCCAGGCCAACAGCAGCTGGATCTCTTTGCCTGCCTCCTCCGGCACAGACTGAAACTGACGGCCAATGAGGTGATCAGGATCCACTCGTCTTTGCAAGCCTTCAGCACACGTTTGCCCAACTCTATTGATTATGAGACCACTAAACTGTGTAGTTAGCATCTACACAGCTAAAGTGAAGTGGAGGAGGCAAGGTGTAGTATCAGTTAAATGCTTATTATGCACACTGGATCTGGTGAGTCGCCTCGTCACCTCATCACGTCCATAAAATGAAAGTTGTTCATTCAAAAAAGATACATAACTCTACATCAGTAATATTGTTATGTCCAAACTTCCCATTTGTATGTACTGAGACCAAATCAAGGAAGGTGGAAACGATAGCGGTGTGTGTGTATGTATGTGTGTGTGTGTGTGTGTGTGTGTGTGTGTGTGTGTGTGTGTGTGTTTGTTGGGGGATGGGGAGGACTGGGGTGATTTAAGATAAACTGTATACTTGTTTGTTTTTACAAGTTGTTTTTACAAGTTCTGTTGCTTCAGTGACAGTGCACTTTCCACAATGAAGATAATACAGTGTTTTGTCAGTAAGTATGTTTTGTAGATGAATTGTTATAAAAAAAAAATAATAAATGTACTTTGGAATTATTTCTCTATGCCTAGACACCGCCACATTTTAGAACTGTATAAAATGTAATAACTGAACGTTTTGAATTTGTGAAACTGAATGCAAGAAAATATAAAAATACCAGAAAATGATTATCAAAGAATCAATCCAATGTAATGTGGCAGCTACACTGAGGTCATGATCAATATAGACTACTTGCAGAGTAAGGTTTTAACTCAATTTATTTTGTCGGTCTGGTCTGTGCTTAATTGTAGCAGAAGTCTAAGAATGTATAAAGCTGTAAACTTGAATTGAACCAATTGCCTCCCACAAATTATGAAACTTGTACTAACTCTGTTTTGCATGAGAAATCTGTCATTATTAAATGGCTCTTTCTCTGTATCTGTGCATAACTATAAGCAAAATATTATTGAAAGAAAACACTGTTTTGTGGCAAAACGTGTTTCTAAATGTACACTACTAAGGATGGGCTAGTGTTGTCCCAATTTATTTGTTACCATAAGCTCCACTCTCAAGTATGACACTCCAACAGAGCAGGTGATTCAATTTCAAGCTCCTGTAAGTGCTAAAGTGCACATTATTCATGCTTAAGAACATAAGAACATAGGTGTAATGATGTGAACAGACCTTTCAGCCAAACTATGCTCCTCATTTTGCCTATAGTGTATAGCATACCACTGTATTTTGAACACTGCTTTCTGCCTCCACTGTGAGTCCTTGTGAAATATTTCATACATCATTGACTCTCTGAGTGAAAAATACTTCCCTAATGTTAGTGTAAAATTTGCCTTTCTCCAATATCCATCCATGTTCTGGTGATGGAGCTTAGCTTGAAACAGCTTCTGTAGTCCACCATATTAAAAACCTCGATCAAATCCCCCTAAGTACATCTGCCTACATTAACTCATTTACTAGCTAGGGACATGCTTGGAAAGGGATAGTGAGGGACCGATCAGAAACTTCCCATGGACGGGCACCAGACAGCAGCCTGGAGATTGAGAAATTCTACTTCATGTCATTTATGTGGGATATTTGGAGGACCATGTTTACAGGAATGTCAGCGTTGTTTGTTTCATGGTGCATGTAAACATCTTATCCGTGGTATGACTGCAATAAGTGTAAGGACCATTACCTGTAATACTGTGTGCACGTAAATGTAGCCATTGAGCTAAAACTCTCTCACTAACAACTTTGTTTCCACTGCTATGAGTCAAACACGATCACTTTGATAAAACAGGGCCCCCCTCCATGCCCTTCCAAAACAGCAAAGGGGAAAATAAGAGAGAGAATTGGTCATCCCAATGTCCAGCCCTCACCACATCCACAAGTACTGAATAATTTCAGGTGACCTAACACATGTAGTAATAGCTATGGCTTTTCCTGGGTCAGTGCACAAGTCTAATGCTGTAAAATGGCCAAATTCTTGACTCTCCTGCCCCAAACTGTTTTGTGCCCACTTGCACCTTGTACTTCATTGCACGTCATAGTGGTACGCTTGTCTAAGTGTTTTAAGCCTTTATTCACAACTTATTTTTGATCCCTACAACAATATTGTAATTTGTCAAAATCTTTTACATCATTATGTGGTTGCTAGAACTTGACACAATATAAAAAAATGCACTGCATTACTTAAATATAACATTCTTTGGTTTATACTCAGTATGTATGCTATATATCCAAGCATTTTAGATAAATAGTATAGATCAGAATAGATTTGGATCACTCATTACTGGGGCACTCTAATTTAGTGCCTCAGATGTCATCCCTCCTGTTGATACTCACTGAATTCTGTGCTGAAACCAGTTTTTATTTCACATATTTCCATTAATTCATACTGAGTGCAGTATCATAATGAGTTAAACTTACCTCGAGTAAAATCCAAGTAAGGTAAAATTAGAGTTCCATAATGGCGTCCAGAATGTAACTCATACGTAACAGCTGTTTGTATTGATTTTATATTGTTTTCTGTTTGCAGTCATTGGGAATTTCATTAATTTCATGAAATGTCAAAAAGAGATTTGTTAATGGTTTGCAAATATCTCGGATGTATATGGTCAGGACCCAGTGACTCATTTGTCACCCCCCCCCCCCCCCACAGTACTTCACTTCCCTTACTTAAAAAAATGATGTAGTCCTTCCTGGGTATCAGACATAAGTGTAGTCCATGTACCCTCTTCCCTAATGCAGATCTCATCTGATCTGTTGAGTATATCTGCAATATCTTTATTGTCATAAAGTAAAACCTCTACTGTATATTTGATATAACTAAACCTTTTTGAGCTACAGTCTATCCTTTTTCAATTACAATATATATAAAAAAAAAAAAATAGCAAAAAGTTTAGGATTGCTTTTTGCATCTTTGGGTATTTGCTTCTCAAAGAGCCTTTTTCATGCATATTCTGTTTATTACACATTTTACAATATGCTAATTTATTAGTCTTTCTTTTATGTACGTTTTTCTTCTTCTATTTTCTTCTTTTTAAAATTCTTTGGATTAATTTATCTCCTGTGGATACTGCTTAATCAATTCATTTTCCCTCAGTTTTGGAATGAATTAATATTGCATGTCAATAATTATTTGTTTTCAATTTTTCACAGCTCCCACAGTAGAAGTGGCACCAAGTCTTTGTTGCTGAAGTTTTCTCTCATGTTATTAAAAATTTGTGTCTGAATATTTAAAAGTTTATAACTGGAAATTATGAAACACACTGATTATGCTGTGTGGTCACCTGCCCCAGTGACTCAACTACATCTCCACTCCACTTCATTCAGGCTATTACATACATGCATGTGCATAACACACAGAGGGAAGAAAAACAGGTGTAGACATGAATTGCCTCTAGCTAGCATTATAGAAAGTACCAGTCAAAAGCTTAGACATACCTGATTAAGATAATAGGACACATGCATTCAAAGAAATTTTTATCTGAAGACTTATATACTACATACTTAAATGCTTGAAATTTGTTTCTTAGACAAATATAAATACTGAAGTTTATTAAAATAGAAAAGCAGTTTGCAAGAAGAAATGAATGTTACACTAAGGAAATCTGGGAATAACTTGGAATAATCTAATCTGAAAGCCATCAGAAAATGAAATGCATAGAAAAATAGAGTAGTAGTACACTGCCAAATCCATAATGCCTGCATGATCAGCTCAGCAGCTTGCTGCATTTCTATTCTTGGTAAGGTAACATACTGTACAATGTATTTTCCAGCTGAAGGCTCTACCTTTCTTGTTAAAGGATGGACATCACTCTACCGATATCTGGTCAGAACCGGTAAGTTTGAGTGGTATTATATATACCTTTATATCGTGATACCCTTTCCCTAAATTTGTTTCAGTTTATTGTTTCTTTAATGTCCTTGTTGTCCTATTTATTTTCAGTGCATTTAGTTGTAAACTAGGCAAGATTCAACATATGGCTTAGAATAATACGTCAAAGTACAGTGTTTTTGGCTCTAACGAGTGAATAAAAAATTATTCTCATGGATTAGCATTATGTTACAGTCATTTAGCAGATGCTATTATCCAGAGGAACTTACACAGGTTACAATTTTAAATGTTATCCATTTATATAGCTGAATATTTACTGAGGCAATTGTAGGTTAAGTACCTTTCCCAAGGGTACAACAGTGGTGGCCCAGCAGAGAACTGAACTAGGAACCTTTCTGTTAAAAGCCCTGCTCCTTACCATTACACCACATGGCTTCCTATGTGGGTTGTATGTGCCAATACATGTACTCCACAGTGTCCACTTTTTAAATGGATTGAAGATTTTAACATCTTTTTATCTACTCACGTTTTTGTATGCTTTAACTAGATTTGGGTATTGTAAAGTTGGGATAGTGAATATATCATACATGCAGTCTTTATTTTAACACATTTGAAATTAATAAAATCTTTCTTGGTAGTAAGTCTGTGGTGGAATCAGAGAGAAAAGGAATGTTTCATATGAACTGAAATCACAGCAATACAACCACCTTTCTGAGGCACATTACAGTATCCCAGGTACAGATCTATAATTGTAATGTTTAACAAGCTTCACATCATCATGCAATGATAGAGCAGTCCTAAAAACATCCAGCAGAGACAGCTTGTGACAATTCATTATTGTATGCCTGTAAATAGCTCACAGTAATACTGCAGCCTTTTTCTTGGCTTTGTCACACTATCTATAAGAGATTTATTTTGCTGATGAATGTTCTGACCTTTCTAGCACTGGCAATCAGGAAAGACTGAAAACAAAGATTTCTGTACTTTTGTATACATTGTTTATATAAATGTCATGTTCAGTCATCATAGCTGAGAACTTGCACAAAATAACAAATATATCTACATTGAAAACTCCTTCAAAAACTAAATTGAGGTATTGCTACAAAGTAAATGACACCTTACTGTCACAAATAAGATAAGATGGCACTTCCAAAAAAAGTGTACTACTTAACCCTGTCTCACTGTGATAACCTTCGAGAACACTCGGCAGGAACAACAGTGGAAAAGTAATGCAATCATTTTACACTTTTAGCATCTTAGAAAATGTAGACTGTGGGATTTCTTACATGTATCACTTTAATCTTAGGACTGACCATAAAACTCAAAATTGTTTGATTTTCATAAATGTTTCATGCTGGTTTTTTTTTCAAGATATGTTAAAAGCTAGCTTTTTTGAGGTGGAAGATTCATTATATTTAAATTCTGAGGGGCCAAACAGGAAATATATAAATATAAAGCTGAATATATAAATATAATTCCTGAATACTAGTAGTACATGCACCCATTTGATGTCAATGCAAGCTGCATTTGCTAATCTTAAAATGTAAATGGAGAGCATAAAGTGTGTCTTCAGCAATGATAAAGCTCTCAGTGACATTTTGCCCTTGCATTCGCCTGGTGTAATATGTGGCAGGAGAAATAAAGCATTGAGCAGAAGAGCAGACAAAAGGTAACTGTCTGCAAACAATAAATCAATATGCAGCTTTATTACCTCAAAGAACAAAAAGTTCTGCAGAGGGATTGACACTGTTCCTGAAAAGTCTGTGGAGCAAAAGCAATGCTGCATTTTGTTGGGTCACTGTCTAAATCAGTGTCAGTTTATTATAGATGTTCTGTTTTCCACATGATGTCATTCATATAAACAGGATCTTTTTTTTTTTCAAATTTAACTTTCAACAATGGCGTGTTCAGTTTGCGTAATTTCAGGTTTTTACTGCTTGCAGGCACTGTTGTCAACGAATATTAGTGTGAGCCCAAATGCAACTTTTAGGCAAGCTTTTTGTAAGGACTCTGTTCATAAATCTTGGTGATTACTACTTTAAAGCAGTATAAAATGTCCCATCCCACCTGTATTATTCTCCATAGGCATTAAGGTTTATAATCTTTTTGCACATGCCATAGATGTCAAATCCAAAGAATACTTGCATCACTGTAAATAAATACTATCATTTCATTTTTTCTGTTTTGACAATAGTAGTTGTGGAATAGAAAAATAGAGTTCTGAGGGATAAACTGCACTTTCTGGATTTGTCGACCCATAGGGCATTTTATCACTCTGTTTCTGAAAAACATTTTACTAAGGGAAGAGATATATTCAAGCAGCAAGGATAGGTGTCAACCTTTAAAAAGACATGCGGGTAGAGCCCGAAAATATCAGCAGGTGGCCAGCGCAGGAGATGAAAGAATGACATTGCCAAATCTGAGAGCACAAGTTTGACTGTATACATAATAACATATGGTTGCATCAAAGGGTCTGGAATATTTTGACAGTGCTTAACAATTTCCACACCTTTTTCACACAATATGCTGCCTTAAGGCAGTTCCATGGAATTGCAGTTTATAAATTGTTATTGTTTATGATTTATACGGGGCTTGAAACTGTGACTGTGTCTAAAGATAATTGTATCCTAGGACTTTTTTTCTCTTGATCATAAGTAAAAGGTTCCCAATGGAGGAATGGCACACCTGTTTAAAACTCATTTGAATGCAGATGCTTGTTGAGGTGAACAATACTGAGGAGTCAGCACAGACGTGTAATTTGCATTCCCTATCAGAAGAGTACCAAGGAAAGATTTTATACAGTAACTGTATGAACAATGATACCTTCAAGCTGCTTGTTAGCAGAGAGCCTCAGAATTTGTATGATGGACAATGGTGGTTAGTTAGTTTTTACCTCCAAGTATTCTTTCTGCCACTTTAAAAGCATGGATTTGATTGAACATGCAAAGTCATCAGTGAAAGGGGAAACAAAAATTATGCTGCAATTGTTTCACATTTGATTCTTCATATTTGAATGTAAATTTGTTGAACACAAGATTTTGCTTCATTGTCACCTTTTTATCAAGAATATCATGGATGGAGAGTTTAAAGATTCAATCTTTTGACTCCTTGGGCCAAAAAAATTAGTTTGATTGATTTCTTCTGATTTAATTTTCTTTAATGTTCCTCACATACTCAGCAGAGATACTGAGCTAGATTGATGCCATTGTGTGCTAATGAGAATAATTAGTAAGTAAAATCTGGAGCAACAGCTTGTCAATTCACCCTTTATTTACAATGCTGCATGGCATTTAGGATGAAGTCAAACACATTGATTCTGAATTAGGATTTGTAGCTGTTTAATACTGCTACCTCAATGTTTTTTCATTGTTTGCTGCTATGTTTAGCTGTACTGACAGAAACCTGAAAAAAACAGAATTATTTTACCCCAGATCAAAACAACCTCATCCTGATATATTCTACAGCAGCATAAAAATAAGTCACATGAAATTTATAGAGTTTGATATTGATAGAGTTCTAATAGTGGCCTAAAACAGACTGGGTTTTGACCCACGTCAGGCTGGTACAATGTTCTTGTATGTGTATCTAAGACCCTAATTTGTTGTATAGTTGAGTCACTTGATCTTATATATTGCGTATATATTATATATGCTTATATATTGCGTTACAGTCTTTTTTGCTTGTGGATGCAGTTCAGCTCTTACCCTTTAAAAAGATAATGAGATCCAATGGCCATATATTTCACACATAATTTATTTTATGCTATGTAGCGCGCGTGTTACGTTACATGGTTTGTTATGTTTTCATTAGCGTTATTAAGCTTTTCATAGTTTTCACCACCGCATTTGCTATATTTTTTAACGTTAAATCGCTGTTTCCTCAGAGCTAAAATTAGGTAGAATTTTTCCAATTAAGTGTTCTAATCGCACCGGTTTTACCATACACGCTAAGCGGCTAATCACACCGGTGTGACCGTATACGTGAAAGGGTTAAAATGGATTTACTCTTTATTCATTTATTTTTAAATGTATCTATTTTCACACGCATTGAATTAATATTTGCAATGTAGCTGGAGTCTCAGTATTATAACTTGAGGAATAATTAGAAAAACAAATGAGGGGGAAGCTGTCACAGAGATTGTCGTTTTAGTTTTAGTCATTGCTGGTGGTGATGGGGATGATTTAGCAGTATCACATCAGTATCACATGTATTACACAAAGTAGTATCAGACAGTATCACAACATTGCAGAGTAAAACATTCAAAATAATTCAAGGTCATCCGTCATTGTGAATTAGTATTGCAAAATAACTTCCTCTTTGACGCCTCTTTCCCCATACAGCTCTATTCCTATGTAACTTTCATTTTGAAAACCATTTATTTTAAGGCATACATAAAACATATTAGTATGGCATAATAAATCCATCTCCAATAAATAATGTACACTCCCTAATATGCTATAGCTGTAATGAGCCTGGTGCACATTCACCCAAATTACCCTTTAAAAAAGCACTCCTACTTCAAAAGGCGGGGGGGTTCAGGACAGGGAGCCATTGCTTAAAGCTTTGCTCAATGGGAAACCACTGTCAGAATTTGTGGATACCATTACTGTCTTACACTTAATGCAATCTATCTTTGTACCATACAAACTGGGGAGCGAGGAATTTAGTGTTTTCAGCACCTAATGGAAATGGATTTTATCCACTGTAAGCTTCACTTGAAGGATGTGGCCAGGCTAGTGGTTTGAAAGTAGCTGTAGATAAGTTGCCTCACCCCATTTTCCTGGGTACTGAATCCCTTGTGTTGCCAGAGATTGGATAAGGTGTCTGGTTGGTGTGGGGTAATGACAAGAGCTAAAGCTAAGGAGCAGAAGGCAAATGCAGTAGTGGAGGAACTACACACCTTGCAAGGTGATGCCATTTCTGGATGTAGAAATAAGCAGGGAGCTGAGTGTATCACAAAATGAGAGGTGTGATAGGCCAAGAAAGAAAACAGAGGATCTGATAAGCCAGCCAGTAGAACAGCCAGAACAGGAAGCAGGCCCACCTGATTGAGCAGAGGAAGACTTATCCATCCCCAGTAATATTTACCAACAGTGGAAAGGGGACCCAACACTGCAGGCGTGTTTTGGAAAAGCAAAAAAGATAGGATTTAAATATCATTCTGAGCACAGAGAGCTTCGTTGTGGAAAATAATCTGCTTTACCAACAAAGGAAAGATGGTAACCAGTGAATCTTGCCTCATATTTGAGGGGAGGGGAAGTGTTGGAACTGGGACAAAGCATTCCTTGGGCTGAACACTTCTCTTCCTTTGAAAATGTACATGAAAAGATCCAAAAGGTTTTTTTTGACTAAGTCTACATGTTGATGTGAAAGATTTTTGCAAAGCATGTCCCAGCTTACTGGAGCCAATGGATTAGTCCAAACTTCCTTTGTTCCTCTGCATAGTACCAACAGCCAATTTTAATACATTGGTACTGTGCGTAGGCCACTTGGTCAGTTATTTTGCAACACGAGAGGCCCATGAGAAATGTGACAGCTAGGCAGGTAGCCGTTGTGTTGCAATTGCTCTCTAGAGTTGTAAAATCTAAGTAAGTGCTAAATGACAAAAACATTTTGAGTCACAAAAGGGGAAAGTCCTAGTAAAGTATTATAAAGCAGTGAATAAAGCTGTTGGGGTATTTTCACATATAATACTTCTGTTGTTTGTCATGGTAGGTGTTTGTGAATAGATCAAAGGCACCATGCTCTCACAGCTCAATGCATTAATTCTTCTGTTTCAGTCAATTGAGCATTTTTGACTTGGTTCCTCAGCCTTTGGCCTTTTTTTTTCTTTTACCATTGTCCTGATACCCTACACGAACAAAGGTGTTAAACTAGGTGATATGTCAGTATGAATGCACTGTACCAGAAAAATATAGCAAAGTCACAGTGACTATGTCAAGCTTAACGCACAATCTGTGAACAAGGCATTAGCAAGTCTAGTTGCTGCAGTATCAATCACAAAAACATTGTGTGGCATTGCTCATGCCTGGGTTCAATACTGATTTTATATCCATTTAATGCATAATGTATTCATCGAAGAAGTTAGTGTGTGAATCCAAATGAAAAACCTATTTGATTGTGGATTATTCATATCCTAGTTGGATTTGTACCACATTTTTCAACTGTGTCCCATTCAACTGCTTGAATATCTTGTTTCCTGACTCAGGATACTACTGCTCAAAAATACAGATAGGTACTCTGTGAAGGTGATCATTTAAATTATCTTGATTTTGAACAACTAAAAATCAATTAACTGAATTGTACATTTTACATTATTAAGTACATTTTTGTATGCATTTAGGTGCTTCTCTATATAATTCAACAATTTTATACATCTCCAAATGCCGATGGTGATCCAGTTACTTCATGTTTTGAAAATTTCATAACCAGTCTTATGTGGCCTCTATTTTTGTTGCATATTCATATAATTTTCTTCATCATTGCAAACATACATCAAGTCTGCTGTTCATTAATTGTGTAAAAATAAAACTGTAACATATTTTTGTAAAAATGACTAACTATCCAACAGTCCATGTTAAAATTGTGAAGACTATATGCAGAGATGAATCATTCATTGTTTGCTTCAACCTCATAGCTGGAGACAAACTCAAACAGTCGAAAACACATGAATTCTTTTTTTTATCCAGAAAAAAAGGCTTTATGGGTGTTGGGGGTTGACAAACAATGGCGGTAATCTTGTAAGAGTATGCTGATTGCAATTTAAAAAGCACTCTGTATGTGGATTTTCACTGTATTGAAATGTAAGTATGATTGTGTCTTTGCTGTAGGAGGGGGACACCTTCATTACAGAAACATACAAGGGGGTGAAAAAGCAGTCTCAACTCTTCTTCCTTCCCTTCAGTCCTGTATTTTTCCCTTTTGCCAAACTGACCCCATCTGGCTTCAAGAAGGAGCTGGCAGGCTCGATGGCATGGGCTGCACTGTTGATTTCTCTCCAACTTTCTCATGCTGAGAGCCTTGCACTGGTCCCGAGAGGGCATTTCAGTTTTGTGACTCGCTAGATATGGTTCCATCTCTGCTTCTGGGAGGGTAAGAGGGTTTGAAACCAGCTGTGTAAATTATCTTCATGGTTTTATGCCCAATCTGGTGCAGTTGCCTATATTCTGTTAATGTCTTTAGGTGAAGACTGTGTTTGGTGGGGGGGGGGGGGGGGGGGGGGGGGCAGTCATCACTTTATGGATCAGGGTGTCTCCACTGTGATTTTTTTGACAGATTTCTCTATCTGGGCAGAGTGACCTGATATTCAATAGGATGTTAGTCCCTCATTATTATGCATCTCACACGGGTTTAAAGTGGTGAGCATTAAGGGTGGTCCTTTTTTGATTTTCTTGCGCTCCCCACCACAGCTCCTACACTTTACAACAGTGTTTGCTATGGTGAAGTATACCAGTATTTGGCATGCCCTTGTAGAATATTTAATCCCAGCTGAAGCCTAGCACAATGGTCCTTGTTTTCTGTCACTTCTCCAACTTTCAAATGGTGGGAATGGAAGAGCCATATCCTAGGTGACTAGGTGACACATGTTTCTCCACACCTACAAAGCCATAGAACTGTGCTGATGCCAGTGCATCATTGGAACATAATACCGTTACTATGTTTACTGCCCCATCAGTTCGGCTTAAGCGGTTAAATGGTGCTTCCTTTCATTTCCCCACTACATTTATTCCAGACATTTAGATGTGTTTAAAACTCACCCCAAAAAATATCTCTGGGACCAGGCAGTTTGGACAAGTAATTCAGGCCTGTAGTGAGTGACACCCAGACACCTCTGGAGAACAGCGCTGTTGCATTCCACTGCCGTCAAGGAAGTCCCCTCCTCTGGCTGTTGGAAATTAATTCTGATGGCAATGTGTTGTCTAATACCCAGTACTCTTTAGATATCCATATCTATGAGCTGGTATATCAGGCTAAGAAAAGAAGAGTCATAAGTGTGGTCCCATAAGCATAAGGTATGCTGCCATAATGTTAGCCTGCTGGGGTTTTTCCTTGTTGCACACTGGCACCTTTTTCACTGCCCCTCCTCTCCTGCCTCTCTGTTCTACATCCCTGGCATTCTTATCATCCACTAACCACTGTTTTCTGTTTGCTTCCTATCCCTGCTCCGGGTTCCTGTCCGGAGCTGTAGCCCAAGCGTCTCATCCCGTTTTCCAGTCCTGCTACCTCGCTGCCCTGCCCATCAAAGCCAACTGCGTTCCAAGAACCGGACATCCTGGGAGACATTCTTATAATCGCTCTGCTGTTAACTACTATTGTCTATCAATCGTAAATTACATTGTATAACTTGTCTTTAACTCTATCTGCCCAGTGCCGGCCAGAAGCAGATGGGCTCCCCCTCTGAGCCCAGTTCTGCTCAAGGTTTCTTCCTGATAGGGAGTTTTTCCTTGCCACTGTTGCCTTAGGCTTGCTCTCAGGGGGTCTCAGGCCTGGGAACAATGTAAAGCTGCTTTGTGACAACTTGTGTTGTAAAAAGCGCTATACAAATAAAAATGCATTGAATTGAATTGAATTGAAGTGTGCAGGTCAGGTGCAGTTTGACAGATTGCATGAAACCACCTACGAGGAGGGCCAACAAGGGTCTGCTTTCTGGTGAAGATCATGTGCCTAACAGCTATCAAAATAGGTGCTTCTGGATTATCCTGGCTCTTTTTTTCTTTCTTTTCCTTGGTGGGCCTGGTGCCTGAGTAAGTTTATTAATGTACAGGTGGGCTCTGGTTCTGAAGTCTTACTATTTACCCGACTAAGAGTCAAAGGGTCTGTCCTACTATTGCATCTCTGTGGTGGACAAAAGGTGGACAAAAAGATTCAGGCAGCCATAAACCAGCTTGAGAGAGGAAAGCCATAGAATGCCTTCCCTTTTGACACTCCAGTATTTCCCTGTTGGTTTCTGGGTGGTAGGGGTGATATAACAGCTAGATGCCAGAATCCTAGAGGAGGAGATCCTAGTATTGCTCTTTATGGGTGGATTAAGTATGTTGTGTCTGGCACAGGGGTTGGCAACATCTGTGGTCATGCCACTGGTATTATGCCTAGCCCTGAACCAAATAAATGGAGATCCTACCTTGTCCATTAGATTGTGGTATCACCAACATCTGTAGATATGCCATGTGCTTTACTCACCAGCCTCTCAAGAAAGATTTAGAATAAGCAGCCAGAGGAAAGTGTGGTGAGAGACAGAGAAAGTGAAAGAAGCCATCTTGAGGCAATCCCCGAGCCTCATGCTTTCCAACACATTCACCAGCGGGAAGCAAAGGGCTGCTACACAGGATCTGATCCTCACTACTCTATTCCATACCCATAGACAAGACAATTGAAAAAAACTCCACAGACAATTGACTGGTCTGCTAATGAAGATAGGCACCAGCTGTAGGAGCCCTTCACAAGGGTATAAATTGAGGGACTTGCACACCAATCAATAGACTGATGCAAATGAAGTGCCACAGCTGAAAGAGAAATTGTGTGCAGCATGTGGTAGGGGGACAGTTGGAGCACAGAGCACATATTTTTTTGCTGATAAACTCAAATGCAGCTGAGAGATGTGAAAACACAGGGCTGAGGTGATAAGTTGGTTAGTCAGTTGACAAGAAATGTAGTCAAAATTGACCGTGTTTGACTTATGTACATTCTAAAAATCAATATAGGACTGTGCGACTGAGGTTTTTTTTTCCACACAAATGTAAAGATTTCCCTCAATTTTCAACAAACTACATTTTAACATCTGTGTTTCTGTCAAAGAGTTTTAATAGCTCCTCAAGTTCTCCAGCATTATCCATAAGGTAAGGACAGGGGGACCAGGTAAGGTAAGGACCAGGTAGGGGGTCAAACTAAAATATAATTTCTACTAAAAAAGAAAGGCTATTCATTACAGCACATAAATTAGCTTTATGTAAGGTTCATGTATTTGTAGCTTGTAAGTTAGCAACCTGTTTTAGCTTACAAGCTCAACAAACTGACAGACGCAGAGAAATACACACACACACACACACACACACACACACACACACACACACCATCATCATCATCACATCACATCAACATGAAGAACAGAATATCAGCCTAGTTATGGTAGTCATCCTACCATAACTGTCACTCAGTAATACACAGCTGGAATGTAGTAGGTAGTAGGAACAGCTAGTTCCCCTGTAATAAATCCGAAGACAAACTGTTTTCAGATGAATAATTCATCCACACCCAGGGTCATGAGCCAATGAATTAATTCTGCATTCCAGTTTTGGTTTCAAATTAAATAAGACAAACAGGACCAAATTTTATGTTGCACACTACATACAGTGCTGGCCAAAAGTATTGGCACCCCTGCAATTCTATCAGATAATGCTCAATTTCTCCCAGAAAATGATTGCAATTACAAATGTTTTGGTAGTAATATCTTCATTTATTTTGCTTGCAATGAAAAAACACAAAAGACAATGAAAAAAAAATTAAATCAATTATCATTTTACACAAAACTCCAAAAATGGACCGGACAAAAGTATTGGCACCCTCAGCCTAATACTTGGTAGCACAACCTTTGGACAAAATAACTGCGAACAACCGCTTCCGGTATCCATCAATGAGTTTCTTACAATGCTCTGCTGGAATTTTAGACCATTCTTCTTTGGCAAACTGCTCCAGCTCCCTGAGATTTGAAGGGTGCCTTCTCCAAACTGCCATTTTCAGATCTCTCCACAAGTGTTCTATGGGATTCAGGTCTGGACTCATTGCTGGCCACTTTAGAAGTCTCCAGTGCTTTCCCTCAAACCATTTTCTAGTGCTTTTTGAAGTGTGCTTTGGGTCATTGTCCTGCTGGAAGACCCATGACCTCTGAGGGAGACCCAGCTTTCTCACACTGGGCCCTACATTACGCTGCAAAATTTGTTGGTAGTCTTCAGACTTCATAATGCCATGCACACGGTCAAGCAGTCCAGTGCCAGAGGCAGCAAAGCAACCCCAAAACATCAGGGAACCTCCGCCATGTTTGACTGTGGGGACCGTGTTCTTTTCTTTGAAGGCCTCGTTTTTTTTTCCTGTAAACTCTATGTTGATGCCTTTTCCCAAAAAGCTCTACTTTTGTCTCATCTGACCAGAGAACATTCTTCCAAAATGTTTTTGGCTTTCTCAGGTAAGTTTTAGCAAACTCCAGCCTGGCTTTTTTATGTCTCTGGGTCAGAAGTGGAGTCTTCCTGGGTATCCTACCATAGAGTCCCTTTTCATTCAGACACCGACGGATAGTACGGGTTGACACTGTTGTACCCTCGGACTGCAGGACAGCTTGAACTTGTCTGGATGTTAGTCGAGGTTCTTTATCCACCATCCGCACAATCTTTCGTTGAAATCTCTCGTCAATTTTTCTTTTCCGTCCACATCTAGGGAGGTTAGCCACAGTGCCATGGGCTTTAAACCTATTGATGACACTGCGCACGGTAGACACAGGAACATTCAGGTCTTTGGAGATGGACTTGTAGCCTTGAGATTGCCCATGCTTCCTCACAATTTTGCTTCTCAAGTCCTCAGACAGTTCTTTGGTCTTCTTTCTTTTCTCCATACTCAATGTGGTACACACAAGGACACAGGACAGAGGTTGAGTCAACTTTAATCCATTTTAACTGGCTGCAAGTGTGATTTAGTGATTGCCACCACCTGTTATGTGTCACAGGTAAGTAACAGGTGCTGTTAATTACACAAATTAGAGAAGCATCACATGATTTTTCAAAGGGTGCCAATACTTTTGTCCGGCCCATTTTTGGAGTTTTGTGTAAATTGATACTTGATTTGACTTTTTTTTCTTTCTCTTTTGTTTTTTTATTGCAAGCAAAATAAATGAAGATATTACTACCAAAACATTTGTAATTGCAATCATTTTCTGGGAGAAATTGAGCATTATCTGACAGAATTGCAGGGGTGCCAATACTTTTGGCCAGCACTGTATGTCATGTAGGCGTAGTATATATATATATATATATTTGCAGAATGTTTTGTTACATGTGCTAAGACAAGGAGCTTCCACAAAAACCAATGCCACAGTTTGGCGATATATAAAACAGCTTTTACTTCCCCCTGGCTCACATTGCACATTGAAAGCCCTGAGAACATCAACATGAAAAACACTTATCACCTCAAGTGGCATGGGGATTACACCTCCAAAAAGTGTTTATCATGTAAAAAGTAACTACACATTAATCAGCTAAACAGAGAAAATTCATGACTTTTTGATGGACAGGCAACTATATTATATCTATCTATTTATTTATCTATCTATCTGTCTATCTATATATATATATATCTATACACAGACATGCATAGAAGAGAGGAATGTTGAATTCAAAAAATATTCAGTATATTAAACTCCAAGTGTGCGGCTTCTTTCTGATTCACTCTCCTGCCACTGGCTTTCCATATAGATCCTGCAACAGATTTTTGCTGGAAATTGGATGCTTCCTGAACAATGGATATTTTTTTCACAAAGAAGTTAAGGCATGTTATCAAGTGCCATATGGCAAACGTGGATAATGTAAAGAATGCTTTTTTATCACTTGCTGATCTTAATTTTATGTTTGGTAAGCAGGAAAACAGCAAAAGATATGAATATATATATATTTAAATCTAAGAAAGTGCATTCTGTTTATAGAAATGCTCTGCATTTCCAAGCCTTGAACTGTTTACAGTACTTCAGAAAACTACTCCCCTCCCCAAGCCCAAATATACAGAAGTTGGATGCTTACTCTGTTCCAGAAAGTTGTTTGACGCTTTATACATTTCATCAGTTTATAGTGACATTTACAGTATTGTAGCGAAGGGCGAGAGCCCCCCCGGTGTGAGGGACCCCAGAGATGGGTGAATCATGGTGTGAGGGACCCCAGAGATGGGTGAAGCACTGGTGAGTGGGGCACCCTGGGATGGGAGAAGTATGGCAGGGGAATGTGTGAGGGATGCCTCGGTGTGTGAAGTACATGGGCGCACTTCCTGAAGGGGAGGGCAGTGTGACGGAGTGCTGTCACTACAGTTGAGTATGCACTCTGACTGCCATACCAAAGGGCCTGGCTCTTTGGCGCCACGGTCAAAGCTGCAGTTTGGTACCCTGTAGACCGGGGTTTGAGGCTGGGTGGGGTGACTGCTCTCGCCCTTTGCTACAAGTACATAATTATTTCAATTCATCCATCAACATAACAAAAATGCCCCCTAACTGCACACCACACTCCAGATATAATATGAACTGATTAGGAAAGTGAAGCTGTGAACTCAGCCTTTTGCTGAAGAAGTCAGCCATTTGTATTATTTGACTTCCTGAAACCCACTTTAAAAGCCATAAGCTTTCACATGACACCTTTATTCCACTCAAGATAACATGGCTATGTGACCATGGCTTTGGTCATAGCACAGGGGTCTCCAGTCTTGGAATATGATCAGAAGTAACTTGATTAAAATATTCACGTTTGCTCAAACACATTGCAATGCCAGTATTGATCCTTCCATGATGAGATGCAAAATTGAAAATTTTGTGATTTTTAAGGGGAGGACATTATCAGTTGGAGCATATCATCATCTTTATACAGATATAGATTACAGGACCACTGAAGAAAGAGACATTCATATGTCAAGGAGATTCAGGGCTTTCAGGTCTTTCTCGAGTCATTGATGTTGCTAGGGAAATATACTTTGAGACGACAGCATGAATATTTCTAAAGTGATAATATTCCATAGTCCTCAATCAAAATGCGAAGTGGCTTTTTTCTTTTTTTATGTAGTGCATCAAGGTCTGCCAGAGAAAAAGGACACTGCAGTAAAATTAATGACGGACTTCATTGTTTTCATTTACTGTGAAATGTGTCCTCTTGATTGCTGAAAAAGAGTTACCAATGATCCATTAGTTAAGTATGAGTACCTCATTGATTGATAACAGATTAGAAATTAATGATCCTTGTGTTCCAGGCTATAAAATCTTTTTCAATTAATATCCGTTTTGATGTGCAGATGTTTTGCAAATAATTCAGGCTTGTTTGCATTTTTCATTTCCCGCATTTAATGGTGTAGCACCAAAATACAAGTCTTGGATCTGTATAGGTTCTTCACGGCGAACAGACCAAAGAAATCACTTTAATTGAAATTGTAAAGGAAAGCGTATGATTGCAATCTGCTAAACCCTGTCTGTGATACACTCATTCACTATCTCTGTATTCACTATCACTATCCTCTGTGTTTGTAGCTAAATTGATACCCCTTCTGCATGTTTGTGAACTGATTCTTGCATGTGATGTATTTGTGTTACATGAGCTCATCTCAATATCGCACTGAAAGTTGCTTGTTAGTCCTTCTCTCTTATAGACCTGTGGACTAATGCAGCTGTTGCAATCAAATCATTAAGTCTCTTAAAGTCATAACACAGTCAGGAGTATGCACATTCACTTAAGTGTGGAAAGGCCTCAGGTGAAAAAAGCAAACTGACCACAATGTGGAACGAGTGAAAAGAAATGAAACCCTTCATTAAATTTAAGCAGTCTAACTTCTCCTGACCCTTTCCAACAGATATTTTGCTGCGCTATGCAGTGACTGTATTATATCTGTGTGTAATGGATTGTGTGACTGCTTCATTCCTTGGGCAATGTTGTGGTACCTATGAGGCCATCATTTATCCGCGTCAAAATGAAAGACAGAGATTTACTGTGATTCGATTTTCATGCAGAAGGTATGGATGGGTGTCAATACTTGCTAAGATCAACTAAAAATTTTACTAAAATTGTGCTTTGCAGCTTGACTGTACCTGCTCCTATCCTCCTGCTCCAGTTAGGCTTAAACTAGGTACTTCTTACTGTAATTCTTACGCGTAATAGGAAAAAAAAATTCTCATCGAAAATTAGAATCTCAGAATATCTTGTTAGTTTTATGGGGAAGATGTTGCACAGCAGGAGAGCTGAATGACACTGCAAAGTGATTTCAAAAATAAGGTTGAGGAATTTGCATGCTCCTGTAATGCTGTTTTGGTGGTGACTGGTATCCACTTTAGTCTATTCATACATTTCCATTCATGGACAACACCATTGCCAAGCTCATGCTCTTTGCAAATTTCCTAGGGCTGTATAAGGCAATTTTGAATTATGATGATTGCAGGAGATTATGTTAAGGTTACATTATATTAAAAACGTCTGTACTTGGTCAGCCACTTTGTGTGATATATACCACAGTGTTTCAAATGTCATTTAGGACAAATTAGTCTTTTTATCAGAGATTGGAAATATGAGTTCTGCTGTGGACATACTTTGCCAGCACTGGAATGCAAGTAGAGCTCTTATAATCATCACTTTAACCTCTGTGGATTTTAAATGATCTGAAACTATTTGGTGGTTATAGGACATTATCTTTCATAAGGGACCGATGCCATCAGTGACTTACAAGCATTAATTATGAATCCATTAAAGGACTGAATTCATCAGAAATGTAGTAATTGTCAAATGCCAATTCATTATTTCTCCCCCTCTTTTATATGCCAGGCAGTGGTAATTCCTTCTACATCCATATAAAGAGAGGAGAAATGCCATCTGTTTATGGAGGCTTTAGGATGCACACTGCATATTGATGAGACATCATTTTTACACATTGTCTTCTGGGGGATATTGTGTGATAATATTCTCCTGGTTCTCCATTCTAAATTAGGATGTCAATTTACATGTTTTTTTTTTTTTTTTTTTTCAAAATTCCACCTGCCATATATAAAATCTTTAGTATGACTTGTGCTTGTCTCATATTAGCATGGATACATAGTGATTGATATAAGAAAGGTTATGCATTTGTCTTAGAATACATGTCATGTGTTGTCCACTTTTCTGGTGGTCTTGTGTGACCCAGTGAAGTTTAAAGCAACATTTTCTATGTTTAATGATTTCAACAGTGTAACAAACAACAGACAAAAATTGTTCACAGTGTCATCAAACTTCAACAAATGTCAACCAATGCACTAAAGGTGCATAGCTTCACACCTGTGTCTTCTGGTGCTCTGAGAAGTGCTAAGTGAGCAGTAAAATATCTAAAAAAAAACACATGTAAGGGACACACCGTCGTCCCACTGTCTGAGCATAGTGGTCTAACCTCAAGTACCCTGTTATAACAGGGACAATTTTAAATTAACCTGTATATTTCTTGTACTGTGACTGGGTGTCAGGAGAAGGAAACAGTAGTTTACATCTAATTTGACTGAACACCTTTCATTGCCTTTGCCTGTGGTTAATTTTCTGTAATCTTGACGTATCTACACACTTCAGAAAAAGTAGCTTCATTTCCTGATCATAAAGATGCTTGCTCAGGTCAAATGACATTTTTAAGATAATCAGTCATACTGCAACTCTATATGTTGCAACTCTAAGTACACTTTGAGATGAAAAAGTGTCCTTAATACATACTGGCTTCAATCAATGATTGTTAGATGCAGAATTACCAAAAATAATTTTGGCATTTTCTCTAAATAGTCAGTGCTGGGCTGTAACAAAATCATTTCAAATAAAAAGAGGGTCTCTTTATTGTCAATTTTTGACATCAATTCTCTATCATAATAACTGCACATTAATTCTTCGGCACAGACAAATCAGTCAGGACACTAGTAATTATATACCAGCTATATTGCTCAGCATTACAACATAAATAAGCCAAAACCAGCATTCAGTAATACAGAGACAAGGACATGGTCATATAACGTCACACTCGCTCCACTGTGGGGAATATTGAACACATACCCAGAATCCCCAGAACCCAATAACGAAACTAATGAGGGGGAACGACCAATCGCCAAGCAGACAAGATGAACTACAGCAGTACAACACGAAACACTTACCCACTGCTACAAATCCTGTTATGTGGCCAATGGTATAATCTAAATTCTGCTGGGGTGATGTCAGATGATATCTAGGTCAAGGTTAAATGTCATTGATTTGTAGAACAAGTACATTTTCACATACTAAGGATATAGCTTCTTTAAGCGTACAGTTTGATTTAAAATGCACCATTTAAATTGGTCAATTGCAGTATGATAATGACCAGTATTGTGCGTTACAGACTCATGCAGACCTTTTCAAATACAAATGAAACAGTGAAGGACAACGAGTACATGATGAGAATTACTGTAATTCCGCAGACCACAGATCTAATGGACTTTCTCTGGATTATAGTGGGCACAGCATAGTTCAAAATGATTTTTAAATGATGCTATTGCCCTTTAAAGTCTGGGGTCAACATAATTGGCTCAGAGTTGTCCTCATGCCATGGTCAGACTATAAAAAAGGCATCCCCGTTTCAGTGCTGAAAATATACGATTAGCCTGTAAGTGTAGTGTAGTGGTTGTGAAGATGTTTTGATGGAGAGAAACAGTTAAAACACTTAGACAGTAAGTGCTCTTTGGAAAGTTAGTTATATTTTCTCATGTAACCATGAGAAAGAGGACATGATACTTGATGTTTCTACAGGAAATATGTGCAAATATTTGATTAAACTGAGTAATAAGACTGTAGAAAAACAAATAAAATAAATAAACAAATAAGTAACATGAAATGATTTATGTTATGCTTTAATGAGCACTACTGTGACCCTGCAGGTGTGCCTGGTGGTTGTGGCTGAATCACCAATATTTTTGCATGGACATCAGTGGCTGGTGGCTTGGAAAGTATTATGGTGTCCTTCAAGGGTGGCCAAACTGGCATTTAGTTTTGGCCACTGGTCAAATGCAGGTTGGGAATAGCAGAGGGGATTGCCTAGCAAAGACACCATTACACTGTCACCAGTGCAGGGTAGGAAACGGCACACTAGATGTAGCACAGGAAAGTGGGTGAGTGCTATGAGCTGTGTTCACATCTTATTTTGGCACCCTACAGCAGAAGGGTGTTGAACAACTGGGCAAGTGTGGCTGCCAAATGCCTAGCACTTTGGGTCAAAGCTGATGAAGGGAGGGAGTGAATGATCCATAATCACAATCAATCTCTGCACACTTTACGAGCAGGTGCTGCTTGCTGGTGGCAGGTGCCTCGCAATTGGAGAGGGGTGGAAGAGTTTATTTCCCTGTCGTCTTGTGCACATTCTGTTCTAGTGTGTAATTTACTTAGCTAGTAAAGCAGCTTTATGTATTCAGTGGGTGTATTTAAAGGGGGAGTAGAAGTACAGAAATAGAAATGCATTTCTGTAAGGTGACCACACAGGGAGGGGTGCAGGCAAGGGGAAAGAAAAGCAATGGAGAAGGAGGCACCTAGTAATTTAGTAGAGTGTTACAATTCTGTAAGCTGGTAAGCTAGCCATCCATCTTGCACAGGTGAGCTACTTTTTCATCAGCTAAAAATTAGGTAACACTGGCTATTGCATGAATGTTATAACATCATGTGACATTTCTGAGCTTGTAGTTAATGAATACATTGCCCCATGTTTCTAAAGGCTAAATCAGCAAAAACTTGAAGCCTGCTTGAAATCCACTTACAGCTTGTGAGGCATTCAAGAGTGATTATCTTCCCTCTTAAGACCTGACAAACTACATAATCTAAGGTGTTGAAATGAGGTACGATTACTGCTTGCACTTGCTGAGTTTCTCCAAGAATTGTGGTATACTCATAGCCAGTATTGTAGTACTCAAGTCTAGGACTTGGACTTAAGTCTGACTCGAATGATAATTTTTATGACTCATGACTTGACTTGTACTTGACCATTGGTGACTTGGGGTTAATTGACATGGGGACTGCTAAACTGTGGAAAACTGTGTGAAATTACAAATATTGCAACTTTTTTCTTATTTTATTGTTGAATGTGATAAAATACAATTCACCTTATATTAGCAAAAACTCTACCAGTTGTCCATTCTTCCAGACACTTTGTGTTTTAAAAATAATACATCTGCATTAGTGAATGGAGCAAGTGGAACCACAGGGTTCTTCAAGCAACTATAGGTTAATTTTTGATGAACTTATTGAAGGTCACACTTATTGCAGGGCCAACTTTACCCCCAGCATGAGGAGTGTGGACAACATCACCTTTTGGGAGAGGGTTAGCAAATAGATTGGCTAGCAACCACATGGGTATCACATTAGCCCTATCCTCTTAATGCAAACGGATAAACATATATATACAGTGTATATATATATACAGTATATATATATATATACAGTATATATATATATATATATATATATATATATATATATATATATATATATATATATTAAACAAGGTCTTCATCTACATTAGATCATAAAGCTACATATACAGCACTTGAGTCTGAATGCTCCAGTGGGTATTATTAAATGTACAACAACTGCTGACAAATATCATGATAGAAAGTCAATACAGCAAAGCATCATGTCCCTTTATTAAGTGTTCTGGAATCCTTATATATGGTCCTGATGTGATTGTTTTAAATGTTGCTGTCTTCCATGTAGAGGCTCCCCATTTTTGATTGCTTTCCACTGCAGTAATTTGTCATTGGCTGTATTGTGGTACAAGTGAATTAATGCATGATGTTAAAAAAATGTGTTAGTCAGTCACTGACACTTATTATAATTATTATAATCATCCATATCAAAACATATCAATTACCATAACTACTTGTGAGTAGTTTGAATGAGGAATGATATTCATAATAATTTTCAAAGTTTTATGGTATAGCAAAGGCACATTGCATATTTACAGCCACATTTGCTCCCCTATTGAATATTATGATTGAATAGCTCAGGGTCTGATGCCAAGAGGGATTTAGCAGAGGTCTAATGTGAAAGCAATCTATCACAGTTTGATAGCCCTGCTCTTAAGGCTTACTCACTGGAACTCCAGATATATAATGTGACCTTTGCCACTACTCAGCCAGTGCCCATCCTTCTCAGACATAAAATATTTATGATTCCCATTGTTACCTGTGATTCTCAGATCCAGAGGACTGTAGGATGGTTTCACTGCTAACCCCTTACCACTTCCTGTGGTTACCTCTTAACCCCAAAAAGACCAAAATGCATTGTGCATTATTTTACTTCTATAATTCTGTGCAAATAGGGAAATGCCAGTTCAGCAGGATAACAAATTCTTGAACAACCAAAATGAATTTGAGTTTTTATTAGTGGGAAGGAACAACATTAAAATAAACGAGAAACAGGTCTCCTGGAATTTTTGGCTTCATTTCGAGTCCAGTCCTCTAGGGAGGTAAAGATGTCAGCACCATGAGACTGCACTGAGAGGCTCTTTGGACCTTCTGGATCAGAGGGGGCTGTTCCTGGCTGTAGGATGAGCAGACTGGAACTCTGGATTCAACTGGAGAGTAGGTCAAAACCAGGCAGATGATCCTGGAATACTGCCTGGGACAGAGACCCACAGGTAGGAAAGAAGAAAGAGGTGGAGAGAGGGGGGTTGGGTGGGATATGTGAATAGCTGATGCAACAGGAAAGAGAGGTTGGTTGGCAGTTTATGCATATCATTCCCTGGTGTGGATTGCTTTGATGAAAGCAAGTGTGGATATAGCAATTTCCTGTCCTCCTGAAATTCATTTATTAAGCTTTCATTTGTGAGCTTGACTTAAAGACCCTAATGATGTTTAAGAAGGAACAGAAGGGCAGTATGTTTTAATTCTGTATATTTTCTTCTATATCAATCAGGGATCTTAGCTGTTAAGGTTCATGTGTGAGATGCTTGAAGGATCTTGTACTGTACCTTGATTCATGAGTGGTGTTTAAAACCTGGGAAGAAAGAATTACTACATTTTTTTCAACAATACATGATATTTTAACATCATCTTTTTTATCCTTTAAAAAAAATAATAAAAAAAGACTGATGGATATGGTACAGAAATTCCTTGAAGTTACTGTTTTTTTTTTTTTTTTTCCTTTTACAAGCACTCACTAATATGCCTAAATTGCTTTTTAGATGTGCAATTCTACTTCTCAAGCCTAAGAATAGCAAAATGGTTCTTAGTCACATAAGCCATAAGCATTAATTGTACAAAAAGGTATAATTGGAACGTTTTAATGGAAGCTTTTGGCATATGTTCCACCAGGAAAACTCCTTAGGTCATCTCAATCTTTGCGCCTTCTCTGCAATCATAGAGCACAAATGGTACCCTATTAAACATCACTTATGCTTGACTCAGTGCCGTTTCTGTGATACTTCATTTCTCCCAGCTCCTCCTTTTCAAAACCCGGTTCCAGTCTCACCAATGAAGGGTTGAATTGCATGCCATGCTCTGCCCTGTCTCCTCGTAGACTTGTGGTGCACTCCTTCAATGCTGTGCAGAGAGCTCCTCAGATGTTGGTTGCACACTGTTTGTTGTCATTTGTCTATGCCATGCCTCTGAACTCTCAATTATGCTTTTCAAATTAAGAATTATTTTATTGCAATAGATCAGTTTCCAAGTAAAGGTACCGGTCACGCAATCTGAACCTTACACCCAAGATGTCTGTATTCTCATTGTGTGCAGAGGTGGAATTCAACCATGCAGTAACTGAACAGTGCCATCGTACATCAAACTTGCATGGTTTTTGTTACTCCTAATAGGGTATTAGATCTTAGATTCCTGACTTGTACTTGTAGTTTTATCTCTTACCTTGTATTGTGCATGTTTTTGCCTAGGTAGCATAGCGGTACTTTACTGTCCCTGTGATTGTATATGTAATCCTAGATCAGACTAGCTCTGGCTCGCCACACCGACCTTGTGCTCGGCTTTAGCACTATCTGCATTGTATGACCTGTACACATCTTGCCCTTGTGCCTGTCTGCCCGCTATATTCACTTTTGTACGTCGCTTTGGATAAAAGCGTCTGCTAAATGAATGAATGTAAATGTAATGTAAATGTATTAGATTCTGTTAAGGGAGTTATTAAATGCAACACCAAAGACTACTTAAAACGTCCACGCCACCTCCTTTATATGCATGAAGCTTTGAGTAAGCGAGCATAAAAGCACAGAAAGAAAAAGCAGCAAAGGCTATGTAGTTGCATGCCATTTTAACAACTGCTCTCAATATCATCTCCCCATGATATTAAGGTACAGTGCAGGGAAAGCTAATATGTGTCATAGAAGGGGTGAAATTTCATAAAAGACTAAAACCAAGAACACGTGTCTGGATTCATGCTTTGGGCACCTAAAAATTCAAAGATGAAATTCAATATTTTATATATGGGTTATGCTAACTATTCTTATATTTCATGTGATTGTTTTCTTCTTTCAGACTTTGCCTGTGTGCTTGTCAATCACATGTAGCTTTTTCAACCTTGTGCTTTATGGCACATACTGTATATACTAGCATCTTAGATGCATTTGTTGCATATTGTTGACTCATGCTATTTTATTAAGGAGTAGCATCATTGGGTAGGCATGCATTTTTTAACATGTTTTACTAAATTATTTACTGGTCTGTATGCAATTATACACTTGAACCTAATGAATTAATAATTTAACTTGTGATAGTGCTTGAATGTGCTCACACTCGCTGGTCTAGGAGTGTTGTTAGCCTGGGCTGACACTGTTTCTATTTTAACTGGATGTGTCAGCCTGCCTACAGTTCTGTTCTCTTGTGCTGGAAGTCGCTCTGGATAAGAGCATCTGCCAAATGAATGTGTGTAATGTAATGTAACAATCTTGTAATTGCAGTATTGCTTCATAATACTGATGTATTGTTGCATGAACTTGTGTTTGTTTCTCAACACTTTGCATCTTTTGGGGCATGTGGCCTTTGATGACTTCTCTGCACCCATGTGCTTTACATTTGATGAGCAGACTCACTGAGTGAAGGGATCAGCCATACTTAGCTCAGGGGCGTCTCGTCAGCAGTGAGAACTCGATAGATGGGCCCCGTCACTCGCTCACTCACATGGTCCCACAGTCTCTGACACTCAAAATGACTTCTACACTGACATAAATGCCGGGTTTGCACTGTGACATGGTGTTTCTGTGTATACTCTCATTTGGATGGCTCTGAGAGATAAAAATGTAATCATACATCAGGATTAAGGATACACAATATTTATTGCACCTGTATTTTTATTATTAGTGCAGGGATAGGCAATTTCATTCTGGGATGGCTGCAAGGTCTGTTGGTTTTTGTTCTGTGTCAGATCTTAATTGTGTGATTGAGGTTATTACTTGGATAGGAAGTACACTCACCAGGTGTTCCCTGGAGTAAATCAGTCACTAATTGAAAGGTAATTCTATAATCTGCAGGAGACTGGTCCTTGAGGACTTGCAGTGGCCATCTCTGGATGGTGATAACTGAAGATAAGGAGTCATTTTTCAATCTTTGGTGTGAGTGTATTTTTGCAAGAAGCAACCAGAAATCATATAAACCTTGATACCTTGGTAAGGTGCAGAGCAGCAGAAACGCTGTGATGTCCATGTTTTTAAGTATTATTTTTATTAGGGAAAATATTGTCCTTAAGCTTGCATGTTCATTATATTATTAGTTTAGTGGTAAACAACTAATAAAATGTGAGGAAGGGATGATTTCCAGTGTGAAGACTGAGCTATATGGGACATACCGTCTCATAACTACGTTTCATTCCAACAGATTATATAATGCACTATATATAGCAAGACATTAATAAAAGCAGTCAATTGGCAATTAGTTGTTTTCACCCTGTCTGATTTTACAGTACCTTTTTTTTATAATTGGGACCTTATATACCGTTATGCACATTTTTTAGTAAGGTGCTTTCTCTACTTGTCAGATAGCACTTAAATCAGGGGATAGATTAAAACATAACAGCTGCTCTCCCATTTCATCTGACAAGCAGCTGTAGCTGTAACTATACAACTTATTAAAAAGAACTCAATGCAGATATTGCAAGTACACCAAATTTGGCTTATATTCACAATTCAAAAAATAATTACTATCAAATTTCATTATCATTGGTCTAGCCATAGTGTATAAAAACCTTTTTAAAATTAAAAATGAATATCAACAACAAGATTCAAGATTATACACATGTTCTCCTGCAAAAAAAGTAACAGTTACATATTTTGCATTTACTGACACATCTGGCATGGCACTACCTAATTAACAGAATCAGGATAAAGACTTTTGTCTTACACTTTGGCTCACACCTTGTTTAACAAATACTTATGTGTGCCACATTCAACATTTATTACCAACACCAATAAAATAAATTGTTAGCTACTACTCAATAAATTATTGCAACATGCTTATCAGTAAACACACATTATAATTACATGGACAGAACACAACGACCAACCATGTGACTCTAATGCCTCTGAAGGTGAATATTCCCACTACATGCTGAAGTCTCTGAACCAAAGCTGTACCATTACACTGACTCCAATTCAGTAACATTCATGAAACATAATGTATAAAACCATTTGCTGAGATTGAAAGGGAATGAATAATAATAATAATAATAATAATAATAATAATAATAATAATAATATAACCATCGAGTTTGACTCCAAATTGTGTAAATGAGAGGGAGGTTGAAAATACTGCTGTCAGACATCTTGAATGCTCCAGGATTCATCAAGTTACAAAATAAGAAGTCAGACAGGAGGTGGTGAGGACCTCACAGTACTGAAGAAAGTCTTTGGGAGGCAGTCTACTTGATACCTCAATTACATTGAATTTGGTATCACAATTGAGGGAAGGAGCTTTTAGTCTGACAGGCCATGTCTTGCAGGACCTGCGAGTGTGTTACTGCCTCTGGCAGTGAGGTGATAGAAATTCCATCTGCACTTGACCCATACCAGTTTTTTCCCCTCAGTTAAAGCTAAAAATGTCAAATCAGTTTAAATGTTTAATGCACTACCTGTTATTATTAATAGTTTAATATGCAATCATATTTTCCATAAAAAAACATATTTTCCATAAAAACAACACCAGCACTTGAAGCATTTTTAGTCACGCCTCTTGTTTCCGTGTACCTCCTTTCTTTTTCTTTTTCTATTATGCTGGGGCCTTATTAAAATAAATGTTTCCTGTCAAGGTTACTCTAAACATATTAATTGCTGGATTTGATGAGGCTTGTATTCTAAGTGCTGAACGTGCTTATTAAACAGAGCAGAGAGAATGTTAATGGTGGACATTTCAGGCCTCCTGCGGGGAGTGAGTGTCTTTGCATTTTCTGAATCATTAGCACTGTGCCACTGCAGAGCTGGGCCCTCGTCACTGCACAGCAGGCTCTGCTTCCTTGCCAATATGCATAATTATGTGTTGCTTGCATTGTTAATATTTTTCCTTATGTGAAAGAGCAATACAGCTGTGTAGACGAAGATTTTCATTTTGTATTGATGGATTGATTGTTATATATTGCAGGGCGCTATATGAGAGAGAGTTGACATTGAAAGAAGATGACCATTTACAGTTGCAACAAGTTCAGTTATTATCAAGAATGTGGCAAAATCTCTTGCGAAATCATGTGGTGACATTTCCATTTCATTGAATAAACACCACTGTGAAAGCTGCAGGCTAGCAGGATGTGGGGTTACAGTACAATTGAAAGCACGACAAGCTGCAATCTGCAATGCATACTTTGCACCAGTTTGTAGATGCAGTCTTGAGGGATTCTGTCTGAAATGTCCAGCAGAGCTTGGAAAAACTTTTACCTGTAATGTGCCCTAACTTCAAGTTCATTTTTTGCAAAAAAGGCCTTTCACAAGCAGCATATTGTTATGTATTGATGAGCCTACAAGAGGGACAGCAAGTGAAGTCAGAGTACTAAAACATTGCAGTGGCATACAGTCAGGTTCCCATCAACTGGTCTTTAATAGATACAGTATATATACATCTGCCCTAGACTATCAGACTGGGAGCTCCCTACCATTTTGTGGATATTATACAAGAATTAGTGTATTGTTCTATACTTCTGCACCACATTTGCTGATGCCTGTCCAGGTGCTCAACACATTATCTTGATTCAGCAGTCAAGGAGACATTGATCCAAGACTGTCAAGTTCACTTGATAAATCGCATTGCTCTGCTGTGTTGATGACCACTGGTGAGCACAACCCCTGTGTGGTCAGACTCATTCTTCATGGGCACACATGAGTATGTGTGTTTGATCACTTTCATTAACATTTTGGAATTCATCAAATTGCTCTTAGCTATAATTTCTTTAAATATTACAACTGCTCCAGACTGCACATGCTGTGTATTCAACTATATGTTTAAGCAAGATAGCTTTTTTCAATTTCGATAAAATCGCACAGTATTACAATTTGTACAGTTTATAAGGTAGAAAATGACTTTTAACGGTTCAAATACATGAAAGAAGCTATTCAGTTTGCAATAAACAAATCATTATATTACCAAGCTAATCTCATCTATCAATTTATAATGAACTGTAAATGTGAATCTGTCTATACTGTAGGTGATACAGGTTGCATGCTAAAACCCTAGCTGATGATACTGCTGGGTGACCCACAGACACCACAGGTGATTGTATACAACCATATGTGATGGTGCACACCATCAGTGTGCTAAAAGGTAAAAAGGATGGTGGGTATATTTGTACAGTGGTGGGTATGTTGACAATTTTTGTGTCAAAGTATGAAAAACATGTAACATGCATAGATCTGTAACGTGTACCCCCCACGTACTTCCTATGTGTTGGATACATTTTAAATTGTTAAATTTCAGTATTAGGCAGCAGAACATAGGAATAGGCATTCTGTGTTAAAATTATTTATTCAGACATTACGTGTTGTTGTGGACCAGTGTGCATAAAATTCTGTTTCTTAGAAGCCGTTATTTAATTTAAATTAATTCTCACCTACATTATACCTAGACGTACATTAACAAAGGTGTTTATGAGTAATTTACAATAATGAACTGGAACAAACTGACAGGTTTATGACAAACCTCTGAATTTAATATACATTTGTTCACCACTTTGACTGACAAACAAATGCAAGCGCTATTTATTTCCAATATAAATAATGCCTTTCATTAATTCTGGAGTTCACTGAACTCACCAGACCAGAGTTTGTGAAGAACAAAAATTGCGTTTGCTTTTAATTGTGAGTCAAAGTTAAAGACAAATTTTGAGTTAATCACAGGGAGGGTGTGCCTTTGTGTCATTGATAGGAAAGCCATGTGATATTCATGAATGCGCATACAGGCACTGCAGTCCAAATATGCGTATGACCTCCTTTTCACATTAATCTTCCATAATCAAAGGCTGTGTCTAGCTGTGAGAAATGGCATAGGGAGAATGTTTTCATCCTCAATTAATTTTTGCTATTAATATGGATATCTCCTCAATAAACTCTCAGGTCACGAGACAAAGAAATTTGTACATACAGTACATACACATCTAATGGAATGTAGGTTGTTAGTAGTGTATGTGAAATAAATAGGTAATAGTTGCTCTGTAAAATGTATTACATCAATACATATTTTCAATGAATTCTAAAAAAAGAAGGGTCAAAATATATTTAGATAGGCCAACAGACACTGAAGAATAACCCAGGTTAGCATAGCAACAGGCTTGCCAAATCAAACGGTTGTCACTACTTTGAATTTGGTAATTGTTTCAGTAACACTGTTAATGCCAATTCAGTTTGTCACAAACAGAATCCATGACTGATCTAATTGGTATCTTCTCATTGATTGTCTTTACAGATCTTGAAGACACTCCATTTTTGTTTACACTCCAATTTTGTGAGCTTGACCTGCAGCAGAAATTTTATCCAAAGTTACAGCTCTCAGAGCACAAGTCATTAGAAGTCCTCATCAGTGCTTCTGATCTTCTCCTCTTTTATGAGCAATCTTAATGTTTAAAAGGCTTTAACAATCACTTTGTGACTGATTCCTGCAATTAACCCAAGGTTTATGATTCTTATAATTTTCTACACTTAGGTGCTGTTTTCAACACTGAGAAGTTTTAAGAAAGTGGACCCTGCTGTTTCAAATACAACAGAAGAAGTACTGCAAAAATGATCATCACAATGGAGCCTGATGATGTCTTGATCTTAGAGCAAGTCCTCACTCTCTAAATCATGACCCATTTGTGACTGAAAAATCTGCAAAACCTACTCAAACTCAGCACATTTCTTTGTATCAGAACAATGTCTCTGACATGTACTAGGGTTTCTGTATTCGGTTTTAACATGGTTCTAGAAAATTCCTATGCTTAAAATTTCTGAGAGGAAATTATGACTCACTCCATCCCATTCTGACACAAAATGTGTCAGTCTCTCTCCGACTCATCTTGACAATAATTTTGAAAGTTGGAATCATGACTCACTTCGACACAACACATTTCTGACAGGAGGAATGCAGGCCTCTGCTAACTCATTCTGATTCGCTCTGTCGCGTCACACTGACAGCTGGGAGCTCATACTTTGCGACTTATTCTGACACTCTAGTTATGAATAAATCATAGTGAGCTGACATTTTCCTATAATGATCCAATCAATGAGAAATCTTTGTGTTACTTTGTTGTATGGATATTCAAAAGTTAAATCAGTTATTCTCATATTATCACTTATGATGAAAGTTGGTAGCATTGTCATTGTGATGAGGCTTTTAATGTATATGCAGAAAATATTCTCCAAAATAATACACAACCACTTATACAAGTTTTTGTAACCTTGGGCTCAACCAGTATGAGGAGTGCCTCTAAATAGTTTGCCGGTCACATGCCACACCGCCACCAACTATCGCGACAATTTCTTTCCATCAGTGAGTTTTTTTCAACTTTTTCAACTTTTTCAATGGTTTTAGATGCCATGTTAAATACAGATCAGGTGCTCGGGTTAGGGAGGTGGAGGGAGCAGTCTGGTGCTCCTCTCTGTGGAATAATGCCTCCTTTTCTCATCAACGACCTTCATACTCTTCTGTTCCTCTGTGGACCTGATTAGTTCACTCAAACTCTGGGGACCTTCAGGATGAAGAGAAGATGATCAGACTTAACTGTGTCCTCAGGCTCCACTGTGGACATCCCTGTGGGGGGATTCCTTAAAATCAAAAGCCTGAAGAATGGCAGGGAAAGCACTGGCCTCAGTTCAGTGTTCCTCAGACCTGATCCTGGGGGCCCCAAGTGTATTGTGCTATACTCTGGTTTTTGTTCCAGCTGAGCTCTCAGTTCATTAGGTTTGATTGAACTCTTAATTGAACAGTGATTTGGAGAAAACCTGCTTTATTAAACTTCATATGGTAAGACAACCAAAAAAAAAAAAGAAGATTAACAGATACCTGAAGACAACAAGGCATTCTAGTGAGTCATAATTACTTTGTTATAAAAAGAACAAACACATCTTGGCAGAAATCCTCTTCCAAATTCATGTACCACTAAACACAGGAACCCACATTACCCATAGTTTGGGGCAATACATGAGCCTTGCAGGATTGCGAACGCAGTGAATATTCAGACACATATGGACAAGTTCATGTATAGATTTACCTGGCCATGTTTTCTCCTGCTCCTGTTGTCCCTTTGGCAAGCTTTCTTACTGTTGTCAGGATACAGCCTGTGTGACCACCCTGTATTGATTATCAGCGGTGGCTAAAAAAACAGTCGGAATATTTGATGATTGAAAAAGAAGCTCAATTATGTCTTTTTCGAACATGTGCATGGTGAGGACGTAAAGCATAACATGCTACAAAACATACGTCTGTAAATATTTTCTTTGATTAATCTGATTACAATCAATGGTTGGAAGGGGCGGCAGTGTAGCATAGTGGTAAGGATCAGGACTCATAACCAAACAGTTACTGGTTTGATTGCCTGCCTGGGCACTGCTGTTGTACCCTTGGGCAAGGTACTTAAACCATAATGACCTGTGTAAGTTGCTCTGGATAAGAGCGTTTGCTAAATGCCAATAATGTAATGTAACGGTTACATTTAGGTTGACATTATAATCATTTAGAGACAGTATAGGAAACACTTACCTTCCAGAATTTTGATCCTGTGCACTTGAAATACTTGTGCACTGTACTGCTGTTCCCTTGATTGCAGCAATTTTAACATTATCCAGTGTTAACCAGTTAACCAGAGTTTGTTTTGGTGATGATATTCCTTCACAGAACCATCCTGACTTTGATTAGCAGTTCAAAATGTTTCTAAACCTAAGCATGGTATTATTGGATAAATCAATTATTTTAAAACTATGCACCTTAAGGTGACAATGAAACCGTTTCCCCAAAGTAACAAATTTTCAATAGTGAATGACACAAAAAAATAAATTAAGGGGGTTATAATATACAGTAAAGCAGGGTGATATTGACTGGGTTCAGTTACACTTCTAAGATGCATGAAGCAATGGCTTGTTTTGTGCAAACGTGACCAGAAATATTTGCAAGATCGAAGAGCCAAACATATGTGAAGACAAAGTTGTTAGCCCCTCTGTCATCTGGTTGTACTGTCTTGCTAAACAGTACATGGCTGTTGAAAGAAACAAAGGAAGAATGAACCCAACTATTGCAAAATCCTTTGCTTGAAGAGCTTTAGCTTCCCAATTCGTCATGGTATTTGAAAGTCTTGTAATGTGATTTTCAGGAGTGGGTGCAGCTGGTTAGACTGCCAAGCATTTCCCAGCCAGCGCCGACTGTAGCAGAAATGGAAACAAAGGCTGTAGGTTTATTTGTGTTAATGGACATGCAAGCATTTCCTTAACTTCACTATATTTCCTACACGTGTGCTTTTTGCAACATACTCACCACAACAGCACAGAATATTCTTTCCTGCTTTCATTTTTGAATGAATTAAAGGCAAGATTATTTGCCTGCTTTCATTTTTTAATGAATTAAAGGCAAGATTATTTGTCAAATGTGGTTAGATGTGTTTCTTTTAAGATGCATAAATATATACCTCAAAAGGAAAATAAAAGGAAAAAAAGGACAGAAAAGCAAAATACTCTACACTGTAGGCACTGTGTGTGCTAAAATGTGTTATAACTATGTATATGTTTGGCTGCATCTTCATGTACTAACATTCCTCTTGTAATTTATAAACATGCTGTAATGTAAGGCACTGCATAAATTAGTGTAATATCCTACATGAAAGGTAAGCTGAAACTAATATAATGAGGATTTATTGCATGCAAACAGTTGTGTTCAAAAATCTCTCCAAACTGAAGCATTACTGGTTGGCATCATTTGCAGGTTCATAGTGAGCTTAATTTCAAATGTAAAGGTTTTATGACAATGGAAAATAGCTTTTCAAAGCAATTTATTCAGTTACATTATAGTACGCTAGAGCATAATGCTGAGATGTCTGTAACAGATCTTAATTAACAGAGAATTGTCAGTTACCTGGGAGAACATCATTATTTCAGTGTACTGTTTAAATGAACTTCACATGTGGTTTCTGATAACCTTTACTTGAGCTTTTATTTCATGTAGACACATGGAGCATATCAGATTGTGTCAAAATGCGTGACTGTTCCCTATCCTCAATGTCAGAGAATGTAGCTAAGTGATAGAGTGGGACACAAAATGCACTTTGACTCATTCTGATCTCCACCTACACATGCCTGACTCTTGAATGAAAACACAGACACTTTTGGAAAACAGCCTCCACCATATCTATACTCATCCAGAGTTCTTTTGATAAGATGAGCATATTGGTTCGTATTGATTCCACAATAGCAGAAAATAGCGTTTTTGAATACACTACACCTGTTACTTCATCGGTCTGAGCAAGGGTCAGTTTTGGTCAGCCAATGATTTAAGAATACAGTGTGCAACACCTGTCATCTGACTTTCCCATTTAGATTTAATTTAGGCGACAGCCTGAGATATCAAACGTCTTAAGACATCCATACATCTGTGAAATTAGATCTTTTTTCAGCTCCTCAAAAGATGATAGCTGAATCTAGTGCAGAGAGAGGGAACTGGTGATTTCTACTCACAGGACTGAGAGTGAACAGGGTTATGAGTTTAATATGATATCTGAACTGGGACCAGATTTTAAGGATGGAGAGCACAATAAGACTGGAGGTGAAACAAGATTGGGTCAAAGGCAATGAGGCATCAATTTATTTCTGGGGGATAGAGGTCCTGCCCAGCAATACTGGGTGAACATTATAAAGAACCAAACCATCTACAGATCCACTTCAGCAAATCTATTGAGTCAGAAGTTTAGCTATTGTATAAAAAATGTATAGTTAGGTAGTGCTCACAGTAGAACATCTTGTTGCATAGACATTGACACTCTTTTGAGGAATGACAAATACTTGCTTTAAATATTGACACACATTCACATTTACCTTATCTGCTTTTTAACAGTGATCTGCACATTCCTTCTTTCATGTATAGCAGTTTATGAATGTGAATTTTATTGAGCTCAGAGGAGGATTGATCTCATACCTCAATTAAGCAAACCTGTGTATGTGCAAAAATTAATTTTATGCTGCTGAATGAATGTGAATGACCACACACTCAGTCAATGCGCAAAAGATGATTTAATGACACATCTCACCATCAGAATGAAAGGTTAATAAAGGAGATCCCAGTTTTACATAGTAGGATGAGACAATAAAAGCTGCCATCCATCAACAATTAAGTGATTATAGTGCACTTAAATGAACATAAGTGAAACAACTACTTGAATGTTAATTGTCTTGATAATATGTCATGCAGCCATACAATATGGTGGAGAATATGCTACTTGATGTATTTACACAATAGATTTGTCGTGCCTGAATTATTACCAACTAATTTTAAAGGAATGTTTTCTTTATCCATGCCAAATATTTTACTTCCCCAAGGGAAACAGCTGCTACAGATTTATTCTGGATAAACTAATAAACTGTACACTGTGGCAGAGATAATCTTGACATCATACAAATATGTTATAGGCTTTGAAATTCTTTGAAATCCTTCCTACTTATATGCACTGACTAATTCTCACTCCGCTGGCTCCCTGTAGCTGCTCACATCAAGTTCAAGGCCTTGTTGCCTGCATTCAGAACAACCAAAAAAAATTGCACCTACCTGCCTGAACGCTCTGCTACAAGCCTATGTTCCCTCCCAACCACTGTGCTCTGGCGTCTAGTAGTCCCAACACATTGCAGCACAAGCTTTTAAGAAATACAGTACCTGAAGACACAGCTCTTCCGTGCTCACCTGAAGCACTACCATCTAAAGCAATTTTTCATGTCCTAAACTATGTTTTCTTGTAAAAAAAGAATTTTAATGGTTTAATGTGCTTGTGTCTCTACCAGCTAGCTTGTATCTTGTCTGGCCAACTATTGAAACTTGGTCATTCAGCACTTCACTTCACTTATTCTGACTGATGGTATGGATTTTGCTTGTGTTGTATTCTGCCTCACTTGTAAGTTGCTTTGGATAAAATGAGTAAATGTAATATAATGTAATGTAATTCCCATCTTCATATCTTCATTTTATGCAATTATTTTGCAATGAGCAATGCTTTTTTAATAGGATAACAAATGCTTACATGTCCTGCTGTGTGTGATGCTATCTGCAAAAATTAAATGTTTCTTTGGTCCTGTGGACTCCCTAAGGAGTCCCTGGATGGGCTTCAGGGGTTCATGAACCAGAGGCAAAAAACCAGGTTTCTGTTTTGGATTTTCTTCCTATTGCTATTTTGTAAAAAAAAAATCCTGTGTGAAAAAAATATGTATTTTTGTCAAATTATGTTATTAAGACATTCTTTCACTCACTTTTCAAACAAGTGTAGGGCGGCATAATTTTACTGTAACAGCATTGAATCCATAGGCTATATGGTTAGCATATGGCTATGACCTGTGTTAATCTGGCATTTAAATCTCAGCAAGAGGATACTGAAGGGGATTTGATTGAAAATTGAAGTTCAAATTTCAGTTTTACAAAAGTTACGAAAACTATTTCAAGTTAAGTTAGTGAAAAAAAAAGGTACCGGTAGAAACTGGTTGTGGCAGAATGTAAGATTTTCGTCCAGATCCCTAAACCAGCTCACTCAGTGCAGTATAAGATAGCACAGATCCTCTCACTTAAGGTATGCAAATACCTGTATTCATTTGTCTAGATGGCCTTATTGTAACCATAGTTCTGCTCACAGACTTCAGTTGTCACTTTGGCCGCAGATGGCCATTGCAGCAATTGATATTTCCAAAGAAACCGGTGATGGGTGATGGAGAACTGTTCTTGCTAGGGAAGATAATGTAATTAAAAAACCTCCTGTATTTCACCACCTGTATGCTAATTATTGTCGTATAAAGTATAAAGAATGATGCAAAAATGCAAAAATGCAGTATAAAGACTGATTTTGCTGAGTGCTCGGGGTTCAGATTGACTCCACTGAATCTAGAGTGCGTTTTCACGTATTTCTGACAACTGCCGTTCCTGTAAATAAAGTCTTTTCTGCGAAGATCGGAATTGCGCCTTGTTTTTCCTTACACAGAACAATAAGTGGAGCCAGAGCTAGCTTTCTAGCTAGCTACATACTTCATCTGCTTTCCTGAGTAATGTGATCCCCTGAGGTACATTCATCATGTAAGCTGTTCCAACAAATGAGCTGCTAGTTCATTTTGCATAATCTTAAAGTAAACTTTTTTTTTATTCATTGGAAGTATTGTATGTGATGACATTAGCGAGAGCTGAATAAATCCTGTTCAAAACCGTACTAAATTACAAATCCAAAAGGTGAGGCTTCTCAGGGTGTGGCATCAATTAAAGGGCAATGAATGATCTCTGCCATGACCTCATGATGTTGCCAATTAGTTGTATTCGAGTTGACGTGTTTTTCCTAACCAGATTGTCAGCTCTCCTGACTCTGACTTCACTTTATCTGAATGTTGCTTTTCATGTCGTTGGATTTTTACAGACATGCGGGGAGATGAAAGAGTCACTTCAGTCTTCTGTGTTATGATACAGCGTAAAAGCAAGATGCTAATGCCCTCTCTCAGCTAGATGGACATATATGCCGCAGAGTTATCTACAGCTGGAATGAATGACAAAAGTGAATTTTTTAACCTACACTTATTTTGCTTCACATCAACTGATCTTGAATTGAAAACTCTTGAAAATTGAATTGAATTGAAAACATGTTTGAATTAAAACATCAGCTATCTTGGAGTACATGTTCACATTATGTTAAGTATTACTAATAGAGGAGAATTAAGACTGAGCATAGCTAGATGATATTATGGTCAACAAGAGGCCAAGAAGCAGCTTGGAGAAAGGCAAAGCAACAAGTAAGGCTCACACTTCAAGTTTATTAAGTTGAAGACGACCAACCAGACAATGAGTGGGAGACGGAAGCACCCCTCAATATTTAGCTAACATTCCCTGAGGAAATTTCCATCACAGGCAGACATTAGTCAGTAGGTGGACTATATAGGTTTCACTGCACATTCTCTGCCAAGATCCCCTTCCTGTTGGCATGATTGTTGCAGCTAGGAAAAATGATGACATCAGAGGTGTACAAGTCTACTAATGATGTATTTGAGACATTAAAAGCAACAAGACTTGTGGTTACTGCATGGAAAAACCATGTTGTTCAGAAAGGAATGAGGTAAGCTCATAAGGCCGCAATTTGCGGCTTTCTCATTGTAGAGAATAAACTCTGTCTCAACAGCATACTTAGTACCCCATATATAGAGGCATATGATTTTGTTTTGGTATGGCCTAAAACACAACATTGAGTACTAAGAGCAGTTTCTAACCTAGATTCTTGAATTCATTGTTAATATTTATATATAATGTTATGCTGGAAAACATCCACTTCATTTGCCAACAGACCCCCCCCTCCCCTCCCACCCCTGTTAAAAAGAACGCTTGGGGCCCTGATACTGCCTGTGATTTTTCTTCCTTGACATTTGTAATTGGTACAGTCAGGATAATAGAAACCTCAAACATATTTGCCACACTTCCTCAGGGAAATGGGAGACAAACCATTATATATTTACTGCATGTTAGAAAAACTGGGAATTCGGAAAATATTTGCTAATTTACTGTTTCTGCTTGGGGCAGGAGGAGTGTGCCCTGGGTAAAATTAGTTTCATCACTGTAGTGTTTGCAAGCTATTCAGCGGGGATTGAGAACCTTTTACGACTGTCATTTTACACACGCTGAAATACTTTGTCATTCTATCCAGGGAAATCAGGTAGATGTTGTCTACAGACAAGATGCACCTTTGAAGTGAGCTATTCTATATCCACGAGGCAAACATTTCTCAGAGATTTTCTACCATGGGACTTTTTCACCCAAGTGAACTGGAGCATCATTTTACAGCAGAAATGAATAATTGATGAAGATAAAACTACTCACTTGTCTTCACATCATTGCAAAGCATTAATCTAGATATACACTGCCTGTGTGTTTGCATGTTTATATATATATATATATATATATATATATATATATATATATATATATATATATATATATATATATATATATATATATATATATGCAACAATATAAAACAATCAAATGTGTCAGTTTTATATATGCCATAAATGCAGATGATTGTGAAATGCGTAGCCTACCTCCTGTGTGTATATATCCTCCTGTATATATATAAACACATATACACACAGGAGGTAGGCTACGCATTTCACAATCATCTGCATTTATGGCATATATAAAACTGACACATTTGATTGTTTTAAAACAAATAACCAAAAAAGACTGATGAATGACAAAAGAAGCAAAGGAGTGAGAAAGCCAGTCAAAAGGGAATCAGATTTTTCCCATTAGAGGTCTTTGTTTTAGTTTGTTAGGTTGTTTTATTTTGATAATTTTTATTGTTTGTGTGGAGTGCTCTCTCACTAGCCTTGTCATGAACATCTACTGTACACCATGATCGCACAAATGGCACATATTTTACACAGCAGGTACGACTTGTTGTGTTAGTTTATTTTTTTTTTTTCCTAGTTTTCTAGTACACTGCAACACAGAGACAAAGACGCATAGATGCTTGGTTGCATGTGTGTGTCAAACACACATACACAGAATTCCCTCAGGGGATTTATTTGTTTCTGCTGAGAAACAGGAAAGGGATGTTCTTTTAACAATATTGCCTGAATCTTTCCATTAAAATGGCCTATATGTAACCTTTTCATCTGCTTCACCACTGCATAGCGTCCCACATATCTCGCTGCCCACCGGGTACATAGCGCAGCAAGTCCAACCTTTCAGACTGCTATTTCCACCACAAAAAGATCACTTGCTTCCTGCTCCTCTGACCTCTTTAATTTCCCTGGGCCCAAACCACCCAGTCTTCCCTCCCTTTCCTGCAGCGCCACTGACTGTTACCCTGTGATCTCTCCATCTCCCTCAAGTCTCCTACCCTGCCTCGCTCCTGTCATGCTATCAAAAAACAGTGGCTCCGCAGCCCTCCTCTACCTGTCACCTGCTTCACAAAGTGTTCCGACCACAGCTGTGGTTCGATGGAGACCTGACCACTCAAGCCTTTTTCTAGCTGACCTTTGCCCTTCTGCCATCTGCCCTTCCTGTTCATCAGGGGCTCAGCTCCTCTTCTCACCCGCGCATCATGGCACTCCACCACTGCCATCACCTCGCCGCCTCAGTATGCCACCTTTCAGCCCTGCCAGGTTTAATTCAGCCTCAGAAACCTCTAGAGTCTTACCATTCTTCCTTTTGCTAATCATGCAGATATAGTCTGCAATAAATATGTTTAATGATAAATAAACTAAATAAATAAATTAATGCATATTTGTTTCAGCCGTGCTCCAAATCCCTTATCTGATTTTATCGTTGGATGCACACATTCATTTATATCAGATTTGTAATAGAGAGACTTCTAATTTCCTATTCCTAGTTATACAACAAACATATTATGAATGTACCATGATACTTTGACTGTTTGTACGAGGCTGATTTTGTAAAATTGTGGAATTACACTATAAAATTAATCAGATTAAGAAAGAAAATGTTTTACACTCATGTATTGAAATATATATCTGAGTTTCTTCCATTTAATACAAACAACATGATATATGTGCACCTCAGTCCAATCAATGTAAGGCAAAACTTAAACAAATTTCCACCTATTTTAAAATACTTGTAATTGTTATTAATTAACGCCATTACATGCCTGGACTCTCTCTTTGAGCCTACAAAATTTTAGCACATAAAAAGTGTGGTTCATAGGGATGCTTGTATATGCTGCGCTGTCTCTACTCAACAACAAATTATTTCCATAAATAGGCCATTCTGCCCATCTAGGCTTCTCATTTTATGTCGGTTTCCTGATGATGTTGTACATCAATAGTCATAACATGTTTTTCCTTTTGAGAACGTGCGATCTTTCACCAAAAAAAAAAAAACATACATAGGTTAAGGAGGTACTGTATATCGTAAGTCAGTCTTTGGAAATGCAAATGGAGAAAGTTAGGCATTAAAAACAGCTGTGATCACATCACAAACGTGCTAAATGTTAATGCTGTGGTCCTCAGGCTCTTGTTGCCCCTCTCTGTTCAGGTTTTACTTCTGTGGTAGCTACGCCCAGATAGCGAGAGTAACACAACCAGCTTGCCTTTTTCATTTCCCCATGGCAAAAATAAATAAATAAACAAACACAAACAATAATAAATGTCTGACAACTGGAAATGACTAGAAAAGTCATGGTGGAAGTCTTACACAGACAAAAACATCTAAAGTGAAAGATTGTCCAGTAGAGAAAAATAATAAGTTCACGCAGGTGGTCTTCATTGCCCAAGCTGCCCTCTGACAATTTGCAAAGGGCTTAATCAATGGACATGGTAGCTCAAATTAAATTGAGAAGTGTTAGAGGACTGCCTAGTGAGCACTGCCTGGTTGAACACAGCAAGCCACAAATAGGTTTGTTCAGTCCTGGGAACAGAGAAATGACAGAAACACACTTTCTGACAGCCTGCATCACAAAGACAAACCACCTTCAGGGGTCAGCCAGGTATACTTTTACAAATGACTTTCAAATGCAGCTTCTTCATGCCTACCTTCGAACCGATTTATAGGTTGATATCCAAACAACAAGATGCTGAAAGAGAATTATCTTTAGAAAATTGAGATGTGAGAATGCATTTGTCTTCAGTTAGCATTCAATTGCTGGCAGTGTCTAAAACCTTATGTATGTAGTCACCTAATAATCTATAGCAGGGTTTTTAATGAAGAGGACCTGACTAAATCTAGTGATTCAGTGTGTCACCACTGAGTCAATGAACGTTTGTCCTTAACTTTAATTTAGGAATAAAGAAACTTATTTCCAATACAAACACATTTTCTCCCTTTTTTAATCATCACTCGATTCAGAGAGTAGAGAACAAAGAGTAACACAGTCGGTTAAAGTTAAGCACAAGTGTTAATTGAAACCCAGTGTCAATTGATAAGACCAATTCAGATATAATTTTTTCTGTTATCCAAATAAAGGAACAGACCTCAAAAACACCATATATACACTATACGGCCAAAAGTATGTGGACACCTATATGAGCTTATTGGACATCCCATTCCAAAACCATGGGCATTAATATGGAGCTGCCCCCCCCCCCCCCTTTGCAACTACTGCAACGCTCTTTTGGGACTACTGCAATGCTCTTTTGGCTGGCCTACCTGCATGCACTATCAAACCTTTGCAGTTGATACATAACGCAGCTGCACATCTGGTTTTCAACCAGCCAAAAGGGCTCATGTTACACATCTCCTGGTCTCACTCCACCGGCTCCCTGTAGCTGCCCACATCATGTTCAAGGCCTTGATGCTCGTGTACAGGGTGACCAACAAAACTGCACCTAAGTACCTGAACTCACTGCTGCAACCCTATGTTCCCTCCTGACTGCTACGCTCTGCCACAGAACGGCGCCTAGTGGTCCCGTCGCATCATGGCGTTAAATCACTATCCAGGACTTTCTCCACCGTTGTCCCCTGTTGGTGGAATGAACCCCCACACCTCATCCGTTCTGCTGAGTCCCTCTCTGTTTTCAAGAGACATCTAAAGACACAGCTCTTCCGCTCTCACCTGAGCACCTGAAACACCTCCCCCCCTCTCCTATTAAACTATATTAAAAAAATATGTAATGGTTTGGCTGTAACAGTCTAACATATTGATTTGGTGTAATGGTTTGGCTGTAATAGTTTAATGTATTGATTTGGTGTAATGATTTGGTTGTAATGGTTTGGTTGCAATGGCTTAACGCACTCGTTAGCTTTACCTGCTAGTTGGTACCTCGCCTGGCCAACCTTTGGAACTTTGTCATGCAGTACTTCTAATATTGTTGACTCTGTATGTTTTTTCGCTTGTGTTGTATTGTACCTCACTTGTAAGTTGCTTTGGATTAAAGCATCTGCCAAATGAATAAATGTAAATGTAAATAACAGCCTCCACTCTTCTGGGAAGGCTTTCCACAAGATTTTGGAGTGTTTCTCTGGGAATTTGTGCCCATTCAGCCAAAATAGTATTTGTGAGGCACTGGTGTTGGACAGGAAAGCCTGGCTCGCAATCGGTGTTCTAATTCATCCTAAAGGTGTTCAATGGGGTTGAGGTCAGGGCTCTGTGCAGGCCACTGGAGTTCCTCCGCACCAAACTTGTCAAACCATGTCTTTACGGATGCTGCTTTGTGCGCAGGGGCACAGTCATGCTGGAACAGGAAAGGGCCTTCCCCAATTCCCCATTGCACAAACTTCTTTCTGTTTGTTGTATTTTATACCTCTCTATTTATTTTATTCAATTTATTCTTTTGTCGTTTTTGATGTGTGCCAGACGGTGCAGTTGTGACACTCAAATTTCCTTCGGGATTAATAAAATATTTCTTATTCTTATCCTTATTATTCTTAAACTGTTGCCACAAAGTTGAAAGCATACAATTGTCTAAAATGTCTTTGTATGCTGTAGCATTAATGTTACCCTTCACTGGAACTAAGGGGCCTAGCACAAACCTCCTCCACCAAACTTTGCAGTAGGCACTGTGCATTCTGGTAGGTAGCGCTCTCCTGGTATTTGCCAAACCCAGATTCATCCAATAGACTGCCAGATAGTGAAGCATGATTCGTCTCTCCAGAGAACGCGTTTCCGTTGCTCCCGTGTCCAGTGGAGGTGTGCTTTGCACCACTCCTGCCATGATGTTGGGCTTGTGTGCAGCTGCTTGGCCATGGAAACCCATTTCATGAAGCTCCCAACGCACAGTTCATGTGCTGATGTTGCAGCCAGAGACAGTCTGGAACTCTGTAGTGAGTGATTCAACAGAGGATAGGACGTTTTTACGTGCTACACGCTTCAGCACTCGCAACCCCTCTCTGTAAGTTTGCATGGTCTACCACCTCATGGCTGAGCTGTTGTTGCTCCTAGACACTTCCACTTGACAATTATAGCACTTACAGTTGACTGGGGCAGATCTATCAGGGCAGAAATTTCACAAACTGACATGTGGCAAAGATGGCATCCTATGACAGTGCCACGTTTAAAGTCACTGAGCTCTCCAGTACAACCCATTCTACTTCAAGGTTTGTCTATGGAGATTGGATGGCTATGTGCTTGATTTTATGCACCTGGTGTCGCTGAAACACCTGAACTCAACAAATTAGGAAGGGTGTCCACATACTTTTGGCCATATAGTGTGCATCCATAAACTTTCCTAATTTTACCAAATTTAGTTTGTGTTTGTATATAATTCTAACTCTAATTCTAATCAATATAGACAGAATCAAGACTAGACATCACATAATTAAAAGAAGCTCTTGCATTTTAAATACTTTGAAGACCTACTCCTACCTCATATATCAATATGGAACCTTAACTTTTTGCACAATTTGTATAGCTATGTACTATAATTGGTAGGCCTCTTGATGCAGTATATGAATCATGGATAAATATTTTGTCAAGTGCCACCTTTCCAAACAACGCACAAAAAATTGTTATTTCTCATCAGCATTCACACATTTGACAGTCTTGTCACTGAAGAAGAAATCATGGCTACTTGTGAACTTGGGAAAAAAAAAAAAACAAAGCTAAAGTGTAACTCTTTCATGTGATGTTTCTCGTGGATATCGCACCTACCCCATATGCTGAAGGAAACTCCTAAATATGGCACAGCATTATTTCAGATTTCTGATTGGTGGGCATATGTCTGACAGGCTTGTTAAGGCAGAAGGCGTCTCAGCTGGATGCTCAATCAGATAGCAACATATAGAGCAAAGGAAGCCCTTTCATTCACTATGGTTGTCATATGTATAGCGTCTTGCCCACTTGCCAATAAAGACCCCCAGACACAATACAAAATGTAATTTTTCCCCAGGTTCGCATGTGAATTGTCTGAAAAAATTGCACTGTTTGTAGTGTATGCTAATTTTGGTTCTATTGAGTTAATATATCTCAATTTGGACATCATCATAAATTTTATAACATAATTTTAGTGTAAACATATGTACCTTTGAAACTCACTTGCACGTTTCATGGCTTAATGTCTATCAGCAAAGGAGTGATCAGGATTCACAAATGGCTACAGATTTTATTTACTAAAAAGGTTGAAGCCCCCCCTCCCCCTCCGGGTTCAGAATGACATAACAAAAAGGTGTTTACATTAGGACATTTATACTTTGTATGGCTACATCATCTATGCAGTAGTCACTGTACACAAAAATGAAAATAAAAGATGGGGGGGGGGGGGGGGGGGGTCATTTGATTCTGATCAACCCATATGCCAGAAAGGTGTCTTATTTTTTAACTTTGCAATCAAAGTCTGTACTACTTGTCTTCTATTTATCTTGTACCTCTTCTGAGCTGCCTGTGGCCTCTACTATTTATTGCTTTTGATCACTTGCTTGTGGTGTCAGTTATTATGTGCTTGGTTAAATTAGTAATTTAATTGTTCGCCTACTGCTTAGTGTGACAGATGGAGATCTCTCATCTCAGTAAAAATTTTGGACCTGCAACATGGCAATCTGTTTTCTACTTTGAAATGAAGCACGTCAGGCCCATGTTCATGAGACAACACAGTTACTATTCATAAACATCTCTACTGAATGATGTATACAGTCTTTCTGTGAACTGCAAACAGATTTTTAAGACTGCTGTCCCTTGTGAGCTCCAACAGCTATAAATGAGACAAAATTATTGAAATATTAAAACAAAAGTATAGAAAGTTATCACAATTTACTCGTACATATTAAAATTAAATATCAATTAAATTAAATTAATTAAATTATAGTTTTGTTTGTATATGGGTGTGGTTATGGGTCTACATGTTGTAGGGGTTGGTGTGTGTGTGTGTGTGTGTGTGAGAAATATTTTTGAAATAGCTTTTACATCTTTACATTTGTGCAGATTAAGATGGTGACTTTCATTTATTTTGACCATTGTGACCGGAGTGACCAGTGTAGCAGTAACAGAAGCCATTTAACCCTAGGGCAGGTGACAAGGGATTCCTGACTCCTGATTTCTAACACTGAGGGTCAGAGACTATTTTTCTTGTTCCCAATCAATTTTGGTTTTTGCACACTGTTTTCCTTGCAGGCAGGTGTGTGAGACCATGCACATTATCCATGGCTATCACACAATATTATACATGATGCTGCATGTTTCACTCAGCTATGAATTTCAGCAAAATGATCACTGCTTAACAAAGATAGTGCCTCCATCATTTACTGTTTTTTACTTGATTGCTTGAAAGTGGGAAGCCCCCCCCACCCCCCACCCCCAAACCCAAAACACTACTCTGACATTCCAGCATTGAAAATCGAAATCTATATTGTTATCATATTTGTCCGAGATGAATGGTGAAGTATTAATAACAATCAATGTTTTTCCTTTTTTTAAACAAAGATCCTTGCTTTATTGATAACTGAACTCATGCAGCTGGCTTCAAACCAGCTTCATAAATCATCATTATTGTTTGGTGTGGGTTTGTGAGGAGACCAGATATTGGACAAGAAGCATCACAGGTCTACACAACAGGCTTTAAATTGGTGTGAACAATTGTCTCTGTTCTGGTCCATTTCAATGGATTTTAGCCTGTTGCCTGTATTAGCATAATGCTAATAACCCATTGCTAATAATGTATTATTATCTGTTGCTGGTTCTTGTATTTTTGTGTATTTTTCTTCAAGTTTTTTCTTCTTTTTTTTTTTGAAGCAGTTCATTCTCCGGAACGTATCATTTTGAATGTTAATAAAAGGCCTATATATCCCTCAGACAAAGAAATAAAATATTTGAAATCTCTCTAATGCTGAATGCTCCAAAATTCAGATTCACATAGGCAAGACTACGGCATGATATTGCATATGACACATTATTCTGTTGAGAAGGATGCCTGATTCACATAGCTGGGAATGCTTAAGTCAAGGTTAGATATGCTTCCTTAAGTTTTGTTTTCTTTTCATCTGACAGAATAACAGCAGTTGGCACATACATGGAAGTAATGAAACAAGACAGTGGGACTTCACTCCACAAATGCAACAGCATTAGCATTTACATGTGATGTGTGCACATCAGAGCATCATCCTTTCTACTAGGAAAATAAAAATACTGTCCATCACTTGCTTGACATTTTGTTTTATCAATCACAACCACAAGAAAGAAGCCAGTACTTACACATGCAGTGACAGACAACTGTCTTACACACATAAAGATGTTTTACATGCTACCTTTTTACATTTATATTCCAGTAACATACCCTTGTGGATACTGCTCTGTGCCACAGGAAGTGTGTGGCTGTCTGGTGACCAAAACTGAAAACATAATATATTTTGGAAACAAAACTATACTTGACAGATTATTTGAGTGTGACTCCAAAATAATGCATATAGTCCAAAATATTTGTAAATGGAAGTAAAATGTAAAGAAGAGTATTAGGGGCACAGTGATAAAAGAAAAAAAAAAGTCTTGGTACGTAATCTGGGGGAAAAAGTCAAAATCTTTTGAAGAAAGAGAGGAAATATTCTGAAAATAAATTCAATAAATTACTTAATTGTAGAGATATTATGTCAAACATACAGTCAATAACATTTTAAGAACAGTACAAAAATCAGTTCACTGACTCACTGGCCATCATAACATGCACATTAATAATGTGATTAATGTAATTAAGACAACACTCTCAATTAGACAGAGGCCATGTAAACACCTTACTTCAATAATTTTAATGTAATAACTTTCGGGAAAATGCCAATGGCCCCTCATATTTCCACTCTTTATGCAAAGTATCCATTATTTACATGCAAGTGAGAGGATTTGGGAAACACAGAGACATGTAAATGGCTTAACTGAACTAATATCTTAACAGCAGCATTGACAATAAGTGATTTATTGTATGTATGAAAACATAGTCACTGGTTACTTTACTAATAGCTAACCTAGCTTGCAAGCTAGCTACATACCATTACAATGAATTGGACTAATCCTCATGGATATTAGTGGTGCATTCAGGGAAGCAACCCAGCCAGTTAGCTAGCTGACTAGCAGCAGTATACATTGAAATATGAACATCCTAGCTAGCTGGACCATTCGCTTATTATTGAAGAAGCAAAGTATGTCAATGTAGTATCTCTTTTTTACTCTATATCCCAAATATTTAGGTTGTCCCAACTATTTTTGGTTTGCCGTCATGATCTGAATTGAGTATACACTGTTTCATTGTCATTTAGCAGGTGCTCTTATCCAGAGTAATTTACATAGTTTTAACCCTTTATACAGCTGGATCTTTACTGAGGCAAATGTGGGTTAAGTACTTTGCCCAGGCATTCAACAGCAGTGCCCAGGCAGGGAATTGAATCAGCAACCTGTTGCTTACAAGCCCTGCACTTTACCATGACATCACACTGCCGTGCCCATAATATTTAATGCAATATACAAATGAAATCATGTAAATGTAAATAAGTAAATATCTGACATTGAGATTTTGGATTTTTGGATTTGGAATTGAGAGATAGTGCAATCATCTGTGTCAATCAAATGTGAAGCACATTTAATGAAAGTGATTTGTAGTTCACATCAAATCACTACACACAACACATTTCACAGTATTTTTTTATTTAAATAATGGTGTGTGGGGACACATGAAATGTTTGTTATGTGCATATGGTAGCCAGTCCTTGCCAGGAAGTCCTGCAGCTCTTTTAATGTTGCTGTTGGCCTTTTGGTGGCCTCCCTGATGAGTTTCCTCCTTGCACAGTCATCCATCTTGGAGGGATGGCCTGCTCTAGGCAAGGTCCTGGTGGTGCATATTATGATCTGTTTCTTTATTATGGTTTTTTACTGTGTTCTAAGATATATTTAAGGCCTTTATATCTTTTGAAAACCCTCCTCCTGATATGCAGCTTTCAACAGTTTGATCCCTGAGATGTTTTGGTAGCTCCTTGTTGTCCATAGCTGTTTCCTTACACTGGCATGGACTAGAAAACAAGGAAACCTGCAGGAACAACTGATTTTATTCTGAACTAATCACTTGAATTGGTCACAGGTAAAATAAGTTAGCTTTGGACATGATTTGGATGATGTGAGTGGTTAGACCTGAGCACAATTACAACTCCCATTACAAAGGGTGTGTGAACTTATGGAACCAATGTTTTTTTTTTTTTTATTAATATTCAGAATTGTATTGCCATTTCTTTTTTACTTTGATGTTGTGGGTTACCATGTCTAAATGAAAGTGGAAAAAATTTGACTTAATGAGTTTTCATTTCAGGCCTCAAGGCCATAAAAAGTGTGGTAAAAAGAGTGGTACCTAGTGGCAACATAATCTCTATTCACTATAGTATGTATTTGAGAAGCATACACATCTTCTGCAGCAAAGGTTACCTATGATCTGCAACCAGATAGGTTTAGGATTAGGAGAGTGGAACACAGAATGAACTTATTATTATTTTTTTTTTAATTCTGACCCCTCTAAAAGCTAAATCTGGGAGGTGTGGTGGGAAAAGATCTAAATTGGGGATCACACCTTAAAATATGCCAGCATTTTTAAAATGATTTTTCCAAATATCTGGGATTTATGATTACATTCCACCACAAATATGACTCTTTCACTTTCACAGTAGTCCGGTAGCAATGGGGTTAACAAGGCTATGTCTATTCTGTCAGCAGCTCATTTATTTTGTGCACAAGGTTTCTTCCTAGTTTTGTTTATGAGAACTTTAAAAGATTTTCTGAATTTCTGTTCATACACACAAAATATCTGGACTTGAAAGTACAATGTTAAGAAACAACGAATGAAATAATTGGACAGCGGGTTTAAAACTCAGAGTATATTTTAAAAAACATAATTAAAAATACCTGGTACAGAATGTGGCACATTTGTTTGGAATTGTGGTACTAATTGTGTTGTGTTTTTATGTTGACATGAAAAAAAGCACTTTTAAGAATTAATTAACCTTTTGTCAGTTCAAAATGGGTGCTTGAAAATATTTTTGAGAAAAGATTAGGCACCTCAGATATCCTACTGTGCTGAATTGAAACTCTCTAATGCTGTGCCAGAGTTCTCCATAATGACCTTCTTAATGGGAAAGTAATTTTGTGACTTTGAGGGCAAGTTGTTTTGAAACACAAGCAGCGGTTCTGCTCACACATCAGGGGGACACTCTATGATTAGAATTTGGAATACCCCCCTCCTCTCCCCCCACTCCTTCCACTGATGGATGCCACAACAAATCAACATATTTTGGGTAAAATATTGAAATGGTGTTAATTTTGGAAATACTGTTGAATGTGTTCTAGTTTGTTCTGTTTCAAAGGTAGATGAATAACTCTCCTTTTCCAGTATGATGCCAATATTAATCATTGCATATTAATCATTAAATATGTCATTACAATATCACAACAAATGTTTATTTGTTGATAGCGTGTGATGTACTTGACTAGTAAAATATAGGACAAATAAAGATGCATGTGTTTGTCACCAGAACACTAAAATAGTCTCTCCAAAAAGAACTAGCAGTTAGTTTAATTAACTGCTCTAGATTGATCTTTATCTATTATTTAAGTTTTTTTAATGCACATGTCTGTGGATCATACGTTTTTAATGTATGTATTTAGTAAATACTATAGGGTGACCATACGTCCTCTGTTTCCTGGACATGTCCTCGTTTTGGGACCTAAAAAATGCATCCCGAAAAGAGGACATGAGAGGACAAAAGAGGACAAGAGTTGGCAAATGTGAAAAGACATGAAATTCACAAGAACCTTGACCCAAGCATTTCTCAGCATACGCTGCTTTGATACCAGTTTCCCCCAGTGCTGTGGCTATGTTGGTCTGCTATACTTCAGATTACATGCAGTGGGCAAGATGCTGAGGATTCAAAAGTTCTGTCACACAGCCGTATACATATACAAAGAGAAGGTTTCCTGGCATCATCTGTTTGTCTCAGTCAATGAAGTGCACAGGGCAATGTAAGACTGGAGGTGCTTGTGTGAATTTCCTGTCTTTTTCAGCTTTTGTCACAACTTGGCTTTAAGTCAAAGTTAGAAGTTGTCAAAGTCAAGAGTGAAAGTTAAGAGTTTTTCTGTAAGTAAAAGCTAACTCTTAACTTGGACTCATCTTCAAGTCAAAGTTGAGCACCTGTGAAACAGTTTCAAGTAGTAGAATCTGGCCCGGTAGTCGTTTCATGTTCCAGCACTCCATCTGCCTTTCCTGTGCTGCATGCTTGCTCCTTTTCCTCTCTCTCTCTATCTTGCTCTCTCTCTCCCTCTCTGGGAGTCTCCCTGCTGTCAACAGTAATGATTGATTATTTGTAAAACATATGTTGCTGCTCTGTACTGTATTGAGGATGTCAACATTTAACATTTAACATGTTAACATTTTTTTTATTAAACACAGTTCCAATGCAGTAATTCACATGAAATTTTGGCCAGACATTGGTATTACCTCCAGAAATTCACACATCAGCAACATTACAATCCGTGAATAAAGCTATGTTTAATAAAGTGGAATGACACAGGAAAAAAGTATTGAACACACACGAAAAAGCAGTACACCAAGGCAAGGCACCAACTGATTTTTCACTAAGTAGTTCTACCTCCTATCTGTGCACATTAGAATCAGCTGGGTTAGTGCATGTTGATAGGTTAGAAAATGCTTACTCACCTCTGAATGCAAGTATACAAATTATGTGTTACCAAACTGTCACACATGAAACATCTTATGATGGGTAGAGGCAAAGAGCTCTCTCAAAACCTTCGCAACGAGATTGTTGCGCTACATAACAATGGCACTGGTTACCAACGGATTTCGCAACTCCTAACTGTTCCTGTAAGCACCATTGGGGCCATTATCCGCAAGTGAAAGGAACATCACTCCACCATCCACTGGCCACACACAGGAGCTCTTCACAAGTTTTCTGACCAGGGAGTCAGAAGGTTAGTCAGAAGAGTAGCCCAAGAGAACAAGGACCACTCGGAAAGAGCTCCAGAAAGACTTGGAGGCAGCACGTACAGTTGTCACAGAGAAAACGATAGGCATTGCACTCCACCGCCACAGCCTCCATGCACGCTAACCCCGGACGACTCCATTATTGAAGAAAAGGCATGTTGAAGTTTGTTTGAATTTTGCTACACAACATTTGGAAAAAACAACATTTGGAAAAGCCTATGAATTACTGGGAAAATGTAGTCTGGTGAGACGAGACAAAAATCGAACTTTTTGGCAATAATACCACACGCCATGTTTGGAGGAGAAATGGCTCTGCATATGACCCTAATGGCATCATGGTATGGGGCTGTTTCTCTTCTCATGGTACTGGCAGAATCCATATTATTGAAGGGAAGATGAATAGAAGCCATGTACGGGGAAATTCTTGAGATGAATCTGTTGCCATCCACCAGGATGATGAGGATGAGATGTGGGTGGACCTTCCAGCAGGACAACGATCCAGACTCTCAATTGTTTCCAGAGGAAGAAAATAAAGTTGTTGGAATGGTCCAGTCAATCACCAGACCTAAATCCAGTAGAACATTTGTGGAAGGAACTGAAGATCAAGATTCACGAGAGGGCCCCCTGGAATCTTTAAGATTTAAAGATTTAAAGTTTAGAAGAATGGACTAAAATGCTACCTGAGCACTGTGAGTGATTAGTTTTTTCATACAAGAAGCATCTTGAAGTTGTCTTTGCAAACAAAGGCTTCTCCACCAAGTATTAAATGCATGTAAATTTCAGTTAGCGTGTTCAATACTTTTTTTCCTGTGTCATTCCACTTTATTACACATAACTTTTTATGGATTGTAATATGGGCTGGAACTGTGTTTAATAAAAAAAAAATGTTCATGTGTTAAATACTTATTTCCATCATATATATATAATAAGGAGTTATATGAATTTCTTGTTGTGAATCTTATTTTGTATTTTTTTTTTTATCAAGGGCCTGAACACATTACAATACTACTGTATAATTGTATAGCATGGTGGATATTGACTAGACTGTTTTTTTAACAGCTCATTTTAATTGGTATGGAGGTGTCTGTTCTCCCATCAGTGTTCCTGATAGTCTGGCTTACGTGACTACCATAACATTTTAGGCAAACATGGATATGAACACAAGCAACCTGTCTGCCACTTTGCCACACTGCCAAACTGTTGACAGCTTTATACAGTGTGTCAGTACTATTAATATTTTATTTTTGAAGGGCAAAGGTATTTTCCACTACAATTAATATCTTCATATACAATGAAGATATGTGTGCAATTCTTTCTTTGTAGTACTTGATTAACCTTATGTAAAAATTTGAAATTTATTTCAAAATACCCAAAATCATTTTTGAGATTTCATTACAGTAATGGTACACTTGAAGAGGTGAAAACATTCACATTAATTAAACATTGTTGTTTTAAAAAACCATGAATGATAATTTGTGTATCACTTTTTCTCAATAAAGTATTACATACATTCCATTCAGTGTCACATTTGCTGTTGTATTTCTCAAATAATATACAAGTATGTCTACTGGAAATGCATATGCAAGCATTATACACTAAATGTGTCAGTGTGCATGTACATGGAACTTTGCCCACTAAAACGTTTCACTTCTGAGGCCATTTCTGCAGTGCACATTTACAATAATTTACTTCAAGCCCTGTAATTGTTTGTAATCAGCTAAATGATATGTTCAAACGTAGTGCTGTCTAGAGTCTCTGTCTTTAAGAACAAAAAAAAAAAAAAACTAAAAGGAAGTCAAAAACATTCGTTTTACATTTGACTTTCCAAGAAGTGTCTTGTCAGGAACTGCCTTTCTTTAGCAATGAGGTAGGTTCAAGGAGATGAAATCCCTGTCAGCCGTGTCACCTTTTTTTCCCCAGTCCTGCCTCAGAATCCCTCAGAATTGTAAGAACACAAAGCTGTTATAAATTTGTCACCTCTCGTCTCTTTATCTACGTCTGCAGGCAGTCTCTCTCACAGAGCAGTGCGGATGCGGGGGACACTACTTGCTGAGCTTTTCTTTCTCTCTCCCATCTGAAGTAAAAGACAAGTCTCAATGTTATCAGAAAATTATAAGACAGGAAGTAAGTCGTCCATATCTCCACGTATTAAAAACCTTTTTTGTCTCAGCACATATCCTTTTAGCTTGTACTATGCACAGAATATGGCATTGTCCCTTTTTCAAATGGTAAGCCCTTCTGCTCAATTAGCCATTTTAACCCCCTGTTCATAGCTGTCACAAGGAATGACTTCTGTAAATTCTGTGATAATGCTTCAATAATTAAGTCCCCTCTCATCCCATGGCCCAATGAAGCGGAATGAGACTTGGTATAGAGAGTCTGGGATGGAAGGAGACTGGAAGTGACAATGCAAAACGAGTACTTGAGTCACAAAATTCTGCATATGTATGGATATGTGTAGGCATATGTCAGTGGAGGGTGTGATGCAGTGGTAAACTTTTTGGGATTAGCTGATGGAACAGATGGCATAATTTGTGTACCAACCGGGAGACAGTACAAGTGATCAAACTTCAGATGAGATCAGACTAGCATTAGGGCTGGCTTCGGTTGTTTCGGGACACTATTATGCCCCTTTTTGAGTTAGCTCTTTAATTTGCTTTTGAAATTCATTAGCAATACAAAAATAAACCAAAACTCCAGTCAATTAAAGGGTGAAAAAAGGGTGTTTGACAATTATATTTGAATATTTTCAAAAATTAGAGATTTGAGGTTACCCATTTGTCTTATTTCCTACATAGGCTCTGTAAATATAGGTTTTGTGTATCCCCATGAAGTTTCATGACATTATTGACAACTGAAAAGTAACTTGGTTCTATCTTTATTGTATCTATTATTGTGGAAGGAGGGTCACAAAGAAACACACATTTACAAATAAACATTGATTCATTATTTTACGTGAAAAATTAAATCACAATTTGAATCCAAAGGTTTTAGTTAAAGGTTGTGTCAGTATAGATACACAGCTTTCTGTTAATTGGAAATACACAGGATAGTCATAGTTAAAGATTATTTCCAAATGATCCCAGGTTAACACTAGTTGTAATATTTCCCTGTTAGACTGAGAATAATCTACTCTGTTAATCTACTCACCAATCATTACATGTGGGCACTAATGTGACTCTCACTCCATGGATACTATTTGTATTAAGGTTCCATTAAAACACATTAACATGGCCTGATAACATTTTTTATGATTTATTTTATTGGAAAAAAAACATTGAAATGAGTTTTATGAGTTATATTATTGGAAAAACATACAATATTAATAAAACATGTATCAATACCATTGCTAATGATCATGTTCAGATCATTATTCTGTTATTCACCATTGACAACATACAGTAATGATTATGTTAAAACATTCACACTATTGTTAATAATCATTAAGTAAATGAAAATGTTCATGTTTATAGATAGCTACTGTACATTAATTATTTATTAGTGGCAAAGTACTTTTATAAGGCAGTGTATTTTAACGTTGTTGAGCAATGGAATAATAAAACATTTATGAACATTATTAATAAGGTATTAGCAAATTCATTAATATCAGCTAATGGGCTCCTTAGATTTATTTTTACTCATTAGCAATGTCATTAACATATGTTTTTGCTAGCATCATTTGACATTTATTAATGTTTTTGCAATAAAACAATGCATTGTTAATAAATGTCATCCAGGCAATATTAATGCATAAATGAACATTTATTGATGGAACCTTAAGTGTTTGCTTCACTTTGCTTTATTTTTCTTACCATTTTTCATGTTTTTTTTTTTCATTCTTTTAAGTATGCCGAAGATGTTATCATCATTTTGGTTTTCTTCCAACAGGAATTTAGTCGGCCACAAAACTAACATTTTGAATCAGCTTGTGAAGGAGTATAGGAAATACATATGAGAAACAATAATGTACCATAATAATTTTGATTAAATATCCAATATTGTACACAAGCCAAGTACCAAATCTAATTTTCTTGCTGAATATAATTAAGCCAAACATTAGTTTGTACATTTTCCAAAAGGTGTTTGATTGGCTTCATTTGTGAAAACTATGTCCACAGTAATGTACACTTTTTTGGGTGTACTTATGGAGTGGGAATAATGCTATGTTACACATAGGTGGTCCAAATCCCACATGAAGAAACTACTCAAAATATAGCATATTCCACTGGGGTAGGTGGAGGTTTGTGACAGAATGTTAGTGAGCTTCTTAGTTACTTTGAATTCTGCTACACAGAGCAGGAGAGTGTGACTTGACCAAATGTCAGGTTTTGCAGCATACAGAATACAAATGTGAACAGGCTCCCTATTAAAAGAGAGAATAATAAGATCTGGGTCTATAGTCATAAAAGCTCTGGATGCTGAAAATCTGTGATTGACATAAAGGTGTCAAATGGGGTATCTTGGCCAGCTGGAGCAGAGAGCACAAGGGAAGCAAAGTGTGTGCAGCATCTTGCATTTTAAGATTGACTACATATCTTGCCAATCATATACCTAGTCTTTAATCTGTCTTTAATCTAGTCACAATGTTCCTGAGCAGCTTGATTGGCCAGCACCACAAAGTTCCCACCCACAAGGACAACTGTGCAATAATGCCCTAGAACCTTTCCATTTTCATGTGTCTTTCATCAGGAGTCACATAACTGTTCTTGCATTCCTATCCCCGTAAAGCTTATGAACCATGACATTTTTATTTTCTTCATCTTTTTAATGAAATGGTTAGAACCTTTGAATTAATATTCAAAAGAAATGAAATGTATAGTCTTCCAGTGAAAAAGATAAAATTCACAGAGAAAATGTATATAATGTATATACCACTTGTTTATTGCATGCTAACCACTACCCTAATCCTAACCCAGGGTCCCTGCAAGCAGTTATGTTGGGGGGGTTCTCTTATTGGATGAATGTCATTCACAATGATGCAATCTATGTGTGATCAATGTATGTATCCTATGCTAATGCTTCCATTTGCAATTGATTCCCAGGGTATTCCCAGAAACGTACATAAACACATGCTAAAAAAGATTTAATTAAATTAATAGGAAAAAATAACTTTTTGCTTGGGTTGTGGTATTTATTGATTTTTCAATTTCCATTTGCTTCTAATGGATAATAATATGTATGAAATCCCCATGGTACATAAACAAAATAATTATTTTTATATGTTATTATTCTTTCAGCATTGAATGCTTTATTAATAAATATTTCTATACACATATTGCAACATTTTGCATTTGTGACTTATCAATACAATAAATATGATATCTGGTGGGGTACGTGGGTGTATCTATAGTATGCATATTATATCACAACATAACATTATCACACCCATAATATTGAAAATCTTCCCACTGTAAAATCATTCAGCACTTGACTGTCAATGACGAGTTTAATAGCTGAAACTGTAAGAGATAAATCTGTAAAAATATATGAAAGCAGTACAACTAACGTAAACACAACACTGAAAAAAGTATATGCTGCTAATGTTTTCATTATAATATAGGCTTAAGACTGTGAAATAAAGATTTATTTTACCTGGGGTTTCAGACAGGGTAATTATCTCCATTTAAAAGCACTTTAAGAAGACTAGACATGACTTTCCATTCTGGACCACTAAAATGCCTTTCAATTATAGCTCATTGTAAAACAGTGCAATTATCATTTAATTTCCTCACAAAGAGCATAATTCAGACTCAGGCTTCAGATTGTTCCTTATGTTCTCTCTTTGTGACATCAATCAAACTGTTATCAGTTTTGCCCTCGAAAGGTATGACTGAAGGAGAATATAAAAGCTTGTCAGGGTTGTTAAAGTGCATTTTTACCTTCATCATATCCACAATGCCTTAGGATTTGAAAATCAGTCTCACTATGGTAAAAAGCAGTCAGTGTTTGAAAGTCATCTCCAATGTTATTACCTTCAGAGTAGAATCAGCATTAGGTATTATGTGGAGTGCAGACCATCTGGTCTGGCTGTGTGGGAGTTCACAGCATTGACTCAGGCCAGTTGACCTTGGCAAGGCCAGCCCAAGACGCTGGGAGACAGTGCTGTCTTCAGTACATACAGACCCTGAGGGTGTTTCTCATCTACAGGCAAGCCCTGGTGTGGGTAGCCCATTAATGACAGAAAGTGGTGGATGTGCCATACACGAGTTAGGGTTTATTCTGAAATTACAGTGTTTATATAAAACTGCAGCAGAAGGATGCATGTGTGTGGAGGGGAAAGATGTGGGGGGGGGGGGGGGAGGGTGGAAGTGGTCAGTAATTAACCCAATAATAGGTCATTTAGGATATGTAATGTGTAATTTCAGCAGGGAGTGTTCAGAAGGTTATGGTGGGAGGAAAGGAAGAAGAGGTTGTATGAAAGCATCCACCACATCTGCAGAATAGTTCCTCTTTTGTTTTTTTTAAAAAACATTTACACTTTTTATTAGAGCAGCTTTCATGAATGCCCATTTCTCTCAGTTTTAATATGATGTGCGAATTACTAAGTGGAGTTATAAAGGGATGATATTTTTCTCGTTTCCCCCAATGCCTTTCGATTCTGACTGCTTGAAACTTGTCACATAGAAAGAAAATAGCCTAAACCTCAGGCTGCTGAAAACGATCTTGTTGGCTGTCCAGTCAGTTAAATGATCAGTTCATAGCACAGAATATAAAAACAAACAAAAAGTACAATGAATCTGCCCCAGGCCTCAACACTAGGAAAAAAAAACCTACCAGGTTTGGCAGTATATGTCAGATGGAAAATATACATCCCTTAGGGCAAGAACAGAGTCCCTACATCCTAACTCATTACTTTCTGACATTTAATGACTCATTAATGACTCATGTACATATCAATATATCAATATATTTTGCAAGAAGTCAGGCATACTTCTTTCTTATTCTTTGATATTAAAAACAGAAAATATGCAATTTTAGTAAAATTAGTCTAAGCATACCTGGGATTACACATGCTCACATGTGTGCTGTGCATTTTATTTGGAATGTACTCCTTGGTTAATGATACAACTTGTATAAAAAATATCAGTTGTTACAAGGGATATCAGGGATGTAAATTTTTCACTCTAATGATTTTAAAACTTCATCATAATATCATTTATGTATACATTTAGATATGATCCTAGTAATTATCGAGCTTAAATAAAGCCAGTACAACATCAATACATACGTTTTTCATTTGATTAAAGTGGAACTATTCGAGATGATAATCTTGTAATTACATCTTAATTGTAAAGCAGTCAAAGAGGACCAATGGATTGGCATTTTTTTCTCTCCTCAAAGGTTTAAAACTTTTAAATTAACAGGTAAAATAACATCTATAGGCATTGCAATGGAAAAGCTCTGGTATCAAAGTGTAAATATGTTTTTGTTCTGCTGATGCCACCATTGTATTTTGACACGCAAATATCAGCAAAATTTCAAATATACAGTCTGCACAATTCTAAGAATAATTTCACACCCCATTTCCTTGAGTCATTTTAGTTTTGTGGTGCACTGAAACACCCTGAGGCTATAATTTCTAAATAACCTGCTTATTATTTTGTTTTGTCTACCAACCTCAGAGCATCTCAGTGTGAATGCTGATGCACGTAATTGGTTCAATTAAATACAGCCATGTTGCAGACTGTGGGGACTGATATTCATATTCAGTTCTTTTGGATGTAATTACTAATTTAAGGACATCAGCATCCAGTTTGATTTCAATGAAAACACTGTATTGTAACCTGATCAAATATGCATACCTAAAACCACTGTGTGTGTGTGTGGCATTGATGGTGAACCTTCCTGCTGTGATCCTGCACACAAACACCCAGTGTTAGCTTTTGACCCTTGACATAATACTGCATGATCCACACTGATAATTAAGCATTGCAAAATGAAGGATATGTGAATGAAGCATGACAACAGGTAAATTATTTGTAATATCATCCAACAAACCATGGTTGTAGAAGTCTGCCTACACTCAAAACTAGTGCTTTGCCAGCTAAGCAACTCAGGCTAGGACTAAGCCTTGAGGATTACTTCATTATATGGAAGCTGTTCAGTTTAATTGTTGGCACAGTACCAGATGTAAATGCCCGGTGGACCATTGCCTACTCTTTAAGGTTGAATTCTGGATGGGAATTCATTAATAGTCAGTGCATAGCAAATAAATGAAATATTTATTTGTTACTTTTTTATCATTCCTTATCAAGCCTTGGAAAGGCTTGAACTTAATCTCTTGCCCAGAGTTTGTCTCTTCATTTATTTTTTGTCTTAATATATGCTTGTCCTATTATATCATTTTAAGGTTGTTACCTATATTTTTTGCCTGCCCTTTAGGGTTGAGAACAGACATTTGCTTTTCTCAGCTTTGGCCATGGAGCACGTTGTTGCCTGTCACTACTAATTAAAACATTATTTTTTGAAGATACATGGAGATGACAAATAGGGAGATCTGTTAAATTTTTGAGGTCGCACCAAATGTAGGATTAGAGAAGACAGTGAGGGATAGTACAATCACCTAGCACTCATTGAGAGACCCAACCGTTGAGTTAATATTCTGCCCAGTTGGACGGACGCTAATTCCTTATTGAAGAAGTTGTTAATGACTAACAGAAACAGCGGGGCACTGGCATGACAGACAGACAACTTGCATGTGGTAAAAAATGATGAAATATATGGTAATTACTGGACAGAATAGGAAAGAAGAGACGGTAGTTGGCAAATTGAAAGTTTGCAATACTAGTCTCCATATTGGCAGACATGTTCTAGAGGCAGACATTGTCTTAGACCGGGGGTGGGCAACATTTTTTTCCAGAGGGCCATACTTACTTTGATGAAGTAAGCTGAGGGCCACACATTGGACAAATTTTAATATTTACAGATATTTATATTTAGAGATATTTAATATTTATTCTATTTATATGTATTATGAAGAAATACATTGTGTCATATAAACAAAATTTATGGACAGTTCAATTTAAGAAACTTAATGCTTAAAGATTTTGTCTCAAAAAGTCTATGTACTTTTGCAAGGGCGTAGTTTTGGTCTTTGCATTGGTAGGGACACAACAACCGAGAGGACATTGGAATTATGTAATATGACTTCACTCCAAAGATAATGCGAACAAGTTCGCTCAAATATTGGTAAGGACATGTCCCTACCGTCCATATGCAAAATTACGCCCTTGTACTTTTGTACTATGTAACGCTCAGGTTGTTTTTGTTGGTCTACTCCACAGAATTATTATGTAAAACAGACGCTGACAGCTTCAAAAAAGACGCTAAGTGTGAACACAGCCTAACGCAACATTTTTTTTTTCGTAGTTTTTCCCTTGAGGATGTTGCGGGCCGGATTAAAATAGTATGCGGGCCATATACTGCCCATGTGTGTCTTAGACTATGACTGAGAATCTGAGACTGCAGAACTTTGTGATAGAGTACTCAAGATAGGATTGTTTTACTATAGATAGATGTTACTTAACCTTGTTTAACATGCTGCCTGCAAGTGAGTATTCTTCAAACGGCAGGCTAGGGACATATACAGATCAATTCAGGTGCCCCGATAATATTGTTCTTTAGAGTCCGCTGACAAATCTTTGACAGATGCGTTGGATCACACAGCCCAGACTATGATTGACAAGTTATTTAAAATATGATCTGAGTCTGCATGTGAAGATCAAACTCTTCGAATTAGCAGGTCTGTATTATGTGCCAATGTGTGCCCGCTCTTCTACTGGCTAGCAAACAGCCCATGCTGGTGACACAAACTAACTGGACCCAGACAACCTCCTCCTTCCCCACTACAATATCATTACCCATCAGTACACCAAGACACAAGCTGTCCTTCTCTTCACAAACACTGCAGCTATGACCCCTCCCCCTAGTGACAGAGGACTCCCTAGAGGCAAGCATGCTTCTCACCATACTTGCATGCACACTCCACGTGCACCCCCATAGCTAAGGACAGACATGCTTAGCAACACGACAGCTTGACATGCACCATTTGCCTCCTATTGTGAATAGCCCTAGGGCCCACACCCCCTCCCCAGCAGAGTAATGTCCAACCTCACTGGTGCTGGCAAAAAGGGACTACCCACACAGGCAAATAACACACATACAATAGAAAGTTCAATAAACGGATGCCGTTGGGCTCCACACTACTGGAGCTGACACCACCATCCAAAAGAAATCAATGCCCCAATAAAATGTCCAATGTCCAATAAAAAAGGCTTTCAGCTCATCTGGACACAGCTGCTGGTTCCATGGTGATCAGGGCAGTCAGCTGTTGTCTCCCTCTTCTTGCCCACACCAGCTCGTCGGGACTCCTGTCAAGCAGATAACCAGGCGCAAGACATGCAGCCGATCCCCGCCTCATTCACAGTTGCGGGATCAATAATAACGTATTCCTTATTCCTTATTTGTTGCAGGATGATGCTCTCTTGTGCACTCTCCAAGCCAGCCAGCACATCTGCTTTTCCCTATAGCAATCGGTGTCTGTCTGCTCCCCAGCTGGTGTCTTGATGCACAAGCTTGCTAGTCACTGCGCTCTCAGTCCTGCACCATGAACAATACAAATATGGAACAGAAAAACTCCCCAAACAAAATAAAATACAAAAACCACCAAAAGGGAATGCTCCCATAAAATAAACATAGTTTGGTAAGTCCATTTCCTTTCAAAACCCCAGCTCTTTACACCCACCAATCTCCCTAGCTGCTCACCACAAATTGCTTAACTACAGCCACGAGCCCCACTCTAATCCCAAAGACAGGTGAACTGGATAACTCATTCAGTAGCTAATCACACACACCCAGGCAGCCTGTTTCACCACCTGGCACTAGCTACTTTCTCTATCAGAAACAACAATGTTCTCAACAATGTTTCTTAGTTAAATATAACTAGTAGCTAACTAATAACATGGGACAAATAGACTTAATTTACCTGTAAAATGCAGACCTAATCTCCTGACAGATATTGGATTCGTTGAGATTGTTGCTATGTAGTTTCTCTGTTATAGCATACATTGTTGGCATTTCCTCAACCAAGCTGATAAATGTATCCAAATCACCAATCATAGAGGCAGTTACAAAGTGTGTTCTCGGCGAACAGTTTTTTTTTCTCTGTCTCAATATTGCTGGTTTCCATTCTCTGCTGGGGATTCCCCTGCATTCTGTTTGGCTCAAGGCTGAAAAGTCTCTAAGATGGATGATACAGACTCTACATATTGAAATCTTGGTGAAATACTGCTGTCTGCCATTCCTATGAAGTTATTCCACTATCACCTTGCAATGTTTAATTTGATACTAGAAAATAGGTGTTGGATTAATTGGGAGGTTAAGATGTTCATAGGCATCAGTTCTGCACAGCTGCTACACAGCACTAAGCATAATATGTCCTAAACTGCAGCCAAATTTAATGCCTACATGACAAGTTTTACTTACCTCTCTGCACAGCAGTACACCATCCAAGCACCTGCACTCAACCAGTCATCAGTTAAAAAACAGACTTGACTGACAGTGAGGGTCAGCCTCAATCACATCTGGCTCATTCAATATTTTATCACCTATCTACCTATGGGGTAATTATTCTGTCACCTATCTACCTATGGGGTGTGAATAACTCCCACACAGTACTCTTGGCTATTGTTTTTGAAAACGCATTACAGAAACAAATCTCTACAGTACATTACAGCAGATGCTACATTACTCTAGACACATAGCGTGTGTGCATGACATTGCATTTATTATGTAAATACAAATAATCAAACGGTATCCCCCAGACAAATTGTCGTAGCCTATACCATCAAATTAAAGATTCATGATGAAATATGATAATGTTGATTTTTTTTTTCCTGTAGCCTTGTTTTTTCAGGGTCAAAGGAATGTTTTGAGACAACTACAAAGAAAACCCATAATTATCAGTAGCTTCGAGTCAGTGTTTTTTTTTTTTTTTCTCATTGTTGAGTTCTGAATGATAGCAGGTTGCCTTTGTCTCCTGTGCTGATCTAAGGTTGTTCATCGTCATGTTCTGTAGTAGTGAGCATTAGGCCTAAGCTTGATTCTATATTGTTGTTGAGGTTCTCATTAGCTGATGTCACTGGTTTTCTGTGGTATATTTCCATATAGCGTTGTAGACAGTGCTGCTTAGTGCAATAATAATGCATGAGTTGTGCAGCGTCAGCATGGATGTCATTGGTTGCATTTTACAGCCGGCACCAATCACAGAAGTCAGTAGACAAAGGGAACAACAGAAAAATTGAGTATGCTACAGCAAGAGATTCAAATGTATAGTAAAGGTAAATATAATTTGAAAATATAATTACAAACATGTTCTTTGAAAAGTGAAAATGACATCAATACAAAGAAATGAAAGTTCCACGGGCCAGTTTTAGAGATTTTCAGACTGCAGACATCCTTTGCAGTATAATTTTGCATCCATGCATCTTTAGTCTGCAAGAAAGGAGGTCCCACATGCTCTGTGGGACTTACATGTCAAAACTGGGAGTTTAAATGAGTAATGGAAGAACATGCTGGTAAATGCCTCTACTGACCTTTCTGCATTCATACACAGGAAAAAAGAACAACACTTGTGCATTAATTGCTCCCAAACAGACAGTGTTCTGTTTCAAAGGAGTAGAAACCTATTATAGATGCCAAAGGATAAATAAAAATGAAGAAGCTGGGTTAAGCCCAGTTACAACAATAAAATGCCCTGTAAAGCCCTAGAGCTGCTCTAATCTGCCATGAACTGTCAGCCTGTTCCACTTCCAGGATTGGCCACCAGCCCATATTTTTGGATTCTGTTGTCTTCCTTCTGTCCACAGTTTCATTTACATTTCATTTAAAATTGTTGCTAGAAACATGTAATTTAATGTATACCTTATTGTCTTACTGTACGGGAAAACAAATATGAAAGGTGTTGACAGTATGCCAAGCACAAAGCAAAACCCAATGCTAAAATCCACAGAACCCCCCCCCCCCCCCCAATCTAAAAAAAATAATTAGTGTAGAAATTATTACAAAAAACAAGATTTAATTTACAGTTAAGCCTTGCCAAAACCTGATACAGTAAACTGATTCTACAATACTAAGCAAAAAGACATCCATTGACCAGTGTCTTTAGTTTAGTTTTTTCTCACAGTTTTAGTGGCACGATAAATAGCTCCAAATTAAAAAGGTACAGTTGATCAATGGTAGTTACACAAAAAGTCAAGGAAGCCATTAACAATTTTGCCCTGTCTGTGATATATGCCATATCAGTTAAACACTTTACATAAACATTTACAAACTGTACTGCTGTATATTGCAGAATAGCATAAAGATAAAGTTTTCATAAAAATAAAATATGTACATTCTCTATTTCATTACAGTGAAATTTGGGTGGAGGTTATGTTGTGATCTCAAAATAATACAATATTTTAGTTTCAAAAACATGGGTATAACCAATTTGAGATTGCACTTTTTGACATTTTCATATGGAAGGCAGTTTGGATTCAATAGTGAACTGCAGTTGTTTTAATACATTTTATACATCTTGTAGAGTTTTAGAGATCATGACCTACAATGGGGTGGTGTTTGGTTGGAGGAGCTGAGCAAGGAACATTTTGCTTTTTTGTCTCTTACACAATATTTGTCATTCATTTCAATAACAAACTCATAATCTTGTTTAAGAAAAAAAAGCAATGCTTGCTGAAATTTGTTACTCAAACTTGTCAAAGACAACCCGCATTGCTTTCAAACTGAAGAGAGCCTTGATGAGATGAAATTGCCACATACAGTGAATAGCTGATGCATTTATCATTCCAAATTACCTACTAAAGTGTTATTTTTATTCCTAAGTCAGAACTGCAATATTTGACTTTTCAAGTCAAATGTTTTGTGGCAGAAAATATCCAGAAAACATTATAACCACCCTAGCGAATGATCAGGTATAAAGAGAATATTAGTAGAGCCACATTTTTTATTACTGTGGAAAATGTTACTCAATGTCAGTACAGTTATTCTTGCCTTTGTAAGCCACATATTTTGGTACATTGTAAAATAAAATGATTCATTAAAACCCCACATTGACATAATTGCTAAGAATAAAGGTGAGAACAGTTGGCAATGAGAAAATTTTAATTAAGTGTTAATTAAATAAAATTGTAATAGGCACAAATATGTGGTGAACCTGTGCCAAATAGAAATGGACCCAAATATGCAACCCCTCTAATGCTGTTCTTTAGTCTGTATACATTTAATTATTGGTATTAATATTACAATGGAAGGTCACTTGGCCCTTGTTATTGGGTTTTAATTGCATAGATTCATCTGATTAAAAGTATGATAGTGAGATAAGATCCAGTAGGTGTAACTGTACTGCAAACCAAAGAAACAAGAGAAAATCATTGAATTAGAATTATAGAACCTTCATTAATATTCATAGAGCAGCATTGACTCGTAATTCCAAGTAAATTGTGATTCACATATGTCCTGTTTGAAAGTTTCATTGAAACAAATAATGCATTGTATAACTGTGTTTGTGACAATCACTGATAATGTGACTTTAGTACATGATAACTGAAAATGTCCAGAATGTGTAAAGAGTTAAAAAAAAATTATTACAACACAATTCCTCTTTACATTAAGAAATAAGTTCATTTAATGGTTCAAATGTTTTAAAAGCTATTATCTGCCCCATTTCACTTTAATTACAAAAATGTTTTGGAAGCAAAAAATGTGCATGTAAGCTCAAATGATACAGGACTAACCTTTATTAGATGTGCTTATTATCAGTTACTAGCAACATCTGAAGAAGTCATTAAAGTGATATTAACCCTAATAATACAAAGTATGGGTTGTATTCATTTTGACAGGAGTAGATGCACAATGAAATGACAGACTGTGCCATCTTTCTGTGTCAGATAAACCTTCCAACTGTATGAATAAACTGTTTTGTCTTTGTTGTGGTCTAGGATGGGATCACCCTCAGCAAAGTTACATTTTCAAGGTAGATGAGAATGAGAGTCATAACAAATTTAGCCTGTAATAATTAATCAGTTATTAAAATGTATCTGTTATACCACCTGAAATGCTTTGAAATGTCTCTGTTATACCACCATTTTTATTTAACTCGAAATTTAAGAAAAATCAACACACATAAGATGTGGCTCCAATTACAGTTGGATTAAACCTTGTAAACTACATCACACATGTTGCAGATTCCTACACAATTAACTGTGCATGTGTGTGTGTGTGTGTGTGTGCGTGTGTGTTTTCTAGGTCCATAGTATACAAATTTATATATGATACATCATGTGACTGTTAAGCATTTTCATGGCTGATTACTTTCATTCCACCCCTTTCTTGTCTAAATACCCCCCATTTGTATAGGCTGATCAGGGAATTTTCCAGCAGAATATCTCCCTAAAGACATTTCACATTATTTGCATTGCTCTGGAGTCCTCGTTACTGAGAGGAAAAGGGCAAATCTTACTTACATGTGTTTCATAATTCTGTTATGAAAGTCACTGGAAAAGTCCTTGGCATCATACAGGTCTCTGAGGGAGGCCACTTAACTGTGAGCTGAATGTAATTAAGTAGCCTTAGTCCTATTCCTGCAATGACTCTGTGTCACTGGTATAGTTAGGATAGTCAATAGTCAATCAATGCAATGTGTTGTAAAGTGTACACCATGAAAATCAAATTCATAAAGAACCAGAACAGTACCTTATCCTAAAACCTGAGTGTTTAGTGTTATTATTAAACACAAAAACAAATGTGCCTAATCACAACATAAATTTAAGTAATAAATCACTATCATGGATAAACTATTTGGCAGCCATCAGTACAACAGAGCATTAATCTTGTCCTTCTTGAGATGCTCTTAGAAAAGCCTCTTGCTGTTGCCATTTTTGTAGAGCACACCTCCTGTCTCACACTAATTATTCTTCCTCTTTCCCTGCCCAATTGCTGCCTCTACTACTGCCTACAGTAGGTGTTATGTGTTGTCCATATACCACAATTGTGCTGCCCACACCTCTTTTGGCTAGCTTTTAACATTTGTATTTGACAACGGTTAGGCAGGGAAAACTGGGTGTCTAGTTGGTGTGGCCTTCCGAAGTGGCAGCCACGGTGTTTCAATGCTCCCTCTACTACATAGTTTCTCTGTATAAATTTATATTTTTTTCTCAAACGTGCTACAGCTACGATTGGAATACGCTCCTAAACATCAGGGAATTAATGCCAAGTATTTCATCTTCATCTTTTTTGAGTCCATCGGAGGAAATCCGTGATTGCATACTTCCCACAGACAACTGGAAAGGTCACCCGGCCAACAAGCAAAAGGTGCAGCACTACAGGGGTCGGCAAGCCAGTGCCCTCCTCAAGTGGAGGAGGTGAGGACACCGCACAGAGCTCCCAGCCATCTGCATGTCAAACGTGCACTCTCTCTGTAATAAAATGGATGAAGTCAATCTACTTTTACGGACTAATAAAAATTTTCAAAGGAATTCTGCATTATTGTTTATTATTTCTGCGAAAACTGGCTGCACGATGACATCACCGCCGTGGATTTACCTGGATATCAACTTATCAGAGCTGACCGGGACATAGCGGCATGTGGGAAATCAAAGGGAGGAGGTATGTGTTGTTACATCAATAACAACTGGTGCTCAGATGTAGTAAAAACATACCAGTATCCTGGAATCAGTTTTTATCGAGTGCAAACCATACTACTCCCTGAAAGAATTCTTGTCTGTTATCTGTCATCTGTATTTACATCCCCCCGCAAGCCCCCGTTCAAAAAGCACAACACTTGCTGGCAGAGCAAATTTCCTCCATGGAAAACTCTCAACCGTACTCGGTAGTTCTTGTCATGGGAGATTTCAACTTGTGTAATCTCTCACAAGAATTGCCGAGCTACAAACAGCTGGTGACGCGCACCATGTGCGACGGTAATACACTGGATCACTTTTACTCCACCATCAAACATGCATACCGCTTGGACACTCAGATCACTGCATAATACAGATAGTCCCGACATACAGACAGCAATTGAAGAGGGCTAAACCAACCAGGATCACAGTAAGGAGATGGACTCCAGAAGCAACAGACATGCTTCAGGCGGCAGTGTAGCATAGTGGTTAAGGAGCAGCCTTTCGTAACCGAAAGGTTGCCGGTTCAATCCCCGCTGGGACACTGCTGCTGTACCCTTGGGCAAGGTACTTAACCCACAATTGCCTCAGTAAATATCCAGCTGTATAAATGGATAACTTTGTAAAGAACTGTAACCTAAGTCGCTTTGGATAAAAGCGTCTGCTAAATGAATAAATGTAAATGTAATGTAAATGCATAGAGTCCCCTGACTGGGGGTGTCTGAGAGGCCCTAAGGACAACAACAACTCACTTGCTGACATTGTATGTTCATATATCAACTTCTGTGAGCAGATCTGCCTCCCAACCAAAACCATCATAAGGTATAATAACCATAGGTATAATAACCAAAAGCCCTGGTTCTCTTAACAGCTTAGAGAACAAGCGTACAGGGAAGGTAATATGGACACATTCAGGCTGGATAGACAGAACCTCAAGAAGGCCATCAAATCTGCCAAGGAGGAGTACAAAGCCAGGCTGGAGTGTGATTCAAGCACCAACAACTCTGCAGCTGTCTGGAACACACTCAGGACAGTCACAAATTACAATAAGAAAAGCCCTGCAATCAACCCATCCCCTGGACTTGCTGATGACCTCAACACCTTCCACACTAGGTTTGAGAGGTCCCCTATCACACACACTGAAGGCCCATCGTCTGGGCCACCCCCATCACATCCAGACCATCAGCCTACCCCCACCCCATCTCAGGAATACAATCCAGAGCCATAAACCTGCACCTCCAGCCACCCCTCCATCAAGGTGGTCAAGTTTGCTGACACCACGGTCCTAGGCCTCATCAAGGACAATGATGAGTAGGCCTACAGGAACACTGTGTCACAGCTGGCAGCATAGTGTACAGAAAACAACCTGGAGCTCAATGTCAACAAGACGGCGGAGATGGTCATGGATTTCCGGAAATACCCACCTTCACATCCCCCACTACTCATCAACAACATAGCCGTAAAGGTGGTGGAGTCTGTTGAGTTTCTGGGTACCACCATCACCAGTGACCTAAAATGGGAGACACACTCATCTAAGGTCATCAAGTGAGCTCACCATAGGATGTTCCTCCTCAGACTGCTACAGAAGATGAACATCTCCTCGAAAGTCCACACCCAGTTCTACAGAGCCACTATCAAGAGTGTCCTCACCTTCTCCATCACTGTGTGGTACCCCGCATTCCCTGCCCACACCAAACACATACTGGAACGCATCGTGCGAACAGCCAGCCAACTCACAGGCCAGGAACGGGTGCCTGTGAGTGTTCTGCACGATGCCAGAGCCAGGAAGCGGGCTCGATTGCAGTGGACCCATCACACCCAGCTCACTGCCTCATCAGAAAACTTCCATCCGGCCGCAGGTTCTGCTCCATCAGGACCAGGACCACCAGACACGTGAACAGTTTTTTTTTTCCCTAAGGCCATCACTCTCCTCAACAACTCATCATCGCTCCCACCTCATTACCCGACTGCCCACCATGCATCGTTGCCAATGCCCCCCCTCACATACACACACACACACACACACACACACACACACATACATGCATGCACATGCACGTCACACACATATTGTATGGGGCGGTGCAACCCCCTACTATGGTGCCAACCGTCCTGCCAGGACTGTGCAATTATTACTTAACCTGTACAAATATTCTTACAGGTGATTCAATTGCTCCTCAAGCTCTAAATGAAATTTCTGGCTATAGTCTTAACTGTGAGTGGATGTAGCACAAAAGTTTTAATTTGGAAGAGTCAAGCCACCACCCATTTTTCCTCATAGCAGTGTTCATAATTTTATCATAATACATTAAAAAATAAAGTCATGAGTGTTCACAGTAACCCATGACAACTGAAAAATTGAATCTGCAGAAACACTTTTACTTGAATAATACAAATATGATCTTACATTGAAACAGAGACATATGCCTCCCAGATCAAATCTGTTCATATACACTGTAAGTGTATATGAAAACTGTATATGAAGAGTGTCTCTAGTCCCATATAAATGTTTTATATGTGGTATATTTGATTGTAAACGAATACTGTCTATTGTTGCATTTGGCTGTACTGAACGTGTCCAGATCATTTCATACCCAAAAATTTCATAAAATTGATCAAACAGCCTGCGAAAATATGCAGTAATGATTTTGGATATTGTGTAAAACATCTGTGCACAAAGAAATACAACACTGCATATAATAATAATTAGGTCAGAAAGTACAGTTCGACTCAACTGCTTGCTCAAGGAGCTCAGGGGAAACAGCAAATAGCAGGGGTGAGAGCGGACACTCCTGCTAAGTTCCCCTGGGGAGGGGGGGGGGGGGTGGATGCCAGCAATTTATCTCACTGAGGCTCATTGGTGTTGTTTGCATACAATTTTAACCATATGTATAAATTCAGTCTGTAATCGTTCAACTTGTCACATGCAATTTTGGGATCATGTGGCAGGACTACACAGGGAGTACTAATGTCCAGTGTAGATCCAAGATTTCCTACATTCTTCTGTGTAAATTAGCCTGGTACTTTATTTGCATGTTCCTAAAAGAAACATTCAGCACATGGAAAGACACGGTTCTAAGAGTATGCCTTTTAAACCAGGCGATTTACCTTTGTTAATCTCGTGTGGGTCTTCTTCAGTCTCAATTAGGGTGACTGGTGCCCTCTGTTTATCAGATTTCATGAACATGGAGCTGTTCAAACGTGGATTCAGATTTATATACATTGTGATAAAACAGATGCTGAACAGACTAAAAAAGTGATATAACAGAACTTGAATTGATTCAAATGGGGGGGGGGGGGGGTTAATAACTCACCCTGTTAGGACTGAAGAAAGATTATGTCTGCCAGGCTTTCGTTGAGACAAAAGTGGAGTGCAAATAAATGGCATGGTCTGTAATGGTTTTGTCCCTCTGAAGGAGAAAACCTGCTCTGTATGGAGGAAAATGTGGTCAGTTCACACTTTATGAGGACCTGCTGAATAGCAATTGAAAGGGGGCTTGTTCTTGTGTAGGTGTGAGTCCATACATGTTTACGTTTTTTATCATGTTTTATCCTGTACCCTGTACAGTAGGAATAAGTACTGTTGCGCAACTTTGTCAAGCCCAATAAAAAGAACCTTTAGTTGTTTTCTGTAAAACACTGGATTTGTGCAGTTTTTGTCATCTTTTTATTAGTGTCCCTGATACAGGAATGTTATACTCACAGCAACATAAATAAATAAATAAATAAATAAATAAATAAATAAATCTCTATTAAACCATCTCTATTTGTGGCCGGAGGGGTGGCACAGCAGCAGAGAGGGCTGCTTTGGAGTCTGGGACACACCAGCCACTGTCCGTTCAGCACCGCAGGTGCCTCAGCGTACCAGGAGGGCAGCAGGACATTGTACAGTGCCAGCCCTACTCACTGACAGAGCAGCAGCTGAAGATCATCGGTAATGACCACAGCTGCTGTGCATGACCCCGTCAGTGGGCCTATGTAAATGCACGCCTCCCACACTTTCTAGGTGAAGCTCTGCACACTTTCCCTGTGTAGTTTACAAACCACTGTGTTAACCCACTTCCCGGTTTCAGTTTTTTCATTTGAAATGTGATTATTTTTGTTTGTCAAAGTGAGGAAAAATGACATTCACCAAATTCATACTTTGGCGGTTGTGTTATTTTACAACCATGGTAGTCACATTCAGAACCATTCCACTGGGTGCCTTTTTCAATAATCAGTGACTCACAAATAATTACAACAGTTCATGCATACCATACGAATCCAACACTCAGATTTACTGGGGCACAGTCAGCAAAATGCTTGTCTCAAGCGCAGGCTGACCTCCTCATTGGCCTGGTCCCATCTCAGCCAGGTCATCAGCTGAGAATGACCAGGATCCCACAGTGAGCAAATCGGCTGAATTCTGCCACAGTAGGGGTTGGTGTGTCAACAGGGTCTCCTTGTCTGACCATTCTCAGGGACCCTGAGTCTTGTTTTATTTAGTCATTAAAAATAATTAAAATAGAGTAAATAATAGCTGCAAAAGGACACATTTACTATTTTAACATCTCCCAGCAATTGTGGGCATTTTTAATGATAATCTTGTTTGCAAGACATGTTGTTATTGAGAGAAAAATGTATGTACTAATATTCTACTGTACATCAGTCTCTAATCGCACTTGGCAAACCTATATTGGAATCAATTAATAAGCTCATCCCACTTGCACTGAAAATATTACTTCCCTAACTAATACTGACATGTCTACATCCCTTTAGCTTTCCTCCAGGCTTAACCATTTAATTAAGTCACCTGGCATACACTATATTGTATTAATCCACTCCTTGGTTGACAAGCACTTCTCAGTCCACTTTCCACATTTTATGGGTACTATATTTTATAATAAGTGTGCCATAAATTGAACATAGTCCCACTTAATTTTACCTCCAATGTATCACTTGAATATATAAAATCAATCCCGTGATCATGCCACAGGAAATAATCAATTAATGACCCTTTTTAGACCCATACAGCTTGGTGATCAGGGCAACATTGCAGAATGTAATACTCATTTTTTGTATTTCCCCCTCAAGGTTATATTGAGACAGTGGCACAGTATTTTCTGTGACACGCGTGTTCTTGAGATATTTTACAAATTACATTTGCTTTGTGTTTCCCTCAGTTTTAACATACTAATTTGGATCTCCTTTGGGTGCAGCAGTGCAGTGATGGAATGTGAGATGAAATGGAATTTCAAGGTCACCTGTATATTAAAGATGCCTTGCCATTTCCCTTCAGGTTGTTTGCAGATCTGCACCCCTCTGAAGCAATTCATTATCCACTCAGAATATATCCAGAATACTTCCCAAAACAGTAATGTTAGTAACTGCTTTTAAGGACAATGTTGGATGCAGTCATGAACAGTGATGCATTTGTTGTAAGTAAGAATTTAATCATTCAAATTATAGCCTATGAACTTGTTGTTAATACGATGATGACATTTTTACCTATAATACTCTCCATGGTATTGCCACGATTTTTGTCCTGTTACTAGATGTTTGTGCAAATGCGCTCAAAAAAGATGATACAGTTTGTAAAAATAATGTGGATTAAACTTTGAATGACTCATCATAAAACCAATTAATACTTCACAAACTAATACAGTGTGAACCTTTATGGTCAGCACTTGATGATCAAAGTTGTGGGGGTATCAAAAAGGTAGAAGAAGAAGGGTATTCAAAATTACAAATAATGCAAATTACATTCATTTTAACAAATACAGTGCTGTGAAAAAGTATTTGTCCTTTTCTTGATATTCTCTGTTATTGTCTTTAGCACTGAATGGTTTCAGATTTTCAAACAAAATGTAATATTGCACAAAGGGACCCTGAGTAAACAGAAAATGTAGTATTTTATTTTGTTCCTTCAGTTAAAACAGTTAACTTACACCCATATCATCCCTGTAAAAAAGTAAATTCCCCCTTAAACCTAATATCTAGTTGGACCACCCTTAGTGGCAATGACTGCAACTAAATGCTTCCTATAATTTGATATGAGCCTTGCACATCCCTGTGGAGGAATCTTGGCCCACTCTTCTTTGCAGAACTGCTTTAACTCTGACAGACTGGTAGGTCCTCGAGCATGAACTGCTCTTTTCAGGTCCTGCCATATCATCTCGATATGATTCAAGGCAGGACTTTGACTAGGCTACTCCAGAACTTTAATTTTGCTTGTTTTTAGCCATTCAGATGTGGACTTGCTTCTGTGTTTTGGGTCAATCAACCAATTACACTTTAGCTTCAGCTCACACACATATGGTCAGACATTCTCCTTAAGAATTGTCTGGCACATAGCAGAATTCATGCTTCCTTCAATGATAGCAAGTTGTCCAGGTCTCAAGTCAGCAAAACATCCCCAAATCATCACACTCTACCACCATGTTTCACTCTAAGTATGATGTTCTTGCAGTGGAATGCTGTATTTGCTTTTCACCAGACATAGGAAGACTTGCACCCTCCAAAAAGTTCTACTTTTGACTCATCTGTCCATACAATATATCCCAAAATTGTTGAGGATCATCCAGGTACTTTTTAGCAAATGTGAGACAAGCTTTGAAGTTTTTCTTGGTGAGCAGTGGTTTCCGCCTTGCTACTCTTCCATGAAGACCGTTTTTGCACAGTATTTTTCATCATTAGTAATGAACACTGACCATACCTAATGCTAGAGAGGCCTGCAGTTCTTGGAAATTTTTCTGAGATCTTTTGAGACTTCCTGCATGAGGTGCTGCTGTGCCCTTGGAGAAATTTTGGCATGTCGGCCACTCCAGGCAATATTCAGCACTACTCCAAGCCTTCTCCATTTGGAGATAATGGCTCGCACTGTGGTTTGTTGAAGTACAAGAACCTTAGAAATGGCTTTGTAATCCTTTCCAGACTGATATATCTCAACAAGCTTTTTTCTCAGCTGTTCTGGAATTTCTTTTGATCGTGGCATTGTAGAAGCTTTGTGGGGACTACTTCTCTCTGATGGTAAGGTTCAATATATATGCCATTTAAACTCAACAGGACGGGTTGCAATCAGATATGGCTGTGTTCAGTCACCTGTTTACCTGATTCCTGAGTTTACCTGATTCAGGTGAACCACCATTACTTACAAATACTGACACCATCACAATTAACCTATTCAAAGGTTTAAGAGCTCAAGATTTATAAAGAGTTGACTGCATGTGTGTAATATGATCTAGAGTCAATTAATTTAACATTTAAATTGCTTACATGGTACTGTATGTACATACAAATACATGTGGCATAATGTCCTTATAACCCCAAAAATATAAATGGGCTTTTCCCCTTTGCATATGATATTATACTTTTTCTCTGTATGCAAAAGCACTATTTAAAATGCTCATCCATTTTATTCATATATATTCAACATTATCTTCCAACTTGTGTTGCAGCTGAGGAATGAATACTAAAGAGGTCCTTTAAAAACATTAAAATTGCATTCAAGGTATGTTTCAATATTCATACAGTATTTTTTCTCTGTTTTCCAAAACATCTACCACCAATTCTGACAGATGGCACCTTGGTTTTATTGTGGACTGTTAACAATGTCCTTCTTATGCCTATTTAAATCTGTGCCTTCAGACTGGCTGACATGCTTGTACAATGATTTCTCAAGGGCATGTGATGACCAGCCTGTCACTAAGGAAATACCTGACACATCTGTTCCTAAATGGCACGTCTTTGCCATTTTCTTATATGCTTTGGGAAATGGTCAAAATTACAGCTTTGAATACATTAATCAAAGGTGGTGCAGTGCACTGCACCAAAGCAGCATTTCCCTGCAGGCAGAAAACAGCATAGCATAGGCACCATAACATTTTTTTGGCCTAAAAACTGCATTACTGCAAGCATAGGGTATAGGGTGTCATATTGCACTGTGGAATACCCACCATACTGTGAGTCCATCTTGCTCATAATTCTACAATGTGTTTTATTACTTCATAAAAAATCATTAATGTAGGATACACGTGGTTATTACATCTCTGAAGGAAATGCCTCTGGAAAGACTCCTGGCAAAGTTCTGCATAATTTAGAAGCACTATAAAGCACTATAAAATTTCAAAGCACTGAATATGTTATATATATATGTGTATATGTATATGTATATGTATGCACATGCGGATATGTGTTTGTGTGTGTGTGAGTGTGTATAAATGCTATACAATCCATGTCATCATGGTTTTGTCCATTGAAATTGGAAGCTGTGCAAAAGAGGTTAACACTATATTCAGAGGCTTTCTCTCATGTACGTTACAGGTTTTATTTAGGTGTCGTCGTACTGGATCCTGCATATTTAAAATAGCGGTAAGACCCTTCGTGTGGTTCTGTCCACATGCATTCACAGACCTCCACCAGACCATTTCTTTTTTTTTTTTTATTTACCTCGATTCCATTTTTTTTTCTTTAAGGAAATTGCTGTTGTATAAGGAGTAAAGTAATGTGTGCTCATTCTGATGCAATGCAAGTTTGAAATGTAAGGAATTTAAGAATTTGTTTTTGTATGTTAATGGTAACACTTTGTTCTGCATAGCGAGGCACTGGATACACCATCATCGGATTTGATGTGTACCATTTTATGCTTCATTTATTAGCTTTCTTTTGTGCATTTTAATCAAAGCATTTAATTCTGCCATTTTCATGTAAGGTCTACCTTCAGGATTATTTTTTTCCACTTCCATTGCAGCCAATTTGCATGTTTTCTAAAGGTAATAAGAGGCTGCCAAAAAAGACATATCACAGTTCACACATGCAAATATTGATTCTGATATCATTTTTCGTATTTTTCATAAATATGCTTTCTCAACACACAACCAGTGCACAATATACAATAGCATCTAAAAAAATCATATTCTACATCAACTGCAGGTCCTGAAATGAATACCCCGCCAGCCCACTAATGTGGATAGATCTTCTCTTTGACAGCTTTAAGTTGCAGGGTCACTGGCCATAGCTTTCTTGTGTAATTAAACAAATACAATTAGTACGGCCTATTCTTTCAGTCAAAGAACCTTTGTAAAATGCAAAATACACAAATACACACCCCTTTTAGTCCAGTTTTTTTTAACCTGCAGGCCAAGTCATTGGCAGGACCCTGTAGCGGAGCGAGCGGGGGGCAGAGAGTGCCACTGCCCCAGGCCCACGGTTCTTCCAGTTACAAAGGGGCCCAATCTGCCTGACTGAACATGCATTTTTGTTGTTTACTTGAATAAAGTTTGTTTGTGTGTCTTGATTGCGGCAAAAAAATAAAAAAAGTCATACTGAGGGCATAATGGTTTCGACCGACCCCTAGCTAAGTTTCTTGCTGCAATATTTATTTTGAATGAGCGTAGACAAAATAGAGTTACAGAAAACTTTAGTCGCTGTCCAGTATCCTTGGGTAAGTGTGCAAACAGAAAAATTACGTCCTCTGTTCGAGTCCCGAAGTATAGGAACTAGGCGATCGCCGGCTGTCTTATTTTATTTCCCATCGCTGTCACTGCTGTTGGGGCCACGCTATTTAAAAATGGTCTCACGTAATGAGGTGTGCTGAAATAGTACCTATAGTATAGTATAATAATGGTATAATAGTATAATCGGATCTGTCTTGCATCTCCATACAGCCTATAATAGGCTATATAAGGGCCCACTACAGGTCCTTGCCCCCTCTGCAATGAGCCATCGGCTCCGCCCCTGGCAGGACCCCTATGCCACTTTTCAGTTGCCATCTCCGTACAGTTTCTTGTCTGATCACAAAATATGCATGGCAGCTTGATGTAAACTCCTCTACTGCAGGAAACATTGCCATAAACATTTAACGTTAAGCATAACCCTGGCAAAGTTATATAGTCAGGTAGCTACAGAAAAATAAATAAAGCAGTAGTTTAGAGTAAAATACACAGAGATAAAATGCATTTTTTCAGAGCAGGACATTCTTTTAATGTTATGCAATAATTTCTTCTCAGACCCAATCAATTTTGAGCAAAGAATTAGCTCTAAAAACTCTGATGGGTTGACTAGTTGTTAAAGCCCATACATACAGAATAATATGAATGAGAATGAGGCACAAATAGTGTATTTGTTTGATTTTTGTACGGTTGTCTTTTTGCCTTTTTTTTTTTTTTGCATCGTTAACCACAAATTACATTTTGCCCTGTGGTTTTTGGAATACCCATAGTAAATGTAATTGATTTTGATGTAACTTTGAATGTTTGTAATATCATTAAAATTACGGATCAGAAGTGAGCGTAAGTCGGAGAAATATAGCCTAAGATGCATTGCACATCATAGGTTATTTTTCCTTATGAAATTCCTAATAGAACACTCATCAGCAATGCATGTAATCACTTCCTTATCATAACTTCTCTCTCTGCTGCTGCTGCCTCTGAAATTCAATTTAATTTGGGTCATTGTAAATGAGATAAACTCATCCCTGTCAGAGAACTTCTTAATGCTTAATTCTTTATTTCAAACACAACTTATTCTTCATCTTGTTTTAATGAGTTTGTGTGTGTGTGTGTGTGTGAGCCTGGGAGTTCGGACTGTGAGGAATAGGGACCTCTTCAATAAAGCAGTTGGAGATTTAGTTGAATTTAATTGTCTTCTAAGATGCACGCCTGAATCACGGAAGCATAATGATAAAGTTCACTTCAGTTCACAAAAGACATTTCTTTGTTCATACTGAATTAAATAAATATGCTAACATACGCAGTGATATTAAATATCATAAACATGTAATATATGATGACTTGCCTAACGTTATAAACTCAAATGTTTAAATATTTATTCTGGTCTATTTTTTCATTATTTTTATTATCTTCATTATTATATACCACCCGTGTCCTGCAAAATAAGAGTGTGAGTAAGATTCAATTCTGTGAGCAGGTCTTACAATAGTGTATCAGTACCAGCTTAACTTCTTTCCAATACAATTTCACAGCTGAGTCAAGGGAACCCTGCAACTTCAGACAGTTGTGTAAATTGTAGCAGTTCAAGCTATTTCACCCAGTACGAGTTGGTGTTTCTGGATCTACTGATTTTTCCTGAGCTGCTTTAGCCAAGGCCTAGATTCCAATAAGGTTTCCATCAAGGCAGCTTCTCTTCTACTTCACAGTCATTTATAGGGGAGCAGGGGTGTTAACCCTGAGCATCACAACAAAATTACAATCAAGCCAACACAGCTTGTTCCATCTCAAGCCATGCCATTCCAACACACTGTCCTCCTTCACATTCTCTGAGGAGAGGTCAAGAAAAGCATGGCTTGTTTGGTGGTAGTCAGTATGCTGTACAAAACATGACCGGGAACTGCCTCTGCCAAAAGATTTTAGTTTAGTTGGGCAGCACATCCCTGGTTTATGTATCTGTTTTTCCACATTTTTACTAGTGATCAATCTGCATGTAGAATAGGGGAATGTGTTTTCATTGCCAACTGTCTTGTCATGAAGACATTTGCTTAATTAAATTATCATAAATTATTTAAATTAATAATAGTTCAAATTTTATGATGTAAACATTAATGTTTCTGCCTCATTTGGTCTATCTTGGGGAAAAGCGAAATAGAAAATACACAAGTGCCTAATCAATCAAACTTACTGTGACAAAGTTATGGCAATGTCAGCATGTGATTTCTCTGCATAGGTGCTTTGTGGCCAAATGTGAATTTAAGATAGGAAAATGGGTAAGAAAAACAGCTACTTATCAAGATTTAATTGCTTTCCCTTTAATTGCTTACTATATTGCCTGTAGATGACAGATTAGATACTGTAGCCCGCTTGTTGGGAAATAGTTTTCCGATATGCAAATGTATATGTATGTGATAAGATGAATTTGTTACATTAATTAGGAAGAACAACTCAGTTCATTTTTGACCAAAAGTAATTGGAAAATACTTAATGAAGTTTAATGTAGGGCTTAACCATTTTAAACAATGTGCACAAATGCAGACAAATAAGAACACAATGAAATTGAAAAAAAAACACCATTATCAGAAAAAAAAACAATGTAGGACAAATAATGGATAAAAATGAAAACACCACAAGTTGTACAAAAGAATTATGAGGAATGAACAGAAAACAACATATTAAAAGTCTGAATTTCTTGTAATGACAACAGAATAAATGATGTCCTATGACTTCTTCAGACATGAATTGGGGGGTCTTAGTAAAATTCCAACAACTCACTCCTAGCCCTCCTCCCATGACCTGGAGAAAGATAGGTGCATCTTCCTTGCAATTATTTCAGTTCACTCAAGATTAGAGGGTTGTTAGCAACTTGAAAAAAAGGATAAGTTGAAAGGCACTTATTGTTACACCCAAAAGATAAAGGCTGTTGTCCTTGAGTTTATGATTGTGTGATTTGTGTACTAGTTAAGAGTTTACATTTTTTAATGAAAAAAATATCCAAGTTAGCCAAAATGTTACCATTACTTGTGATAGTGCAGCTTGTTTACTAGGTAGCTTGCAAGTTAGATCTGTCATTATGTAGCTCCAAGCTGGCTAAAATCATTTCAGTTTTTTTCAATTTCAATTTGCAATGTTTGCTGGCTAATACACACACATCCAAATGGGATACTAAGCTATTCCATTCAAGAGTAATTTAGGGTGCATTTTTTGCCTTCATCACTGTGATTACTTGGGGTAAAGTCCCCATGTATAACCAACATCCAACTCCAGGTTCAATTGTCCAACTAAAAAAAGGCTAAAAAATGCATTTAAAGCTTTTAAAAATTTTAAATCATTTTGTTTATTGTTGTTTAAGATGTGATGGAAAGCCACCTTATCTCATGTCCCTTACAAATAATATACTCTTCAGGCACAGTTTGGTTCAAAACATGGATAAGTCAACATTCATAAGACAAAAAAGATATATTAAATATTGAAATATTGAGTGTTAAAGAGTCGTTAAGATCTTGTCACTACCTATTGAGGGGTTAACACCTTTAGCAAGAACATAATAAATGATAGATCTCTGCTCAGCCTCCAAAGTCCCCTTCCCAAATGGATTTATATTTATTGAGTAATTGATTTGATTTTTTTTTTTTTATTTCTTAAATTGTCTGTTAAAAAAGAAAAATAAGGCAAACAAGAAGCTTACAAATAATGCAATATCATAGATGCCAGGATTTCACATAAAAGTTATAATATAACAATCATCTGGAAAATAACAGCAAAATCACATAAATGAGCACTTATTTGGAGTTGATTTTATAGATGTACAGTATCTCAATGCTTTTTCACTTATTATGTGGAAGTTATGGTCTCTAAGGGGGCATTTAATTGAATTTAGACTGTCTACTGCAGAATCAATATGAATGAAATCCCCTGTACTGTATTTGATATTAATGCAAAATACATTGGTAGCACAGGGGAAAAAGAAATTACTCTTGAATGATTTTACACTTGCAAAGTTTTTAATTAGAATTTACTGAAGCGATCACTGTCATGTTTTTTTTTTTTTTTTTTTTTTTGTAGATTTAAGGACACTGGTAGTTAGTCTGGGAAAGCTAAGGAATGAATACAAAACAGAGAAAGACAAAACGAACATATAAAAACAGAATTATGCATGTATATAATTCTATTTATATATGTATCAGCTCAAACCACATAAATTGCTTGTCTTTTGGGTAAAGCATATACAAATAATTTTTGGGTGTACAAAAAATTTAGATGAGAAATGTGTAAAATGTGTAAACATTGCAAGGGTCTATGTAATGAAAAACAGGAATAATGTTACATAATGCAGTTTAAAAACATAAGCACTAGCACTGATTGCTGTAGTTCAATGCCTTTGTGAAAATATATTTCATTGTCAAACAATTTCATTGCATGGAATGATTAATGAGAAAATCCTAATGACATTAGTAGGATCCAGATAGCTTAGCTGAACATTTCTGGAATGAAAATTGCTTCAAAGATGACATTATTCTATAGACTAGCCATCAAAGTTGATTAGCAGAAGTAATCATACATTCAAAAGAGCATAACTGAAGTTTCCTTCCAAGTCTGTGTTGTCAAATGCAAATTAGGTCACTTCATAAAATGTCTAATGGTGAAAATATAGGCCTAAATGAGCTTTCTCTTTGTCTAGGCAGGTGAAGCCCAAAACACAGTGTGCACCCAGCACTCTATTAGGTTTTCTGAATAAATCTGAATGTAGTGAGACTTCAGCATATGCACCTTGAAACCAAATACTTTCCTCTGAGGGGTCCACCTGCTATCATGCAACCACTTGCCTGTTTCGCTTCCTGAAGTCTGCATATCAAAGAGAAAGCGCAAATGCCAGAAAGTCATGCAGCAAGCTTGAAAATTGAAAAACAGGCTTGTGTCAGAGCACTCAGAAACATCAGTAGGCATCAATCCATTTGATATTCTACGACTGTTTTTCAAACAACAGGAAGCTGAGACATAGTGAAAGCTTATGTCCTATGGGCATTAAAAACACTGCATTATCATATGGAGTCTGATTTCACTGACAACCTGTGAGAGATTCTTTTAGAAAACAAACTACCTCCAATGAACAAAGGTCATCTGTTCATGCATGTCTGATACCAACAACCAACCACAACCGAGTAATTTTAAATTAAAAGCAAGAATACATGATTAAAAATTGCTTTTGAAAAAAAAATAGTAACCACTTTCCCTCAAACCCACAGTAGCCTTTTTGCACTTTCGCCTCATTTTATTTAATTATTGTTATATTTTTGTGCAAACAAAATGTTTCATGGACACCTGGCCCTGCATGCTCACTTGAAATTGTTGTATCAGAGTGAAAGGAAAATCTGAAGAATATAAGAGTTCTTTTGTTTAATTTTGTGGACAAAAGGACGGTTTTGTCTTGTAATCAGAGCAGAGTTGATTGATTGATTGAAGTTACTAACAGGCTTCAAATCCTGCCTTGAAATTCTCACTAAATATAAAGAAAGTTAAGTATACATACACACAGTATATAGACATTTTGTCTCCTCTAGGAAATATTGTCACTATACCTCAATTATAATTAGCCTTTCTCCTTTAATGAGCTAGAAGTTCAGTTGCTGGAATCAAGGAATTTAATGGCCGCAGTTCTTCTGCAGTTCACAGCAGTAAGCCTTTCTCTGAACCTCAGAAACCTTATAGTCCTAATCAACTTATTGGCTACAGTAATAGCTGCTAATTAGCTGATGTCCCCTACTGTGATAATTAGTTATCCAGCATGAGAATAAAAAGACCTATCCTCCTGGAATGGATGTCCATTCTAATATTCACTTGTGCAAGATGCATACCTTATTTTCAGAGATTTATATTTATTGTTTCTTATGGTCTGATATGATGCTATTTCATGCAATTGCCAGTGTAACAGAAATTATGTTTCTTGGACACAAGTAGGTAACTGGTCATTTTCTTTTACATATTGGATTTTAGCACACATTATAATCTTGAGCAATTCACAAAAGTGCATATAAAAAGGTTAGGCTAAGAGCAGAGACAGTCTAAACCCATCAGTGTTTTAACCCATAATAGAAGTCATTACACAAACTATAGCATTCTGCTATGTCTTAGAAGGTGCAATAGAGAGTTTGAAGATATAGCGCTTTTACTTAGCTAATACTTTGGAGGCCATTGTGTGAATGTTTAGAGTGCAGGGTTAGGTGAACTAACAATTGATTGATGCAATGTGAACAGACAAGTTTTTTTTTGTTTTTTTTTGCTGCAGAAGATGGACAGTGATTTGGCTGTCTTGATCATCATGGGGAGTTCATTCCACTATTGGGGGCAGAGTAGAAAAGAAAATAGAACAATAGAAGATGGATCATTTGGGAAGGGATGGCAAGCAGAGCAGAAGTTGGGGAGCAGAGTGGTCTGGCAGGAGTGTAAGGTTAGATAACAGATTGAAGGTTAGTGGGTACAGTTCCTTCTTTATGTAGTAATAGTACTATCTCCTGTACATATTGATAATAAAACAAAACATGGGGGTCAACAATAAATGTAATTCATATTTTGTGTGCGTTTTCTATTCCATCCTTGTTTCCATGCGTCTGAACATAAATGTATGTTCAGTGGGAATCTATGGCATCGTGAACACGCAACAATTCTGAACCATTTCTAAATACAAATGTTTACATAGCAATGCCTTGGTACTGAGCATGAAAACTATATTTCTGCAAAATGCAAAATGTAATCTATCATGTGGTGGTATTGCGATGTGCATTTATTTATGTATTTGTTTGCTTCTCTGTTCATATGTATCATCAGGTGCCTGGTGGTTTTTATTAAAATGATACCTCTGAAAATAATGTATTCTCAATACTGAGAAATTTCAGTTCATCTTTTATTACATTATTTTCCCAGTAGCCATATATTTCTGTGTCAATATAACGGTCATATCATCATCTTATTCATCAACATCTAGAAGTAACATGGACCAGGTAACTTCATTACTACAAAAAGACGTAGACATTCTTCTGAGATACAGTAGGTCCATCATATCCACTGGGCAGTGCTAAATGTAAAAACCGGATTGTGGTGATAGATGGAACATGGAACGTAATGTCATGTGGGCGATTTACCATATGCCACAATTGTAAACCATATCCCAACCATACCCCCACTGAGAAAAAAATGCGTTGCTTTTTACTTTCAAAAATATATTTTCTCTTGGTCTTTTTATTGCTGTCCACTGAGCTCAGCTTTCACAGGAACATCCTTTTTTCTGTGACCTTCCATAAGTCAGCAACCGTGTCAGCATGTTGCATTCTTACATCAAATGACTGAGGGTAAGCAGGGGTGAGCTTAGTTTTTTTTTATTATTATTATTTATAATGTTACTTGTCTCTTATTATACAGTAAGCTTGTCCCACCATGACAATGGCTGAACTCACAGAAATGCCTGGGGCGAGCCTAACGCAATCCTTTGATGCACGCATGCCTACTGAAACTATACACAATGCACCAGGAGGCAGATGACAAACAATGTCCCAGAGCTGATAAAACATCCTGTGGCACCAATCAAAAAATATGCCCCTGTTAAAATTCACTGTGTAGTTCTCACACTATGGCCATCTAATCATCCTGTCCCAATATTTGCCATACAGTCCTTGGTTTACCACTCCCTCCTTTCTTTTCCCTTGTTCGTTGCTGTAAATGAGAAATGGGTTCTTAGTTCACCTTCCTAGTTAAATAAAGGTTAAATGAATAAATTAAAGGACGGTCATGACCCCACCCACCCAATAACATGGTCATCTTCTCCATTTCTAAATCATAAAATTATTGCTCTATTATATGGCCAATGATGGAAAAAATGTAGTGGGGTTACTGAAAAAAACCCTGGCAATTATTGGGAAGTGGTAGTATTTTATAGTTGATGACTACCATTACAGTACCCCTTTAATCTCATAAATCCTCTTGAAAATTTAGGAATGTTACATCTTCAGTATCTTTATACTCCACAGCTGCCATTCATTTTATTTACTTTTGGAAACACATTGTGCTTTTGACCTAGTCTGCTTTGTATTATGTATTTATTTATTTTTACAAAATAATTGCATTCAAGGTCTATTTTTTCCTCCCCTCATGCAAGAGGTCCTTTCCCATGGCACTCAAATACCAGAAACCTGAATGATTTATATGTAAAGATGTTTTTTTCTTTGTTTGTTTTTTGTTGCTTTGTTTCTCTAATCTTATTAAGATTGCCTACTGTGTACAATTGTGTGGAGAACATTGAGTATTTCTTCATAATGGTAATTACTAATGTCAAAAGAGACAGTGTAATACAAAAGAAGTCTCAGCTAATTAGGACAATTAATCACACATCATATTTACAGCACATGGCAAACAGCCATTTTACTCAAAAAAAGGTTTTTGAGTAAAACGAATTTCTTTACTATCAAAACCTAAATATTTTTATCTCTGTGATGTCTGCAGATGAACATAAGCAAAACTAATTTGTATCAACTGAAACTAAAAAGCATGCAATGCATTTCTTCTAGAGTAAAATGAATGCAATATAAAGATTTAATGCTTTTTTTTTTAATACTTATATTATACAGTAACTGAAATAACTAGCATTCACTTAGGGTGCATTTAACTACTTTTTTGTTTGCTAAATTATTCTAATTCAAGTTTTTTTAATGTACTGAATTTTAGTTTTCTTGTTGGTACTCCAAAGAATGAACTAATTATTTGTGTACAAATGCGCAAATAGCATATTTCTGTGGTTAATTATTTTATTTCGTTCTTAATCTATCCCATTAGAGATGTTCCAGCAGTGGGTGCTGCTATATTTGGAACCATTTTGTCCATGATCAGTTTGGACTTAAGCAGGCAGTAGATTCAGCAGTTAATAGGCTATATTTACAGCCCCAGTACAGTTATTTATTGTATTCATTAGAGGGTTTAGAACAAATTCTAAGGTGCATGTTTGAACTTGACCTAATCAAAACATAGTTTATGCCACACTAGGATAATGGGACTTGTTTGATAGGAGAGTCACATGAGACAGAAGGTGCAGGCACTGCCCTTTAGCCAGTGGAATGAGTGGTATGACTTGAACTAGCCGAATTGAAGATCAGAGGAGGCTACTGCACCTGTGTAGTGCTCCTAGAGGGACAAAGTATGTGTACCACATTTGCTACTTTGGACTTGAGTTGAAAATCATAATTTTTAAAAGCATTTTATTTCATAAAGATCCCCATGTTGAATCTGAAATAGTAATTAGTGCATAGAGTGGAAACAGAGACATGAAGTTGTGTGTATAATGTGAAATAATGGGTTTAATGTACACTGAAAATGCTACATGTAAGTCTGTGATTCAAGGAGGGTCCTACAATGTATGCAACATCAGGCATTAGAAACCAATTTACATTACTGTGTTGGTTGCGTGGTAAATAATTTGAAAACCGTGAGCTTTCCAGTGCATTCTTTTCTAAAAGGGCAGAGACATTTGTCAAAGCTAAGTAGAATGGTTTCCACATCGTAAAGAAGTCATTCTTGCATGACAAATAGAGCCTCTGTGTATAATTGAACTGGACTGGTGAAGTGGAACTCTACCTTTGCTATAAATTGGATTTATTTTAAATTGTTTTATTCACAACCTTCACCTTTTACAGTTGCTATGAATACACTGCCATCGGCCTGTTGGGAAATACACAAGAGAGGCAAGTGTGAAGGAACAGAAGTTATTTTGTAATGTTATTTCTTTTCTTTCATGGGTACGACTAAGTCTCAAGCTATGCAGAATAAGAAATAAGAGGCTGAATGTCAAAGTTGTCCATAAACCCATCTAACCTTTTATTCACTAGTATAAACAGACCACACATAAGCAGGTCATGTAGTCTCGTTGCACAAGATAAAGAAGAGTCACCTATGTATCACAGGTTGAATGATATTGTGCTGCATCACAAAGGTTGTGAACCCTTGCTGTTCGACTTTTACATAATGGCAAGTGTTCTAGAAATTTTTAAAGTGTCCATGGCTCCACAGGTTATGAATATCATCTAAAAATGTGTCTCTACATTGAATAAGGTTGTACATCCATACTTTTAATATTCCTTGAACTCTCCTTGCTATAAAGGAAATTTAATTATTTGTGATAGCATTTGCTTTACTGAAAAATGTACACTCTTTGTTTAAGAGGATATAAAACCTTTTTATCTGTTTTGCAATTTCAGAAAGGAAGCATTTGTTGGGACTAGTGTTAATTGCGTAATCAATCACACAGAATGGTTTTAACACCCGCCTGCAGCAAGAAATTGTATTGCTCCCTCTCATTCTCTCTGTCTACAAACTAGCCAACACTTTGGACTTTATTTTTTATATTGGTTTGTTTGTGGATTGTTGGGGTGGTAGTCTCTCTAATGTCCTGCATATGTCTTGGTATTAATACTATGTCGAGAAACATTTTACTAAATGTTTGTCTACAAACTCAGTTCAACGACCTCTTATTCTCTGAGAATAAGAGCATCAATGCATGGATTTTTTTCTTGTTTTATTTAACACTGGTAATTGTCTCATCATTGGTGTATCTTGTTGTTTAATGAACTGATATAAATGGTAATGGAAACATAATGACACCCCTCAATAAATATTTAATCTAAACGCACTATGCTCTGTCACCTTGTGAAGGCCAAAACATAAATGAGAATATTTTCTATTAAGCTCCAGTTGGATATGGTTTATTTCCTTGGTATAATTGATTTCATAGTGAATTAATTAGTCGTATTACCACAAAACACTTTGTTTATTTAGCTAGGAGTTGAACTTTAACTGATAGTCACGCATTATTTCTAATAGGCAGATAGAGACATTTACAAATGTTTGTATAAATAATGAGTGTAATTATGTGCTGTTGGTTTGCTTTCTTGTAATCTCAGGGTCACCTTTTAATTAAAACATATAAATATACATAATGCATTGAGGACAAGAGTGTAATAACACAAACTAAATAAAATGTTATATGTATGATGTCTCACCATTTAATGCAGACAAAACAATTGTGATCACTATTTCTTGGCCTCAGTGTAATTTAATCTATCTCAGACATAACAAAATGTTAAGTTGTTGGACATGCCATGTAGAATGGATCATGGCTCAACACTGTGGCCTTTCCCCTTTTGATTTAGGTCCAGCTGCAGGCCAAATAACTTGTAATTATTCCAATGTTATGGTTGACCAAACTGCTTACCATTTGCTGCAACACTGGAGTACACAAGCTCATGTGAGAGAATTGCAATAAATTAGCCCCATTCAAGATTAATGACTATCTTTACTCTCCCTGAACTGCAGGACAACTTGCAATTATAGTGTGACTTCAGGAAGGGATGGTCTCAGGTCATACTTAATGCATACTAGAAGATCACAATTATGGCCCAAAACATATTACTGAATATATTGAGTCTATGTGTATTTATCTACAATAAAACCACTGGCCAATAAACATGAAGCAGGAAATAACAGCCCATCAGTGCTTAATATTCTTTGCGATGAAAGGGAAATCTACAAAATTAAACCTCTTTGCTACACAGTTGTAAATTACTTCTTTTCTATTTAGTATTTATTTTCTTCTTCTATATCTTATTTTTTCTGCTTATTACATAATTGCAAAACCTCAAATATCCCAACAATACGTCTTCCCATTGGTTATACCTGTCTACATAAACCCATCTAGATCATATTTAGGCAGTGAGTGTGATCAAATTGAGTGAAATGGGCGTTAATACACACATGCAACAACCTGTTCATGAGACAGACAATAGTGGAAAAACAGCAAAATAATAGGCTATTTCATTATAAAACAGGTCCAACTGCTGAGCACATAGGGGAGAGAGCAGAAAAAAGTGGTGGGAGAGCAATCATACGCACAAAAACAGCAGCATGTCACAAACATTTATATGACGTATAGTCATTTCATCTGATCAGTTACCTAGCAAAAGTCAGCTGCAGTCACTAAAGTCATTTTACCTGCTAGCTGGCAAACTAGATTAGCTAGGTTAGCCAGCTAAGAAAAGTAGTTACAGCCAGAAGCATGTTGAAGCTGGTCAGGAGAAGCTGAAAATACACATAAAGCTGATGTATCAACCTAGCTAGTTGGCCATATTTTGAGGAAAAAACCAACAGAAGTGAATACATGTAAGTATTCTTACCAATAACCATTTTGTCACAATTATTTCTTTAACTTACTGGTTACTATGAGAGCTATGCAGCTAGGCAGTGTGTTTGTTGTTGGAGGGTCAGCCCTGAGACTGTGTAAAGGGATGCTGAACATGTTATGTTAGTTAGGGATGTTATAATTACCATTTAGCAATTATGCAAGCTTGGAACTTGAATGTTTTTGTTTTGTTGTTGATTGTTTTTCTAAATCCTTCTAGCAAAAGACTGTAAATTTAAAATTTAAACCCAAGGGAAAATATCAGCTGTATATGTATAAATTACATTGGAATAAGCAGGCACCAAGTATATGCCCACTAAAAGGCACTACAGATTTATGAAATGTTGAAACATCGAACCAAATGCCCACTACAAGGCACTATAGATTTACAAAATTTGAAATGTCTAACCAAATGATTTTGGTTGGGTTTTATTTTGTAAGAAGATACCTCAGAGCCTTTTAATTGGTCAAGGACAAGCAATCTGTCCATGTCGTCAGCCTTCATCCTGCTAGACCTGCCCGCCACCTTTGACACAGTGAACCACCAGATCCTCCTGTCCACCCTCACTGAACTGGGCATCACCGGCACTGCATTTTGCTGGTTCAAGTCCTACCTCACAGACAGATCCTTTAAGGTATCCTGGAGGGGTGGGGAGTCTAAGTCCCACCGGCTAACCACTGGCGTACCTCAGGGATCGGTGCTTGGCGACCTCCTCTTCTTTCTACACACAACTGCACTGGGTCCGATCATCCAGGCACATGGATTCTCCTACCACTGCTATGCCGATGACACCAAGCTCTACCTCTCGTTCCAACCTGATGACCTCACGTCTCAGTGCGGATCTCTGTCTGTCTTTCAGATATCTCAGACCAGGTGAAGGAGCGCCACCTTCAGCTCAACATATCCAAGACTGAGCTCCTAGTCATCCCACCCAGCCCAGAGATTCAGCACGACATCACTGTTCAGCTAGGCTCAATGACACTAACTGCATCCAGTTCTGCAAGGAACCTGGGGGTAGTGATTGATGACCAGCTTAACTTTACCGACCACATTGCTACGACTACCAGAATCAAATCAGATCCCACTTGTCTGAGTATGCTGTGCAGCTCCTTGTCCAGGCACTGGTCACCTCAAGACTGGACTACTGCAATGCTCTTTTGGCTGGCCTACCTGCATGCACTATTAAACCTCTGTAGTTAATACAGAACGCAGCTGCACGTCTGGTTTTCAGCCAACCAAAAAGGGCTCATGTTACACATCTCCTGGTCTCACTCCACCGGCTTCCTGTAGCTGCCCACATCATGTTCAAGGCTTTGATGCTCGTGTACAGGGTGACCAACAAAACTGCACCTAAGTACCTGAACTCATTGCTGCAACCCTATGTTCCATCCTGACTGCTACGCTCTGTCACCGAACAGCGCCTGGTGGTCCTGTCACATTGTGGTGTTAAATCACTATCCAGGACCTTCTTCGCCATTGTCCCCCGGTGGTGGACTGAACTTCCACACTTCATCTGTTCTGCTGAGTCCCTCTCTGTCTTGCCTGGGCAACCTTTGGAACTTTGTCATGCAATACTTCTAATATTGTTGACTCTGTATGGTTTTTTGCTTGTGTTGTATTGTACCTCACTTGTAAGTCGCTTTGGATAAAAGTGTCTACCAAATGAATGTAGTCCAGTAACTGACTAAATACCGTAGTATTATAAACATTTTACATAAATCCATAATAACCCTAAAGAAACATAATATAAACAAACTTCACTTTCACTTCTAAACCTGAACGTATTTGGGGATGGAATACTTCACAGGAACAAGTGTGAATTCCTGCATAATAATTACCTCTAATACCAGCTTTAGAAAGTTGAAAGAAGGGTGTTTGTTCCTTTTTGGACAAATGGTAGTCTTTGATTTTTTTGTTTTAAATATGACAGAATCTCTAGGGCATTGTTTGCTTGCAAAGACAACCTTTATTGGAACAGTCCTTTAATATATTACCAAAAATTTCAAAAGAGAACACAAAATGTGCAATTTTTTTATTTACACGTGTAGTTTTTAAAGACCTGTTGTTAATGATTCCCAGAGGATAAACAAAATCAAGAATGGAAAAAGGCCTTCTCCGTGCTCATATGTGAAGTCAAATCAAAGCACAGCTTTTGATACTGAAACCATCAATATAGCTCAATTCCTTCTCTCCCTTCCTCTCCAGTTCTCCCCCCTCCCTTTTTCTACACTTCATCAGATCTTCTCCTCCCTCTCACCCCTCCCTCTCTCTTCTCTCTCAGCCCTATTCCCTCCTGCTCATGACGTGTTAGAGACACAGTAGTGAGAAGAAGTGAGGAATGTGAGGAAATTCTGAGGTAGAAGGGTAAGATGAACGGATAACAAAGAGGGTGGTGCAAGGAAGAAAGGTTACAAGAGCAGGAGCAAACGATCGAAAGCTGAGGGATGTGATCTGAGTTGAAGGGCTGTGGAAATGGTGTATTAAGATGTATTGTATTGTATAAGAATGGACACCATATATATATATATATTTTTTTTTTCTGAAACCTGATTTCTAACACAGAAACAAAACTAGGATTCAACTTTGGGAAACTGTCTTCATGCATCATAAATCATTTCAAGCATCAAGTTGTTTTCAGAAAAGGTTATGATTCTTTTCGTGATGACCGTTGGTCAGCGCAATTCACTGGAAGATGAAAACACTTCTTAACTGTTCTTGGAAGTGAAGCAATAAAATGTTGAATTTATTTTATTTTACACTTCTTGCTGCAAAAAATTCTTACTCCCAGCTAACCATTAACAATGTCAGAGCTGACAGTTTTCTCCAGGGGTGGACTGCGTCAAGCAGATGTAATTTACGCCCTCACACCTGTTTATGCCGTCATTGCTAATATCAATTTTGAAGTAAGTCCACACTGAGTGCACTAAAGCAAAACCCACCCTGGATTAGTAATGCCCGAGTTGTGACTGATGTGGTCTTGCTTTTTACATGGTTTGTTGCACTTGTCAGTTTTCAGTCAATCAAATAACCATTCAACACAATACAGTTCATCTTTCAATAAATTGAACATCCCATCAATCATTCAGTAGAACTGAATTTAGTTAGGTTGTTACATAGTTTTGTACAAAGCCCAACAAAAAGAAGTTATCTTCATGTTACATGAGGACATTTAGCATCACACCTTCAATCATTTTCTTTCAATTATTGAGTGAATAAAATCAAGGAAGAAAAAGTTTTCCAATCAGGAAATGTGTAGATTGTTGTTTCTATAGTAAAATTACACATAAACATAATACATTTTCTGCTGCAATTCATTTAAATTGCTAAACATTTGCAATTTTTTCCTTTCATAACATTTCCAACAATAAAGTGTCTGGGTGTGCTTACTGAACTGTTTCCCTGGCGCTAGTGTGCATTAGAAATGAGAAAAACTGGAGGCACTCTTTTTCTGCGGGTTTGCCTTAATGCATCTTTTTAGTTCCAATGTGACACTTCAGTGTACTGGGGGATGGTACACTCATAAATGCATGATGAAAGCCTAATGTGATTTATCAAGACTGGTGGCAATTGCAGGAGAGGGAATTGCAAGTATATTTTAACAGCTGGTAGAAGTGCGCGAACTCTGCATTTTTGCGGCTCTGCAGGGAGTACACCAATACCTTCACTTCCCCAACAGACAGGAAGCTTATAAATGTTACAAAGGTTATAAACAGGTTATACATAGATGGGTTATACACAGGTGCTGGTTTCCCAAATGCACTCATTGGAATGGACTGTACTGTACTGATGTTCCGTTGATTCTCCCATTAGACAATAAACGTGTGTAGAAACCAAAAGCACTCACTCGGTGAGTGCACAGGTTGTGCGTAACTCAAAAAGAAAATGTTGCTAAACTGAAAGAATGGGTTTGTGTGCATTTTCACAAAACATGCAATAATGCAATATATCAACTTGTAAAATTCAACTGAGTTTTCCCTGAAAATGAATCTTGTAGCTTATGTTTAGCTAGCACATACCTCCTAGCTGGCATGCTGTTACCAGCCGTTAATGAACCAGATTAGACATGCGTTGTGCACTTGCATCACATTTTCTAACCTCATATATGATGATGGTATCATGATGGCAGTCATGATTACTGATCTCAGCTCCATTTCCTGAAAAGGCATGAAACCCTAGAAGCTTTGTGGCAAATACACTCAGGATTTTAAGTGTGAAGTGTTTCGCCATCATTGATCAATTACTTTGCAAACAGCAACATGAATTCATGTCATCTGCTGCAATTGAGCAGAGATTTATGAAAACAAGGAGTAAAAAAATAAATTAGTGATAAGGACTATTCACTTTTTCACTGTACCATTTTACAATAATTAAAATTCATTGAATTAGTGCGATAAGTAAGACTATAAGAAATAGTGCAATAAAATGTGCCAAATGTACATGTAAAATTACTATGAACAAAGTTAACAGCCATATCAGGAACTCTTGCTGAGGAGAGCCATTTGGGGAGATACTTTCCCACTGACACTAGGAGATACATGTCTCTTCACCTGTGGTGATTTCATGACCAAACACATAACTTTGTCACCTTAAGGTTTTCTGGGATGTCAGCTGTAACACACAATGTCACATCCTTTTTTTAAGTTTATTTCAGTAGCCTTGCACTAGTTCCCTTTGTGGTACACCACTGAGTGTGCTTGTTTTTCGAAGGCTGTTATTCTTTGTCAGTCTATTGTTTGAAGTCTGTTTGATACAAAGATAAGCATATAAGTAACATAAGCTTCAAAAATAATCAAGAGTGGGGAATGATTTGATTGACTCACTTTCCTTTTCAGCAACTTTGTTTGATCTTCTCCTTGGTGCATCTTCTTGATGTGCCTCACAATTTGCATTTAGGAAAGACATGTGATGATCAAACATATAGTTGTGACCGATCAAAAGAATCATTGGGATGCTTACTTAATGTTATTTAGAGACGAATGATTAGAGAGTTGAATGATTTTTACTGATTCCATATTTCATGTTTGATAGTGCATGCTTTGCTTTCCACTGGATTGTATAAAATATATGTTTACTTAAATGTGTTTTTTTGTGCTTGGGGAGTCTTTCCATCACTATTATATTACAGGTTTTAATTGTATTTAATTTCATTTTAAATTATAATATTATAAATAATGCATGATATTTAAAATTTTAATCTCTTAACACATTAATGTTAGTACAACTGCAGTTTAATATATGTATTCATTTCAGTAGTAAGCAGTTTTGTGAGAACTTGGGGAGTGAAGTATGAAATGTAACATCACTGGACTCTCAGACCAGTTGGTGGTGTGGGATGCCTCTGTGAATAAAACAGACTATGTAACTCTATAAACATTATTTTCCTATGACAATGGTTATAACTACAAGGCCTTCAAGCTCTGACATGTAAACAGCTGCAAACTAGAATGACATTAAATAGTTCTGACTGATCAACAGCAGAGACTTGCACGCACCAATGAACTCTGATAGATAATGAAACATTTATTGTGAAGCCTTCACAAACAATGTTTGAGATATCCTGCAGGAAAATAAGAAACAGGCACGGTAAAAATGCCAGGCATCTCTATAGAGGACAGGAGTCTGATACTTGAGACCATGGTTCAAGCAAATTTCTCAGGAGTTCTTTGTTGTATTCCTCAGCATTGACAAAGCAACCCAACACAAGGCCGTCCTCTCAGCAATAAGTGTCACTGGAATAGCCTCACAATTCCTCCATAATAGAAACTGCAATGATGCATAAACGAGCATTTTAATAGAATGATTAAGCCAATGTTATGCAAGATGGTGAACACCCAAATAAGTACTTTGAGAAGTGATGAGTCATTCAATGCAGTGTACCTGATAAATACTGTAGTATTCAATCTGATGTCCTAGTGTAGAAAGGTAAGACAAAACCTTTTCTAATATTTGAGAACATGGAAATACAAGAACTGGCTTTCAACCAATCAATCAAACTTTTAGACACCCACCTCTAAAATTAATATATGTACAATGACACTTAAAACAGCATATAACAAATGCATATCAAATGAGCCCCATGCATTATCCTGGAAATTGTATTAAAAGATTGTGGATAGTCTCTACCTGTCGATGAAAGAAGAAATAAAAATAAATTTCTGAATGTTTGCATTGGTGCAATACAGCATCAAATTACCATTTTCTTTTAACAACACATCTTTCAACAAAGATCTGATGCAAATTTGGCAAGGTGTAATGCTATAAAACAGCATATACACTTAAGGAAATTAGCTCTCATTTATGTTCAAAGGTATGACTTTGAAAATATTACTGGAACAAATAAAAAATGACATAAAATAGTTCTCTAACAGAATGACTTTATTACTCTGAATGTCAAAACATGCCAGCTGCTCACTTATCTGTCTTTGTCTCATTAGGTTGAAGGTGAAAAATGCATTACCAAATCATGTAAACAAATTATGTGATGTTTTTCAGAAGATTTCATATTATTATTTCTAATACTATGGGTTAGTGGGTACTTTATGTACTGCAGCACTTGGTTTATATGTTAACAGTGTGATGCAGAAAGTAGTAATGCAATATTGAAATAGGGCACAAATTAATTAACATGGACAAGAAAAACTGATTATATATGTACAGACAACTTTGTGATACACATGGTGAATGATATGCACTCTATGTGCACATCCAGATAGATGTTCCCTGGTGTGATTATGTATGCCAATGAATAAAGATCAATTTAAGTCTCTTCCATCAGCTCAGTACATTTAGCTTTCTCATTATCCATCCATTCGTTTTCAGTAACCACATTATCCTTCAAAGGGTCATGGTGAGTTGGTGCCAAGCTTGGCAGGCAAGGGTAGGACCTCATCCTGCACAGGGCACCAGTGCACTGTAACATTACAACGCACACACACACACACACATACACACACACACTCAGTGGTCAGACACAGGGGACATCTTATCCTAGACAGCATGTCTTTTGACTGTGGGACTGTGGGAGAAAAACTGAGTAACTAAGGAACATCCCCATGGACACGAGGAGAGCATGTGAACTTCACACAGCCACAGCCACATTCAAACCCAGGACCCCGGAGCTGTAATTCTACTGCACTACACTTTCTCATTACTCCATTGCAATTTTAGCAAAGGTGACACAATGTCTTTTTCTGAGCTTCACCATTTTCCCTCTCTGCTCCACATGACCACATTAAAGAAATAAATGAATTCTCCCTCCATTTTCTGTGTGTGCTCAACAAAGGTTCATTAAACTAGGACCCTCCCTCACACATCTCACTTTCTGATGTTTGAAACCTGGTCTTATCTTACAACCTCTATAAGACATACAAACTCTATAAGACATCTCTGGGAGAGATTCTAGAGAGAAATTTACAGATTTATGTAAAGACTGCTGCTCCTTCTCCTGGCTCTACCAAAGGACCCAGCCTTCACCACATTGTGAGTGTTCCTTTGTCCCCAGAACATGAACTGTCATCTCATGAATGAAGTAGCCAGAACTGCAGTGTATGAAGCTTACAATGGAAGACAAGTGAGATTGTGTCAACCTCTGTTCAGCATTCTAGCTTCAGTGAGACTCTAAGTTATAGAGACTTTTAAGGAATTTTATCTTAAGTAGAGGATCTCTGAGCAAATCCAGACCCAGCGCACTGCCTCTGAGTCTTACCAAGTGGGACCAAAAACATCAATAAGTTGCTGTATTTCTTTCAAATGTGCTCATCTGTGCTGGGGAGGGTCTGCTGAACAATAGGAACCAGTAACATTAGTTACACAGCAAAGTCAAAAAAGTCTTGTTTGGAACCCTAGGAGGATGGAAGCAGCCGCAAATTTGGTGCCGTCTTTCAGCTGCACCTTGTTTCACTGTAATCCCAATTAGAGAAATGTGTAACTGCAAATGATTTCATGCTGATTTTAAGTTAGTTCTTGATGTAACTTCCAGGTGCATACAAGATTAATGGATATTTACCGCAATTGCACCAGTAAAACCTTCATAATAACCATGACCCTCCTTAATGTTGTAAACAACTGGTAATTGGAGGCCAGCCACAAATGTATTCCCAGATGTTCCCATTGAAACAACTATGTACCTTATTCCCACTGAATATTTCTGGACATGTGTATGCTTAAGAAGAAATGCAAATTAATTAATACCAACTGTTAAATTCAGTCCTGTTCCCCTTGCTCCCCCCTTGACTTAAAATAAACCTGGCAACATTAAACAAGAAAAATAAATCCACATTTTGAATGCAGAGTATTTTTTACCTTGAGTTGATTTACACATATGAAAGGTTTTGGCCTAATCGCTATTCACAGAAATTTTAAATTTGTCACAGTCATGTTTTACACTTGCACTGTTGTCACCTTTGCTGTAGTAAAAAGTCTGTAATTTGTGATTAGTATGTGAAAACATTTAAATCCCCCTAAAAACATAAAAAAGATGTGGTAAATTGAAAGACAAATCCAGTTTTCATTATAAGGATTATCTGTAGAAATGATACGATAATGTTGCATGATTATCCTAGATTTTGAAATTAGTCCACAACAGCAGTGATCTAATTTAGCAAGTAAGCAAGCAAAGAAAATACTGGCAGAGTGTTTTCTTTAATAAACAATTTTTGATTTAGAAAGCATTTATTAACAGGAAAACCACTGATGTGACAATGGATCATGCTGTGTCTTTAGCTATGGCCTTATATCGAGCCAACTGGCAGTATGGCAATCTAACACTAAAAAACTTCAGCACAAACTCCTCTGTACCAGAATCTAGGACAGATTTTGGTGGCATATGACAAAACAGCCAGCAGGATTTTGTGGATGCTTTCAAATATTTCCTGTAATTAAAAAACAAAATCTGTCACTGTCTTTGTCTGAGGCCAAATAGCTCCTCGAATGAAACAATTGTTTATAAAATAAGCAACTTTTGCCATGGTGTAGTCTCTCCACAGTCCATCTATCTTGTAATGTACAGGTTAGACATTTCCATGCCCTTGAACAAACGATAAGGATAGGTCAGTTAAGTCCTGCAGTGCCCAGTGCCGTGTTTATTATTAACTTTGATAGTGCATATAATTAATTGCTTATGCACACTGACCTTCTGGGTCTTCAGATGTGTAATAGAAAGCTTGCCTGCAGGGTATTTCTGATGTGAAAGGTTTATACAAGATTAAACAAACTATGATGCTCCCTGTGATAGTTAACAAGTTTGATGGAGCAGACCTTAAGACAAACCAGAGAGTAGCTTGCGTGAATCTAGAATTTTGTAACAGCATGCAAAATGGACAAGGTTATAGTTTATCCCTCACAAAAATCAAGTGCAAAGTGTATGCAAATAAAAGCAGTTAAATTAAGATTTCAAAGCATTATCTGGATCCTGAAAATTTCACGACAAATATGAAACATTAAGTTAAGAAAAAACCTTACTTCAGTACAAGAACAGCACTAACAAAATCAAAAACTGTTGAGCACAACCAGTAATTGTGACTCAGATTGTAACTGATGTAAGTGTTACTTACATAGAGACAGGAAGCTTACCTGAATGTGTCATTCAAATTAAGGACCAGTGATTAGCAGTAGTATTCAACCCAAGGCTTAGACTTATTCTTCTCTCTCTCAACACTAATGTCACACATGTCAAATAACACATCACTTTTATCGCATTAGCTTTCCACAAATGTAAATGACAAACCAAACATAGCACAAAGCACATGTCAAATGACTTCATATATATATATATATATATATATATATATATAGATTATATATAAGTGAGAATCTGAAAACATGCTAAGCATTAGCACAACCCAGTGAGCAGTGAAGTATAAGTAAGCCCAATTGTTTTCAGTGCAACTGTTCAACTTTTAGATATAACTGCTGCCAAATCACAATGCAGAGGTTCAGATATGCTGACAAAGGGGCATGGTCCTGGTAGGCAGTCTCCACTACATTTTGGATTGTTTATCACAACTGAGAATTCCAATTGGGATATAAAAAGAAATAATTTCCTCTGAAGTATCTATCTCATTTCATTTTTTTAATTGAATAATCAAATAATAGGCTACACAATTAAGACCACAAATGATAGAACCCTCTTGAAAATGTCAAGTTACTCTTTTGGTCTTGACATAATGATTTCAATCACAGACCGTCCTCTTCTGGGACCTGGCCACAGAATTTCTGGTCCAACCCCATAGTCTGAATGATATCATCCAAATTGATTGCTGGCTGGTCATTCAGATTGAAGTAGGCTCTTGATGAGTAATCTTATAAGCAGTACGGATTGCAGATTAGTCTTTGTTCATAAATTAATCTTACAAGTGGAAATCAAATTCAAATACAGAACTGAAAGTTTGCAATGACAAAATGAATTTATCCCATAAATTAACTATACTGTGGATGCGCATCTGAAACCTGAATGCTACTCTATAGTAGTCATCATAATGTATACTCAGTTTAATAACTGACACGGGTCTACCTGCTGTACTGACATTTATATTGTGCGAGACATGTCTTTCCTATTAGTTGTTGATTGTTGCAGTCAATTGTAAATTAACTAGAAAGTTACTATTGTATGGAACATACGGTAGCCTTTCAGCTATATAGCTACTCTAACATCTTATATTCTGATGTGACTCAACAAGGTAGCTTTTTCATTTTGGTAGTTCCCTAATATTATTAAGTAGCTAGCAATACACTACGTGAAATCTTCACAGATATGTTCAAATTGACCTAGCAAATCCGGCTGCCCTAACAGCAGATTTGTCAGTGCAATTCCTAGGAATCTTGTGTTCACCAAACATCATCTGCTCTCCACGGCACCTAAGGAAGGTGGGACACAGTATAGGAAGCCAGCAGCAAGGATCAGTACAGTAAGCTGGCATGCTACACTAGTAGTGCGATATTCCAGTGTAGTGGGATTCATTGTCCACATTAGCCATTTAGTAATGTTAAAACACAAATGAATCCCTAATTTCTACAGCAAAAAAAAAAACAGTTTACTACACAAATACATGTTTATCATAAGTTTATAAGTTTTATATTAACTGAAAATCTATTTGAAGAAGACGTCTTGAGGAAAGACTAAATGTGGACAATCTCCATTAAAATTGCTATTTTTGAAATAATGTTAAAAAGATAATGAAGTAACAGCAACAATGATGAAACTTGAGACTTAGTACACAATCTTCACATGAAAGAATGATTTTGAGACTGATAACTTCATCATACAGTGTGCTGAAAAATGATTAATGTCCTCAACATGCTTTGTGATCACTGTTGGATTGCTGCCTTTCTGATGCCATGGGCCGTTTCCATATGAGAAATCTTTTTGGATGATTTTTACTGGAAATCTCTTGTTCTTCACTGATGACTTATTATTAGATCCCCTGTTTTGAAATGTACATTCTCGTTCATAAGCCACACCTTTCCCATCTGTACTTCAAACCGGCTGCATGTAATTCTATTAAAATTAACAAAAAAAACAGTCTTTTCCTCATCTGAAACAGGAGGAAATTGTGCCACCTAATGCTGTAATGAGCTCCTCAGGTTAGGGTCATTTCTTCACTACTTCTCTTGCTGGTTTCCTCACAGCAACAGTAGAAATTGGTGGTTCTTTGGCACATAAGTGTTTTTTCATGTTCATGTTCACCCTGCACCATCATGGGGCCAGTCACATCAATGTTTGCTTCCCATTTTGATATTTCAGATCATCCTATAAATTCAACTAGATGTGAACGTTCAATACATCTACCTTATTGACTAACTGGACCAATTAAATCAGGAGAATTTGTTAGAACAAGGTTTGAAAACATGCAAGCCTAGAGTTGTGTTTGATCACCCTGATCAAGTATTTTTATAAAGGAACTCCCTTCCTTTATAAAAAAAGCAATATATTTGAGGGGTGCATTCATCATTTTAAAAAGTTTGTTTTGAGCTATCTCCTCTGCCCAGTCAGTAACAATTACAATATATGTAATTTATGTGTTTATGGAAAGTGGCTTTCTATGAATAATGTTCTTTTGTTACTCTGAAAACAAATCATGAATGGGTTGCTAGATTATTAAGTTGTAAAGCAAATATGAAATGAAATTTTGCCATGCAGTTTTTGCATTACATATTTTTTTAGTGCCACTGTATCCTACAAACACACCTGGTCTTCAGTGTCTTCACTTGGGATTTCATGCACTTATGTCTTAGCCTGTCAAGTTGAGTGAAGAAAATGCACAATAAATTTGTGGAATTGATGAACAGATATCAATCAGTTTGAGGATTAACAGTTTTTCTAGATAATTTTAACGTATCTTGCATATGCATGAACAGCAATATGGGTCTAATGAGGATGTTTCCTACAAAAAACTCAAAATATGTTTTTATTGTTGTGTCACCTCCTCATTAGAATAGTAGACATAGAGAGGGGTATGCACTGTACATCTTATTACTGTCAATTAATATGGCGTGAGTCGGTTGAAAATTAATTAAGGTGATTAAATCAAAATCAATAGAATAATTGAAGCCATCAGACTTGTGCAGACCAAGCGTGGACTTGACCCTCACCTTGTGGACGAAAAATGAAAAAGCAGCAGAGAAAGAAAAGAATCTTCAAAAAAATTTTTTAAAAATCAAGATGTTAATTATCACACATGAAAAATATTGCACCAACATGAAGACTTCTCTAAAAACTATTAATGAGACTAGAGGGATAAAAGAGTAGCATTTCAGAGTTAGACTGCATTTGGGCATGGTGACAGTACTGATGCAGATGTTTGACCAAGCGTTATTGCAAGATCTTTTCCATGTGACAGAGACCCAGGTGGGTAGAGTAACCCTGGGAAAATGTGAGAGTTAATTCTTGCCTGCAATGTGCAATGTAGGAGAGAGGAACAAGCTGAGGTGGTGGTGTCCCTAATCATTGATTTTTAGAGCACATACTGTGAAAGCTTTGTTGCTCTGAGAGCGCTCAAAGATAGATTTCTCTGTGATCATAGATCGAAATGCCTCACAGAGAGTGAAGCATGTGGTTCTACCACCTGTTTTACAGATCACAGATTTCCCCCTTCACCAATGGAGGATTAAAGTCCTTTTTCCTCAAACATCACAGAATGAAGTCTTGACCTTGCCATCTCAATGAGAGTTTGTACTTTGTAGAAGCTTAAATCGTATCTCTTAAATATTCACAAAATGTTTAGACTAAAAGGAAAGGAAAACAGTTTGTAGTTGATGTTGATGGCACTAAAAGCTGTGTGTGTGTTTGTGTGTGTGTGTACAGGAAATGACTATCCATGTGAAATTGAACTAAAAAACACAAAAAAAAAATGAAAATAAGAGATGCAATGCTCATGGCCTGAAACCCAAATCAACACCACACAACACAAATCAAGAGTCATTAATTTCTACCTTTTGTCAAATCCAATGTAGACAGATAGAAAATATTCATTTACAGGAACACAAGAGTATAAAGTATTGAACTTGGTCAAAACTTTAGATAGATGAATGTGGTCATTACTACTACCATTAGTATTTCCCTTCCATACTTTTAGCTGGCACCACATGTTCCCAAGATTACTGGATTTGTAAATTGTTTTATTGTGATCACTGAATACATAAAGAGCATGTCCCTTTCCACCTTTCCAGTGAGACAATGAAATCAAGATAGTGATTTGAAGGGAGTTAATTAGGTTGTTTGAGATAAATCAGGTTTCCATTTGTTGGGAGAGAGTGGATCTCCCTTTAAGGTCAGTGGAGATTTGGCCTCTGTCTGTTCACCTGATATCCAATCTGCAGGAGTGGCACTCAAGGCCAAGACTGCCAAGGCCTCAGCCAGCTCGTATCATGTGTTATCAGGTGTCATCACTGCCAGCATCTCAAGGTGCCCCGAGGTCACAAACGACAATTTGTTAATGTCTTAGCAGTGTTTGGTGGCGAAGTGACTCCATCAGGTCACCAAATGCTGAGTGTAGTTCTTTGTAACATGTCTTCTTGTTTGAATGTGTTTTGTCAGAAACAGAAACTGCTGAATTTAGAGTGATATCAAATACTACACACTCTCTAAAACATTTCAGAATAGAATCCAACAAACATCATTAAGATAGTTCTTGCTTTGGTTGAAGAATATACTTTCATACTTCCACATTTCTGCAGAATTGCATTTAATAAACGTACTCGCAAATAACAGAAATGTAGGGTGTCATCTGCAAAAATGTAAACTAACAACCTTGATTAGGTTAAACCTTCAGTATACTTCCGTAGGAGTTACTGCCAGCAACCAAATGGTGGCACTGTTGCTTTGCCATCCTTTCAAATTCCACTTTTACAAGTTTTGAACATTAAAGTAGATATTACCATATTTTCAGTTTCAAATGATTTGTTCTGAGTTGGAAATATCTAAGCCACGTGTTCAGCCATTATTTATTTTTTTATTTTTTGTCAAAAAAGCAGGAGAGGAGCTACAGCAACAAAATGTTGTCATGAGTGTTCATGATCTTCATTAACTAAATCCTATATTTTATATATATGAAGCATTGAAAAAAACAAATATCATTGTGTTCATCATGATAATCGGTATAGTTGCTGTGTGTCTGATGTTTATATTTTGTAATGGCCTTGTGAGATATCCTCCAGGCCAAGAGTTGATAACATTGAGTGAAAATGTAGTAGTATGTTTGTTTCCCTTCTGAAACATGATCAGTCTATGTGGAGACATGAGTTATGTACTGTCACAGTACACTAATTAAAATGGACTGAATGTGACATTGCACTGGTCACAACACAACAAAAGCTGGGGTTATTCCCACTACCTTATGTGCCCTGGAATCATGCAGCAGTAATGACTCAAACTTATCAAACTTTCATACACACCCCCACTTACAAATCCCTGGTCAAGTTCCACAGAGATGCTGACAAGAATGAATCTTGTAATATCCCTATGGTGGGAGATAAATTTACACATTAAAACATGATGGCTGTATAAATCAAATTTTCATAAAACATTACCTTTAGGGGGAAGAAGAACAGATCTGGCAGAAAGTTGCCTGTGGTTTGCCTATGAGATTTAATTTTCCTGCATTAACTTGACACCATGGATGCCATTTGTGATTTTGCATTTCACTTATAAATGATGTATAAGTTTCGTATGAGCAAACTTTTAAATAACACTTTCCTGAAAGACAATGAAAGGGAGAAAGCATATTTCAGAATGAACTTCTATTATTTTATTTCTTGTAGTCCAAACGTAATTGGCTGTTAAAAGTGTGAACTGTAAATATTTGATATCAGACTTCCTATTTACAAATTATGTTTGAACATAAAATAGATTTAACTCAATACAAATATACAGTTCATCTAAAAAAAGCCTTGAGTAGCTCTATTTTTGAGTAGCAGGTCAGTATTAATTTCCATGTCATAAATCTTTAAAACTTCAACAAGCTGGTGAAATGGCTGTCAATCACAGGGTAATAAGCATATGCATTTTTAACAAGTATGGTCCTAATGGTTTCCTGTTAATAAATGTCACATTATGAAATGTGATCCAAACCCCACAAGAGACCAGTATTAGAATAAACTAGCATCCATCAAATGCAACTCTCATTGCTGCTGGGTGAATGCAATAGACATGTTTTATCACACAATTAAAATTGAGTAACAGCAATTGCACAATAAAGAGGCATTGGAATCAATTGCTTCCAATCTGCTGTCTTTATTGCAATAATTAGAAAAGTTTGATCATTTTTGAATATGATACTTTGGTGTATTGGATGAGCATAAAGTGTATCTAGATCTAGGGTTCCCTGTGTAGGTGTGTTGCTTATGTGAGACCTATTCCAGTTATAGCAGTTGCTTGAACCCACAGTGCATGTTGTTCATGCAAGCAGTAACCCAAAACAACTGAAAGACTCTCAAAAGCAGTTCACTCATAACAAAACCTAAAAACTGTGTGAAACAACTGCTCATCATTATTTTTGAAAAACTGTATTATGTACTACAAGACATACACCTGCAGAACTTTGAAATATGACAACACATTTGACCACTCAAGGAACACCCCAAAGGGAGGTCTGGAGTACTGATTACTATTATTATTATTAGCAGTAGTAGTAGTATTAGTATTATTATTATTCGTAGTAGTAGCAGTGGTAGAAGTAGTGGCAATAGTAGTAGTAGTATTCAGTAGACATTTCCATATAATCGAAGCTTGGGTTTCATGTGGTTATAGTGGTACATTTATTTGGCTTAGAGTCCAACAAACAGATCACACTTGGCCATGGGCCATAGTCATTGACTCCTCATTTGCTCATCATAAACAGGGGAAGAAAGGGGAATATGGGCTGGAGGAAGGGTGGCGTGAACAGCTGATGTGGAAAGGGACTGCTAGGTTTGGTTAATTGCGTAGGGATTTTCTGAAAATAAGTTTATATCAAAGAAATGGGACACTATGTATCAATTCTGCAATATATAGTCATTAGACAGAAAATATTCTTGGACAGGCTGTCAACCAGGATGGAGTATGAAGTTGAATAATATGAAATAATTCCATATTCATCTACATATTCATCTTTATTTATTTATTTTGGGGAAATAACAGTTCTATTCACATGGCACATTTTTATGTTGTCATATAAATGGCACCTACAATGTTTTGCTCTAATGCTGAGGGCACACGGACTGTGTGTTTTAATGAAAGCAAAAATACTCAAAGCTACCTCAATAATGTGTATAGGTTGCATCAAAAATAAAAAGATAACAACAAAAGATTTTTGGAGAAATCAGTGAATTGAAGCTCTCAAGGAGCTGGATAGAGCTGTGCCTGAGTACTCCATAACAAAGGTCCCTGTGCCTCAGTGCACAATTAAACCTGCATCAGTGTTGAGTGCATGTGCCTTCCAGGCCAATAGTAGGTTGCATGTAGTGATGTCAGGGAGAAGACCATGATATGCCATCGGCTGTGGACTTGGAGACTTTTTTTTCTTTTTTTTTTCAACTATGAGGAAGCCACAGACGCAGAATTTCTCTCCAGTGCAGTGACTTGTGTTGTATGCCTTGTAAGATCTCACTGCTCTCTAACCTCTTTCCTAGGCTGCTGTATACTGGGCTATCCCAAAACAGCAGGGTTTCTCTGTGACAGAGTAAGTTTGGGGAGGTTTCACCTTTGGGTGCTGCACCTGTTCATGACAAAATGCACTGTTTGTCACTCTGTTTATGTGTGGGACTTTTTTCTATGTTTTTTTTTTTTTTTTTTTTTTTTTTTTTTTTTTTGTACACAATTTGTGATGTGTAGCATAGTGGTTAAGGAGCAGGACTCATAACCAAAAGGTTGCCGGTTCAATCCCCACTGGGACACTGCTGCTGTACCCTTGGGCAAGGTACTTAACCCACAGTTGCCTCAGTAAATAGCCAGCTGTATAAATGGATAACATTGTAAAGAACTGTAACCTATGTAAGTTGCTTTGGATAAAAGTGTCTGCCAAATGAATAAATGTAGTGGTCTGTTTTTTTAAGTCTGAACAAGTTTGATCTGTTTACTCTGAGTTATCTAGTTCAGTTATTTTTCAGGAGAAAGACTGTAGACAAAAGGGGTTGGTACATTAGGGTACAGCCCAGTCTTGGGAATGTGCAGTTTATTCTTAAATCCTGGGATGGAGTGAAACACATTTATCATTGGCTTACCAGCTTGCTGATACTGTACAGTGTGATGTGCTTGGACATCCTTTGTGAAACATGAGTGACTGTGAAACATGAAATATGAAAATGTGAAACATTAATGACTGCCGCCTTAGAATTGGTGCAAGCTGTGACAGTCATCCTTGAAGTCAGACCCTTGATTAAAAATTTGATTTTCTGCACATTAAAATTTCCAAAATATATTTAGAACAGGATGACTAAGATGAGAGCAGAGAGACAGAGACTGCTGTTCCACCTGCCGAGTGTAGAAATGTAGCTGGCTCAGCTGAAGCCTCACTTTGACTTCTTTGAGCGACTGAAATTAAGCTACTTCGCATAGTAAGAACATGACTTCAGACTCATCCTTTTGGAAAATTTGTCAGTCAGCTATATGCTCTGTCATTTCTCAATACATCACTTTTGACTGCTATTTGTGAGCAATATATCAGTCTCTCTCAGACCCAACCTGGCTTTTTTTGGTCAGGGTGATGTCATTTGTCCCCAATAAATGATTCAACAGTTAGCCTTATATTTCTGTTAATCGGCTCAGGTTTCAGGCTCTCTGACCATGTTAAGTGTACAAAATGAATTCAAAGGAAGCATTTAATTCTGTGCCATCATTCTTCCTGTTAGGCATCATTGATTAATTCACAACCTGAAATGGTGACTTCCTCTTATGTTAATTTCCACAGTAAAGTGATACTTACATAAAGTGAAGGGTGAACATGTTTGAAAATTCCTGAATGCCGTAATGCTCGCCAGTGATAAATTATTAACCATTAGAGTCCAGTGGGCTTAAATGACTTATACAAATGAACTTGTCTGATTTAATCAGACCTTGATTAGCATCAGAATAATAGATGATGAAAAGCCCTTTGAAAAATTCAGTCTAAACTGTCCAGGGCTATTTTGCGATGCCTACATTTTTCATACTACATTTATTGCATTTCTGTTCTGTAATATTTACATGTAATAGACATGACTATAATTAAACACAGAACAGCAAAACATTTTTTGAAAAAAGGATTTTACTTTGAACTGAACATACCTGTAGAGGCTGGTTTAAACAGAAATACAAATCAAAATACATGCATCATTTTTATTGCACTACAGCTCTTTTGAAATGTTATTCACTTTTTATGATTGGATGATTTTAACCTTATCCTTATCCTTATTCTTCAAAAGCATTCTTCAGAAGTATAGAAACAAATACTTAAAGGATTGTGCTATTGTGGGATATAGGAGCCAATATCACAGCTTTATCCATTTCCATGACAAGGTACATATCAGAGTAGGAATGACTATACTGTTTCATTTTAAACCTTAACATTGAAGAGCTTATGCATATATGTTTTCAACTCAAGATGATACCTCATATGCTGCATAATTCAAAATATACTATATATGTATGCTATTAATCCCTTCAATATTCTGCATACTAGAAGAACTACTTAGAATTATATTACAATATTTCTGCTGCAGACCCAACACAGAGAAACTGAGAACTCAGTAGCAGCAAGATAGGGTTTATATGTATGACACAAATAAGCAGAAACCTACTTCCAGAGGTTGTATGGCACTTTGTATCTGATCCCTCAATAATGGATATGGAGTAAAAATACATATTATACAACATACTAAATTATAGAGTTTGAGCATATCTATTGCTGAAGCCTATACGTCCCTTATCAAGGAAAGCAAAGGTTAATTTTATGCCACAAATAGAATTCTGACCATACTTCTCCCACTGTATGACCACTGCTAAAATTGACTACATTAAAATGCTTATGAGGCATTTTGGTGCCACAGTGTAAAATTGGCAGAAAACACAACTTTGAAATGTATTTAATCAGTCCTTCTTTATCAGGGCCATATTTAACGAGGAAGATCATTTCAACAGCACTATGGTAATGATTGCAATCTTTTGCAATTAAAATTATAATTGCAATGCCAGGAACTCTTTCTCTTTCTAATTGCATGGCAAAGGCTTAACTGTAGTTGCTGTTATTTATATGGACACTTTCTCTTATTTTTAATTGATTTGTATGTTAAATGTGAATACTTAATGAAATTGTTTTTACACTGTGCAGTTTTTTTTTTTTTTTTCCTGAGGAGAAGCACAATATATTAAATGACTGAAGTCTAAATGAAGTCGAACTTTTAATATTAGCAGTTTAGCATTTATGAGTGTTTTTGGTTTTTTCTGCATTAGTCACCAAATATACTTTACAGAATGGCTCTCAGTCTGAATCTAAATAAGATCCCAAAGCACTTTGCCGGAACTTTGTGCTTTACACATGGTGTCCAGTAAGTCATTTTACCCCAGGGTGTCGTGAGTGAAAGTTGAAGTTTTGACAATGGTCTTTTGGGTTTCATTAGAAATCAAGCCTGCAAAGGTGGAAGTGGAGCAAAACAGCATCAGGAAGAATCTGTTCAAGCTGTGGCAAATTTCATACTGCCTGAAAGTTTCACGTAAAACATGTCTAGAAATGTAAACCATCTGTGCTGGCACCACATTAGTCTTTATGGCAACCACATCAGTGCAACTGAATAGAAATGGCAAAAGATAACAAATAATCAGTACAATTAACTGATTTTAACAATAGAAACATTTTTGGTTATTTGATGTTGACAGATCTGCGTAAATGGGAAACTTAGTACCACAACTAATAAAGATAATAGCGCCATAATGCCAAGAGACAATATTTCTACCTGACAGAGAAATTTGTTAGAATAAGATTGCTAAGTAGCCACAACTTAAAAGGGATTAACAAAATGGGTGACTATAAAAAAGATGAATACACCCTGTATTTGCTACAGCATCAATATGCACCTAAATAATTAAGAAACCAGGCCCTTCTTTGGTGAGGATAAATATCAGGAAATAGGGCCTCATGTTCCTCTAGACAGTACAAGCACAGTACTTCCCATGTGGATTTGCAAAAATTCAATCAAATTTGCAGTCCTCACACTTGTACCTGCAATTCAAATGAAATGGTTATTACTCTTCAGTCTCTGTCTTACAGTATATTGAATGTATGCACAGCTGGATTCAGACTCTACTGAAGGCAAAATGTGGTTTTCCAGATTCTTCCATATGCCCACTGAGAAGAAAGACCCTTAATTTTATATGCAAGATCAATTGCCTCAATGCACTCTTTGGATGAGAGTCACCGTGCTTATTCACATAAATAAGTTTAGAGTGGGCACTATGCATTTCAACAGGTCTGTAATGGGAGCATCAATGTAATTATCTATGTGTAGGCCTATTATTGAATGCTATAAGCAAAACTTTGTTCTAACAAAGCAAAAATAAAAGGTATTTGTTTTGTAATGACAAAAAGTACAAGGCAAAATTTCACTGTTGAGTGTTGACTAGATTTTGACTAGACTAGAAATTTAAGAAATGTCTAACCATGACACCACAAGTCCTCATAAATTTAAAGCAATACAAAGTCAAGGGGCTGGAGGTGGGATCTGAAAATATTCCCAGTTGCTACTAAGGGAGATTCACCAACATTGAACAGTGCTGTCAGCATTTAATGGCAATCGACCTGGTTGAATCTTGAATGGACTGCTTCCAACCAAGTCAATCAGAACAGGTTTACAAAAATAAATAAGTAACCACAATTCCTGGAACTTTAGGGATGATTTCACTTCACAGCTCCAGGCACACGACAAGTCACCCCTGGGTCTTGTCATAAGGCGTGAAGTCTACTACAGTTCCATAGTGAGCTATGGGAAGTGTGAATTGGTGAACGAGAATGAGTCAGGTTGTGATAGGTTCCCTGTCAGAGAGCTTGCCGCTGCTTGTTTTCTGTGTAAATTAAATGTTAACAAAATGCACAAGCAACATGTATTTCGAACAGTAACAACAGACTGGAGGAACACAATGGGTGCCAGCACTGCATGATGATAGGACACGTGTAAGGGACGGAGGAGGCAGGGAGATAAGGCAGAGATATAACAGAGGGCTATATTTATGGCAATGCACAATATCCATGAGGAGTACCAGTTTGTCGCCACAGCAGGAGATAAAAGTGAGCTAGACTAGCATACTGCATTATCTTTTGGCTGGCGATAGGAAAGCAAGGTCACGGGGCTTTGACAACAGCCCCAGATTATCCCACACCATCAATAGTGAATGACCTCAGACCCACCAAGAGCGTTGACTAGCCTCTGACAGTGCTATGACAAGGAGAGTCTACAGTGACAAGCTTTCTGTAACAAAAAGACCTGTTCAGCTATTTATTCACCACAAGATCTAGGCAAAAGGAATGCAGTAGAGTTAAATATGTTGTGTAGATACCAATATTGTGAGAGTATCTGATCATGGCACAAAATGTGGCATGTCACTTCATGTCAAGTTTTTACATCTCTGGAACTGAAGGTTTACTATACTTATATATTTTCTTTTTTATATATATATTTGGACATACAAAGCACAGAGATGCTATGACAATCTTACATGATTGATTCTTTGCATATTACTTTGCATAATTTGCAATAGCAGTTCTGTATTGGCATTCATTTTCTACTAATTTTGGCACTTACTGACTATCTAAATTCAATGTTACTCCAGTTTTTTTTTTGTTTGTTTTTTTTGGTGATATTGAATGATGATACTTATAGGCATGATTCAAAGAAACATGTACAAAACCAGATGTGTCATGGCACTTTTTTGTACAAGTATAACAAATTAAGTGTCCTATTCTACATATTCTGAGAGTCACACTTTTAAGTATATCTAGTATTGTATAGGTAGCCAAAGAAAGGACGGCATATGGTGCAACGTTCAAGCTGAAGTGGGCACAATCCAGGTCTTCTGACAGTGAGGCCTTGAAGAAGGCTTTTATATCGGATAAGACGCATAAGTTTTAAAGTTTGTTCCTACTAAAAATGTTTTATTATGGTTGTTTCAGAAAATGCAATGATGTTGAAACCTAATTATGTAAGCACTGGGTTTACAGTTGTTCATTACACTTGGCAGGAATGTTTAAAATCATCTATGAAAGAGTTTTGCATTGAATTAAAAATTTAAGTGGCAAACCCTGAAGAAAGGGCGTGGCTGTTTTTTAGATAGATCTCCAGTTCTGTCATAATGTGTAATATGTCCAAACAGACACCAGTATAGAACATTTTAGCTCGATGTGGTATTCTGTCAATGAACCATGAGGTTTCTAATTGATCAAACATTTTATTTTCAAGGGGCTGCTGTCAGTGCTATGTATATGTACTTTTCATACATGATGACAGCCTTCGGAACAATTCTTTGTACCAAATTTCATGCTTGTATGCTTTTCCGAGTCCAGATAGGTATATAGAGCCTGTAAACACCAGCCTCTGGATGCAATAAAAAATGCCAATTCATCTTAGGGGAGAGTGTTATGTGCATGGTTGCACCCAGATTTTTGTGTGCAAATACAGATTTTTCACACTTGGCAGGTTGAAAATATTATATATTATAAAATATGTATTATAAAATATTAAGAATAATCTTCCACAGGGTCGTGTGTCAACTACAAAACTGACGAGGTAATCCAAGGGATTGGTTCAAGTGGGAATTTTTGGGAACAAATTTAAAAGAATGGCTACAATTTAGAGAATCAGGCATTATTAGTTCTATTCCACATTATCAGTTTTATTCAACTCCGTCATTTAGTTAGAAATAGGATATTTTCTATGCTAGTATTTTCAAAGTGGTTCTACGGGGTGTCTAATTCCAATTCACATGCCAGTTTTAGTGAGCGATGACATTAAATTATTCTTTACACATAGTTTATTACCAAAAGAGGTATTATTACACTGACATGATAGATGTCCTGTTTGAGAAATCCTGTTTGTGTATAGTTGCTGTATGTGTAATTGCTGTCTCCACTAAAAGTCTGGACATACTGCATGACTACCTGATTTGCATAATTATTTTAATAATTCAGTTCACAGTTGAGGAACAACAAATGAGGCTATCTATGACCAGTATTTACTCTTAGTGAATGCATTGTGCTTTCAGTTTCACTGTTTGATTTCATTTGATTCTTTCTATTATTCATATAATGAGAAACTTCATCAGATATATATTTTCATTTGATGAAAATATATTATATTATATTATATAATCACTGTTAATCAACCTGTATTCACATTTGTAAATTAAAAAAAATTCAGTACACAAACATGTTAGACACAGGGGATAAAATTAGCTCTATTTTGATCAACTTTTTATTGCACAGGTAACACAAATGTAACACTAAAAATAACATAAAATGTAACTCTAAAAATAAGGTTTTATAGCAAGCTCATGCTATAAAACTCATTTCTTATGCTTTAGTCTTGTATTAAATGGAGGAAATAAGGAACATAGTCACATAGAGGGTTAAGAGGGCAGTGTTTTTAATTTAACTTTATTATTTGGCAATGAAATTCCTTTGGCAATGAAAACTTTCACTTAGTTTAAAGAGGCTGGCTAGATGAAAGATTCATTGGTCTTTATTATTGGTCGAGACTCTGCTCAGAGCAAGATGTATTGAACAGTTTCAGTATGAAGACAAATGGCATTTGAATACATTGTAAAATCTTATCAAAAGAGAAACACTACCCCGAGCAGTATTTCCAAAAGAGTGAATTGGAGGACGTGCGTTCTCTGTGCAGGTACATAACAATATGGCAACATTAAAGGCATATTTGTTGATATCAATAAATAAATAAATACACAAACAACTGGCCAATGGTTTACTGTTTTATCCCTCAGCTGATTGCCTGTATACCAGTGTATATCAGGGTGTTTGTTTATACTTGCAACATCTTTGATTGCAATGCATTACAACAAAAATGAAAAAAAATTTTTTTTTTTCCTTTTCTCATGCACAGAAATATCTCATGTTATTTGTGTTTGACTGTTTTTGAACAAATCCTTTCAGTATACCTGGTTCACTATGTAGTATAGAAGCTTTGTTCATTTGACTCACCAGTCAACTGAGGCATTTAGACAATTCCCAAATGTTTGAAGTGATAACTCTATCAATGTATTAAAAACTACTGGTGACTGGCTGGATGAACTTGCAAAGTCAGTGGTCTTTGAAGTGAAGTGAACAAAATGATTTGGTTCGGCAAAAAGAGTTGAAATTGCCATCATTGGTGGCTATCACTTTTATTTGTTAATGAATCTTTTTAGTGTGCTGTATATACTGGTTCACTATTGTAAAACATTGGTTTATTTGATTCGCCAGTCAGGGCAACTTCTGCATATGCTTGAGTGACAAGTATGGCAATCAGTAGAAAACTACAAAACCAAAAAATAACGATGTATGAAGGAAAAAGTTACATAGGGGCAGGCTGCTTTCCAGGCAGATCATCAGAACTATTAGGTCACTGAACACAACCACCCTTCACTGAACAAACTGGTGAATCAGTGAACTGCATTGTAGTAACAAAGCTATTTATCAGTGAATTAGTATACTGGACCTTTGGACTGTAATCACTTTCGGAAAGAAAAAGATATTACTCAAATTGTGGGGCACATGGGGAAATTGTAAGGAGATTGTAGTGTGCCATACATACTCAGTAATATTATGAATATGTTTATAATACATGAAGAAATTATAGCAAAAGATTTTAAAAATCAACAAAATGTCAAAACACTAAATTCATGCATACTACCTGAATGCAACTATTTTAACTCATTGCATTTGTTTCCTGGAATGCATGCAATCATAGCATTACCAAAAAAAAGACATTAGCTAGTGGTTGTTTTTCATGACTCATCAGCGATTAAAATTAGCAGTATTCTAAAATCAGGTGGATGCGTAACAAAGATGAGAAAATCGGAGGCCTGTGTGGATTTAGGATTTATATGTATTGTTCAAGTTTATTTGACTTATTAGTGAGACCCAAACAGTGGTAAACCTAATTTAATAATGGGGCAGGAATCAGTGAATCAGTGAACCAGGCTGTCATGTAGAACAGAAGAAACGATTCATATCAGTAAGTCTTAATGTTCATCACTACTTTTAAAACTAAATTCACTAATACACTAATGAGAAAAACAGAGAGTTTAGGAGAATTCAAAATAGAAATTTAGCAAAATTTTATATTTAATAGGTATTGTAAAAGGTACTCAACCCTGTTGATAGTGATGTTTTTTTGTTTATATCAAACATTTTTTTAAAAACCCAGGAGTCATAGATTTGTACACTGCTGTTTTAAGCAGTTTTAAAAACATTCAATTAACACACTAGCAGAGCACTGTGAGATCTGATATTATGCAAAATGTAAGTCTGCTAATGGCATTGCTTAGTAATGTGTGAATATCTAATAGTGACCTGTTCTGATGCCATGGTGCTTGGTTGAAAATCATTTTACACTGAATAAAATATGAATATGAATATTTCTTCTCTTCTCTTTTCACTTCCCTATTAAACATAACTGCAGCTTCAAATCTTTCAATAATAAAACAAATGTATCTTGTTCAAATATTATGCTTTTTATTCAAAAAAGTCCTTGGTGATTATTTTTTCTTCATACATTTGATATTAAATGGTTTGTGCCTTATTGCTACATTCATTCTTAATACATTTGCTGACATTTGTTCAGAATAGTTGCGTGATTTCAGCTGAAGAACAGACTTCACAACTCCATCGTTTGCTTGTTTTATATGGAATTCTCTCAAGACTTAAGTGTTTGCCTCAGCTTGCCAAAGGTGTCACAAGAAGACATTGCACTTACTCAGAATAAATTGAAAATAATACATTCTACAAATACATTACTGAATGACATACTAGTTTTTTATGTGCTGAAAAACAAGGTGATGACCTTCATGCACACCACATCTTCTCTGTATCAATGGTGGAACAAAATCGTAACTGGAACATATTTCCAGGGTAGGACATTTAGGTCAAGGTAGATACAGATACAGGGACAGATATATTGAAATATGTCTCTTATATGGGGTGTAAAAATATCTTCTGCACAAACATGATTTGTGGATAAACGTCTGGGTGGAAGTATGTAGTAAGCTGTAAGTCTCTTAAAATAAAAATAAACACTATCTCAAAGAAACAAAACCCTTATGTGCTCTGTGGCTTTGTAAAAATCCGGAAATAAGCCATTAGGGAGTCCTTTTTTATTTGTATCTTTTATGGGAGTCAGCCTCACCTATTATCATGATAATTATATGAATGCAACACTTCAGCATGTAAATCTAAAATTCAAAAGGGATTCTTATTACTCAGGATTTCAGTAGACATTTATTCACTAACAAAAGCATGGTGCAGCAAACTCGTAACCTTATACAGGCTTTGGAGGGAATTCAAAATACTTACTTTTGTACATGTTTTAATGGCTTAGGTCATATACATTGCTCTGAGAATTGGCACTAAGTTTTGTCTGTTAAAGTGGCATGCCTGCAAAACTAAGGGCAGATGTGGCTACACTTAAGGTCAGCAATTGCCGGGCACTGCTGGGCATAGCCAGTCAGCAATGGCCAGGCACTGCTGGGGCATAGCCAGACAAAGTTGTATTATCCATAAAATTCCTCAATCATCACTGTATAAAGTCTTAGACTGTAATTTCATGCATTTGGGGAAAAAGTATGTTAATACATAACAAATGATTGATAAAAATGATTTTATAATTACCAGAATTCACTGATCACTGTAATTATTGCCATTTGAAAACAGCAGAAGTGCCTTTTTGCCATCCATACTGTTATGGGTACTGTTGCCACTTTGTGGAAGCTGCTGACAGTCAGTTACAGGAAGATTTGAGATATACATACACAAACCCTGCTTAAGACCTGTGTACCTGTATTACTGCTAAGCACATTCAGACAAGGGTTACCTAAGCGCCCATGTGGGAGATGCACACCTGGGGCAGAGATTGCCCATAATGAGGGCATTTTGATTGGAACGAGGGCGTGTCTCATCATTTTGTAAGATACGAGCCTTCTGACCCCGCATGGAGTTTTCTGTCTGCAGCACTCATACACATGAAGGTCAGACAAGCTGTGCATTACAGTGGGAGCCATACGTGACAAAAAAACATTGCTATTAATTAGACAGGAAAAGCAGAGCGAAAATAAATAAAACAATGTCTGCATGACAAAATTATATTTCTGTAAGATGGTGTTCTGTAAGAAAAAATTGCCATGTGTCCTATTCTCCATACTCTTATATTCCTGAAGTGAGATCTCAAGTGTTCTCTGAAAACAATAACTACCTAGCTAGTAAATACAAAAGGAAATTATTTTCTAAGATGCTATACTGTATTACTCTCCTTTAAAAGGAAATATCCAGGTGTCAATTCTGTCATTTCAACAACACTATGTTTTTAAAGGGTAGCTAGCTCTAGACAGGGCCTAGCACTGTGAAATAGCTGAGAGCTCTCCAATCACTTTGGCAGCTAGCTACCTACAAAGCAAAAATCCCACCTCAGGCCTCTGGCAGCAGGCAGCAGAGACACTTGAGACACAGCTTTCAAAGCATGAGAGTGAGGCATGAATGAATTCTCACTCTTATTTAGATGGTATGGTATTGACAGGCAGCATTTCCAGTGCTTTTGGCTGTACAAGGCAACAATTTATCCAGGCTCTTCTCTGAAGACTTAGGGCCACATAAATCTTCAATGCAGTCCCACTTACAGTAAAAAAGTGTTCTTAGTCCTGACCACATAATTCCAGCTGGAGTTAGGGTACATTGTTACATCTCCAAAAGCCCTAATCCCCAAAAGCAGTCAGCAATGTTTTAAGTACCTAGATAGTTGCTACATAATTGTCCAGCGGTTCAGTAAGACTTTTGTACTTGTGTGTTGTATCATTTTGTTGTACAAACTACACCATGTATTGCAAGCATTTTAACATTTGATCCTGTTTTAAAAGCTTCAAGATGTGGTCCCGTGACATATCTGGGAAGAAAGGATACTATTTACCTTTCAGTGAATAGAGCCAGCTCATTTTATCTGAAAATGCAATAGCTAGCTACCCAGCAAATACAAAATGTATATATTTTATTATAATCTATGATGATTCAGTCACAGTAATGTCAGGAGCTAGCACACACTAGCTAAGCATACCACTGTCATCCATATTCATGCAGTACAGGTTTTTAGGTGAGTGTCAACTACCACCACCACAGCCCACACATAGGGCAAGGTGCGGCCCTCCACTCTTGCAAAGGGTACATACATAAAAGCTCCTCTATGCTGTGTTAAACCCGAGGGAAACTCGGAACACTACAGCTTCTGACCACAGTGAGCAAACCAATAGTCAGGACATAGACTCAACACAAAATACATTGAGGAAAAATAATGTCTCACCCTACAAAACCCCCCAAAAAGCAAGAACACCATCAAAAATAAAAACAATGAAGTCTCAGAGCCACTGTCATGACCCACAGCTCCCCTGTCACTTCCATCAGACTCTTTCCCTTCCTCTGTCTTTCAGGGGATACCGCCAGACCGCTGCCCACGACCTCACTGCCAACACTGTGGCCCTGCGAATAGATAAGTGAACTCAGCAGCTGCACTTTCACCCTAGTTGTCACACCCACACTGAACAAGCGCAGGTTTAGAAGTGTCAGGACGAGTAGTCAGTCTGTAATGCACAGATCCATCAAACTCCTTGCCCAGCCAGTCTTGATAGTGAAGAGCCAGGATTCCCCCACACCAGCATTGTCTTCCCACTTCATCCAGCAGGCAGCACAGTTTCACCGTTTATTCATCAAGCACCCACACATATACACTCAGACACCGCTTTACAACACTTAAACAGTCTGCTTAAATAAAGGGATTTCCCCCTAACTCTCTCCTCACTGCCTAACCAGCTACAGGTTGTGTTCATCAAGTACAGTAATTCGCCTAGCCCCACCCACCTGGAGCTACTGTCTGGTAGCCTGTCCCACAGTTACTGACAGTAACATTTGCGATAGAAATGGTAGCTGGCTAACTAGACAGGATACATTAAATACATTTATAGGCCCATTCATACTGAAGATTATAACAGAAGTCTTGTATAAATAAAATTGCAAATGTGTATGAGGAGAGAGCTGACACAATTGTCCCAGAACCATCTGAAAGCATAGGACCACTTTGCAAGCAATCCAGGGGTCTGCACAACTAACCAGCTTGTTCAGACCATGAAGATTTTTTCTCTCCTTTTTCTGTCATTTATGTTGTGGTCTGGGAGGGCCAGAAACTTTGATATTATGACCAGCCCTTTCTCAGACAAGTCACATTTACAATGTAGTATTACAATTGCACTTTACTACAATATTCAATAAATTGTGTAAATTATGTTTTTATTTTTATTAAAACTGTTCCTCCTGAATAGCTCCTGTTACAACCAGTTCACCTACAGGAAATTATATGATTTATTTTAGAGAACCCACCCAGTTTTACAACTGGTCCTTCCACAAGAGGGGGCTTATAAGAAAAGAAAAGGACAAATGATGAAAAGAGCTCTGAGATGAGGTTGGTATGGGCCACATTAATGGTCGCTTTTACTGCTATGACTTTTACTTCTACAGTAGTACTGTATTATTACCCCATCAGGCTGATTACAATAACCTGTTTAATAAGTTAATAAGTTTCATAATTTACAGTCAGTGTCACTATTCTTACTGTACCACAGTGTAATACAGATGCTTCATTTATATTGTGTTGCTGATGTTTCTTTATCTGTACTGTTGCTCATGTAGCCTATTGCACTCAATGCATTTGCTTTGAACTGCTCTGTTTATTGCCAATTGAATACATTAAATTGGACAGCCCTATAAAATCTGCTACTTGTTCTAATGTGCACATTAGTCTGCTGCTGTAAACACCAGCAAACAACACCAGGAAAGCATGGCTGATTAGAGAGCCAATATGTGATGTTTTTTAGTCACCACTCAAACCATCCACTGAAACTATGTATGTGCTCTGGTAGTAATTACATTGCCTGATGTCCTCTGGTGATTCTTGTGCTGTTTGAATATCCTTTCCTCTTTCCCTTCTTCCGTCTTCTATTACTGCTAGTTACCGTTTGGCTATACCCCACCCTCGCTAGTCAATGTAGTGTCAGCTTGTCTTTCCCCATACTGGTCCAAAAAACAGTATAGGTTACACAGCAGCTCTATGTAGGTCAGATGTAAATATGTTGTGACTTTGCACATATTGTGTCACCGGTATGTCTGAGTTATTCTTGGACCAAGGAATATAAGCAAATTCTGTTTTTTCATCACTATCAGAAAAAAGAATATTGTTTGCTGGTCCCAGAGATAACCAAAATGGTGTGAGGCAAAGTTTAAGAAACACAGCAGGTTGGAAGAAAGCACCCATAATCGTAGGTAAATTACCTTGTGTTTTAAAAAAAAATGTATCCAATTGGCAGAGATTACTTTTGGTGGTAGTGCCACATTACATTGTAGCTGCATTGCTTTTAAACATTTTAGGAGACTTGGCTGGGCTGGATGTAATATCTATAATAAGAAATATATGCTCAAGTCACTACGCATGCAAGTTCCTAGGTGCCAGTTGCTATAAGGTGTGAGTGTCCTGTCAGTCCCTTTGCCTTGGGTGTTGGGAGCTGACATTTGACATTCAAGCTTTGCAGGAATGTGCATAGGGGATTCATTAACAAGTGAGTGCCCAAAAAGAAAGGTGAAACAATGCAGTAACTGTAAGAAGCTATTCATGACACCTTCCACAAAGTTATAAAGCACAAATCATTGAACCTTTTCTAATGCAATTATTCACCAAAAAATGTTGCACATATTGAAATAAATGCTTTATGTTATAATCATGGTTTAGTTTTGTATTTCACTATAAACATAGAGGGGTAATAGGGCCTTTTAGACAGTTTGCATTCATTTGCTGATTTTTATCTCATCTTCCTTCAAGTTTATTTAGGTTCTCCTTTCAACCCTACTCTTGGAGTGCTGGCAATAAATGCTTCTCTGTGACAATGATGCTGCAAGATTTATGGCCTTCTAGACTTCCTTCATGTGTTGCAAGAGGCCCTGATGAACACAAGAAATGAGCAAATTAGTCTTGCATACTTGAAAGTAGTGATGGCATCCCAGAGTGCCACTGCTGCAAAACTCAATGTGTTATGCATGTCAACTCATATAAACACAGGTTTACATAAAATCATGCAAATGTAGAATGTAATAACACTGCATAAGTGAATGCCATAGGGGGAGAAGTTATAAGCCACAATTCATTACTACAACTTGACAGAAGAGACACATTCACTGCAGTGAGATACAACTTAGAGGGCTGTCGTGCTTTGAACATCATATTGCCTCATCTCCCAATCCTCATATTCTATCTTAGAGCAAAAGCAAGAGGCCAAGTGTTCATGTGATTAATGGTTTACTTTTGACAAAGCTTGTGAATATGCATGAACTTCAATAAGGTCACCTTTAAAAACCTCTAGAAGTTATTGCTGGGGGTCATGTGTCATGTACAATGTCTGATTTAATGTCAGATAGGGAGGCAAGGGGGATTATTTGATTTATGCAGAGGGGTTAGAAAGATAACTTCAAAACACGAGTTTGCTTTTAGTGTAATACTAAAGGCAGTAATTTCACAGCTGCGGCAAATGAGTAGTATTCAGAGCAAATCTATACAGATGGCTTTTAGCAATAAACATTCCATATCAGATACTATTTACTGTCTCATTAACATTTCTGACATTGTTGTGACAATGGTTGGAGAGTTTAAAATGTTGTTTAAGAGGCCAATGGCTTCATCGAGTCGCTCCTGGTCCACCATCTTCTCATATCAATCATGATTGGGAAGGTGGGCCATGTCTGTGAAATCTCACTTCTTCTATAACCAATCAGGAACTTTTAGAATTTAGTACTATTTCTGTTTCAATCAAACTTGCTTCCATCTCAATCAAACTCTCTCACACAAACAACTATTCTCATTCACATATCCTATCATTCTGTCTTACATTCACTATCATTTTGTTCCTTACACAAGATTATTTACATTCACATGTACTATTTATTTCTCTTACATATGCTATTATTCTGTTTCAAATATAATATTATTCTCTCATACATATATTAGACCTTTGTTTCACATACACTATTAACTTCATTTACACATACAACCATACTTACATGCATATACTATTATCCTCTGTTACACAGACTATCATGCACGCATATAATGTGTGTATAAGTAGCTATAGTTCTCTGTGCAAGAGAGAACAGTGCTGTGTGTACTGTATGAATGTATGATAGTAAATAAAAGAGAGTATGATTGTGCATGTAAGAGGGTATAATAGTGTTTGTGTAAGAGTATAGTGGTGTGCGTATGAGATTATGATGCTGTGTGTGAGACCAAGTATGGATTATCTCTCAAGGGGCCTCTCATAGATGCACCTTGTTACTTCAGGCCCAAATGTCACTTTACTGGCATACCATGCAAATGCTGATTTGACCCTGGCCGTCAGTTAAAAGCCACAGTGATATTAACTATCTACATCACCTTTCACAGACAAGCTGTCTGGTATAACAGATGTTTGAGCCCTATGTTTAATGCTGACAGTATATTTCAGACTAAAAATGATGCTCTCCTCAGCAGTCTGTAAAATGTGGTTATGGCCAAATTCCTTCAATAGCATACCATCTCAAAAGAAAACTTTCTACCGTCCCTCTGTGGGACTGGAGAAGGTTTGTGCTGAGAGTATTATTAATTACTGTTCAAATTGTCCATGTTTTTTTTTAGAGATTAAGATTTACATCTGTTTAATATCATTAACAACTTCACAGTCTGAGACCGTTGCTATATTACCAGGCATCACGACTTTGGCCCCTGCATAACGTAATAGAAACGGGTAGAAAGGAGCTCAATCATCACAGCCTGATACCTCTGAAACTTCCTGATAGTAACAGCACATCTATCCTTCCAAAGGTCATGTGCTCACTGCAGAATCCAGTCTTATTCATTTCCACCAAATCACCCTTCTGCATAATTCATCTTTGTTATTATGTTGTCTGCCATTTGTTTTGCTTCAAGCTCTCTGTTTTAACTATGTTCTATGCTTGTGATATGTCTGAGGATGCCCACACCTCAGCACTGACCACTAGGTAAGCTGTATTTTGCTCTGTAGAAATCTGTAAAAATTACCTCCAAAACTGTTGAATAATGTCTGAATAATCTAGTAGATGGTAGCCATCTTACTATCCTCAAATATCATTTGGAAGGAGCACAAAATAAAAGTAAGATGATCGTCCATTGCTGTTATTGTAAATCCTGCAATTTTTGTATCCAATGGAATAGCAGCTTAGTCATTACGCTGATACATGAAGAACCCTGGTGCATTGGAAAATTGTGACAGTGTGAAACAAATAAAACCATCAGATGAATTCTGCAAAAAAAAGTCAGGCTGAGACTTCTGCAAATGAATAAGGTGTGAAAACCACCCAAGACAGGTATGTGTAAGGCACTGTGTTAGAACATTGCTGTTGCTGTTGATGGCTAATGAGTAGTGAAATTATATAGGGGAAATTCTGTGCATTATGATTTAAAGCTGAAATCCTCCTTTTCTCTGTTTCTGACATAGGCGAAGATTTCCAGGATCCCTATATGTACATACATATGAAAATAGGAGTTGCAAAGTTACGAAGACATGAACTAATCACCACTATGATCGTGTATGTCTTCAAAAGAAAGTTTGGTGATGCAGTTTTCAGACATGTGCATATACTCTACTGAAGTCCTGTCTATGGAATGGGGGAAAGAGAAAACATCTGAGCCATAAAACCCACAAATCGATTCTAGGGCATTCCTGGCAAAAAATGAAAGTCTACTCAACTGCTGAAGGTCTCTGGAGGGCCTTAGTGTTTTCTGTCAGGTTTGAACATCCCTAGAATCCTCAGAGCTATAGGGGAGGGAACCTAAAATTGTTTCAATCAAGGCAATGATATGATGAATTGGTTAGTTGAGTGCCTGAGTGGAACAGATGCCTGTAGCCACTTTGGCCCTCTAGTACTATAGTTGAGTCATTCACTTTTTAAGCTCTTGTGGGTTTTTATCATACGAAAAGGGCAATACGGTTCTTCAAAACAATTATTTAATATAGCATACAGATGCATTTAGCAAATTTACCTGCCAATTTGAATGACCTGTTTATCTCAGGTAATTACCTAACCATGATAACACAAGACACCTGAATACAAGTACTTAAACACTGACAATATCATGAAAAAGTTCATCACAAGCAATACAGTCTCACTATAAATAAAACTGTGGGGTATAAAAAGGAAAAAAATTAACGAAAGTAATGTCATTGCCCAGTCATATGTAACCTATAGTTGCAAAATAGCTAACAAATGGTAACCTAAACAAATAGTAAATTGAAACAGAGAGAAGTTTTTTTTTTTTTTTCCAGTCCCCCTATGGTGCAATTTTGAAAACCCTACAGGAGTCTGTTTGCAATGGTCAAATTAGCTCAGTTAGATAAGTAAACCTTGTATTGTAGGTTTGTATTGAGCAGCCAAATGACTTCTGTGGCTGCTCTGCCATATCTAAAGTGTGTGGAGTCTCATTTGTCATACTGATTTGTAAGGAGGACTTTACCAGAAAAGCTGCAAGTGACATGAAACATGTAAAGGGCTCCATAAAACATGTTTCTGAGTGGAAACAAAAACACAAACTGGGCAATACTAACACAGAGTGCAATGAAGTTGGCTATGCTGGAAAGACTAGGGCAGAGATACATTATCATCAAAAAACACAAAACCCCCAATAAAGTATGCTTTATCAAAAATCATTCATTTTAGCATGATCTAGTTTAAAAGGTGATGTCTTTATGGTCAGCACCCCACCTGAACGCCTGAACAGCTACGACTGTATTTAACCTGTCCATGTCATTGGACACACTCGGCATATTTTCTGTTTCCAATAGTAAGTTAACAGCCCAGATATAACAAATGTATGGACAGCTGCAGGTCACACACATGAAATGTGAAAATGTGATTTGCAGTTTTTGTAAGAAATATGTAATAAATAAATATATTTGCAAAATTATGTGTGCTTTACATCTTCCATGTAGACACTCTAACCATGACTAATGATGTACTTGAGAATTGACACTACTGGCAAATGCTACCAGTATTTCATCACTGACTTTGTTTGCCACCATTTATGACCTTTTGCAATTTTACTGTAAAAAATGTCCATGACCATTCACTCAGTCACTTCTGGCTCCAGCGTAAAAACGTCATAATTGTCAGCAATTGGTACCACCACCCCCACTCCACCGCCCTCTGTGTAGATACTCTTTAATCTAAATTACAATCTTCAAAGCATTTTGGATTACTGACCGGTGTACTGACGGATTCTTTGCTTGGTGGGTTGTACAGTGATTAGAGTCTTTGAAGGTCACTCAACCCTTGGTCTGGGATTATCTGGATGGATTCTGTTGACTGGTAGGCACCTGAACATGGCCTGCAGATCTAGATAAGGAGCACTGGCAGAAGGAACTCCAGTTCCTAACAAACACACAGTGTTTCTGAGGATGCAATATGTTAACATGTTAAAAGTTAACCCCTCCAACCACGGGTGAAGATCAGGAAGAAAAAATATCTAAATTATCTTGGAAAAATCTTGCCCTATCAATAATATGGTATTTTCTTTGGTGGTATCCTTTGGCAATGAACACCTTATGCAAACCCTTCTTTTTTTGTAATGACCCCAGAATTAACTGCAGTGACTTGGCCGTTAGACATTCCAGTTTTAAGATTTATTATTCTGGAGAATTTATGTCCCAGTGTTATCAGAAAATTAAATGCTGGAGCCTGCAAGGGTTTCACAGAGAGAGCTTCCTTGTGCGTACTGTTGATTTCAGATAAGCATAATAACTTTCTAAATCAATAGATTATGTTGAAAATACAACACCAGATGGTAATATAAATGCAGTGCTAAGTAAATAATGCAATATTCATACGTCATCCTGGAGAAATTTCTTTTTTCTGTACTTGGCTGATTAATATTGTGAATGTAACTGTGGCTATTTTTTATACCTGGAAATGCCAAATACAGAATATACATAAGCAATTCTAAGACAGGCATAATATCATTGACCACTAAGGTAAAATTATGGTGCTTTTTGTTTTCCCTTAAAATTTTTGCCAACTTCAATATGTTTCAGGTATGGAGAAACATGTCAGCAAAGGGAACAACATCAAGTGTGATAAAGGTAATAAATATTCGTTCATGTCATATAATCATACAACTCATAGAAATAATATTCATAATGCAGTGCTTTTTATGCTGGGCACTCAAAAGAAAAAGGAGGGATGCACCAGATTTGTGCACTCTTGTGAACTCTGATACAGATTTTGACGTGGGACTTTGGGCCCTATTTTTACTAGTGCAAGTGAACACTACGAAAAAGCAATGGTTGAGGGTTTACTGGCCAAGATACTCTTTCCTTGACCAATTGGAGGAGGAGTGCCACCTTGAATTACATCTGTCCGGATATGTCATGGCTGACATTTGTTTCCTGATTGAGGCAGATTTGGAAGCTGACGCAGAAGGCCCCTGTGCTCTCCCTGTTGCTGTGAAAGTCACAGCTGCTGCTCTTGTGTTCTTTGCCACTGGGTCATTCCAGCATACCTTGGCATCACTCCTGGGGGTCTCACAACCAGTAGTTGGGGCAGCTGTACACACAGTTGTCTCAGCCATAGCCACAGTAACGTGCCAATAGACATATCTACTTCCCATCAGCACCCGACAATCAGCAGTGGACACAGCAGGGGTTCTTTAACATTGATTCCCTGGTGTCCTGCGGGTCATTGAGTGCAGTCACATGCCCCATCAGACAATGGTATTGTTTATGTGAATTGTAAGGGTCTCCACTCCATTAATATCCAGGTGGTTTGAGATGTGTTTTACATAATGTTGCCATAAATAATAGATGTCACTTTGACCTCCCAGAGGACGCATTACCGGACTGTAGATGGCATGAGGCTCAGTTGCTGGTGCCAATGACCATAGCATGGAACAGGAGGTACAGCTTTGCCCAGTAGAGAGTAGCTTTACTCTTACACATGTACAGTATATGGGCATGGTTGGAAAAAATGACTAATACCCATACAAAAATGTATATAAAATCATATTTTCGAGAATATATTTTTGCTCAATCAATGTATTAAAAATATATGAATTATTGCTGTTTTGGCACATTGCAATATATTTCTGCTTTGCATTTTTTTAAAAAAAATACACATATTTGAAATATATTATTGGGCTGAACAGTGTATTTTTTAATCTATCACAAAATCTTTCATTTTTGTTTCAGTAACAGCAAATATTTATTGAGAAACAAAACAGGCTGTGAAAAACAGTATATATATATATATATATATATATATATATATATATATATATATATAATCATATCCCTACTTCTTCCTCTTCTCCCTCATTACTCATTGAAAAGGGCAGGCAGTAGCAGCAGCATGTTGGTGATCCTCTGCATTAGCTAAACTTTGCGGACTTTGAGACATGGCTCTTTCCAGCAGATACGTCCAGCTGTCAATCCTGCAAAGCCAGTTGTATAAGGTGTTGATGCTGCACCTCAGTATCACCAGTTCTCTCTCCCTCCTCACATATCACAAGCTTTGACTTTCAGTAAAGTACTTTTGCAATTTCAGTGCCACCAGTGATCATACTTTTATCATTGGTTGTAAATTGGAGTGTAGCATTTTACTGTTTCCATTCATTCTCATAATTTATTATTTGGGTCATTAAAAAAACATTCTGTAAACGTTCATTGTGGACACACTCCTGTTCTCTCTTTCCCTGTCACTCACACACACACACACAATGAGATTACCTGAAGGGTGTATCTTATCCCCCCAAATCCTTCCACGCCCTCCTTGTGGAGTATAGAGGCCACCAAATGCTACACTGGCATGAAAGGCTGGCTGGTAAATGTACCCACTCCTGATGCTGATGCCTTCATCTGTTGTCTGCAAGTTCTGTTTGTTTAGTTTATTTGTGCCTTATCCAGACATCACTGTGCAGCAGTTCTATGAGGACCAGAAAAAGAGACATTTACACTGCCTGCTACATTCTCCCAAGCCATTTTCTTTTTGCGGTGGAGAGGTTGGCAATATGTGACACTGTGCCATGCCTGGACCTCTCTCACAAGCACCTCTGTTTCCTATACCATGCTCCTAACTTGGCAAATCCACTGAAACTGAACATAGTCCGAGTGAAAAGAATATTAATAATCACAACGGCCAATCTTCACCATACCCACTGGTAATTATTTCATGTGATCCTACCTATTTAGTAATACCATCAGCTCCTCCGTCACAGTAATATATATTTGAAGGCATCGGGTGCCTTCAAATGACCAGACTTTAGATTTCTCTGTCTCTCTGTCTCCTGTACTTTTCACACTCTTGTGTGTAACACATAGTCATAGTGTTTTGTTTAAAAAAACAGGGCCCTGTGTGTGTAAACAGTACGATTGCCCTCCTATTGAGAATGACTCTGAGTAACATTAATTATTTCAGCATCTTCTGTACACCTCTACTGTATTTACTCTGTGCATTCTGTGCAAGAGTGTGTCACTCTATTGCCATTTTATCCCATGTCAAGAACAGTTAGTTTCTGTTTACATCTGTGCTTTCCTGCATTTGCTTGCAAAATAAGGTTTTAAACACCTTTGCCATGAAATAACAATAAATGATTAAAAAAAAATGTTGACTTGCTTTTGTTTTAGTTGTTTCGATTTTGATCTTTCAAATATATTGATTATTTTGTTGTTTTGTCACTATGGATATTGTATATATTTATCTTGCATGGGCAAATAACTTTTAAAATATAAACTTAATTGATCTTTTTGTTTGATGCTAAAATATAAATTTATGTATACAGGCATAGTACAAATTGTAATTACTCAGCATTAGCAGCAATACATGGCCAATTCCTGTATCCAATATCAATCATGCAAGAGTTTAATATTAATATTCCTAATTTGAAAACACTTGGAAAACTCCAGTGTAGGTAGATGCATACAATTTGAACAGTGCACCCTTAGTAAGAATAGAAACACATAAGAAAGGTATATTCAACTGAGTGATATGGGTTTTGGGATGTGTAATTGTCAGCAAAATTGAATCTTTGGCAAATACTATCTTCATTGGAACCAAACTGTAGTCTGCCAGATATTCATCTAAATACAGAAAAAAGACATTAACCTACAACTTTAATTAGTCACTGGCAGTGCAATGGGCTTATTCCTACTGTTCATTTCAGACTCTGTATTAATTCTTATACTGGATGTGCAGGAGAAAGCAATTTTTCATTCAATAATAATGAAATATCCTTTGAGATACCATGTGTGACACCCACAAGCCGTAAACGTAATGTCCCAAAAAAACCCTAAAATATAATTGTGCATGTACTGTCATTCCTTAATGAACTGTCATTGCTCTACCTTATGCCCAACGTACAACCTCATGTGCTTTAATGAAGGCAAAAAAAAATCAGTTTCTGAGTTATTTAATCCTGAGAGGCAGATCTGTACCTTCACCCAATGCATAACTCTTCACAACAACAAGCTGCCAACTGTTGTTTTAAGTGCAATATCTCAGTATTAAAAGCTTTTAGGCCTTCTAAATATGCTCTCCCCTTAGACCCATGAGCCACTTAGAACAGGTATAAACAGCAAGCTAATGAGGAGAGGTTGCTGAGGCATATGGCTTGCTTTGGCATCTGTCTGACTTTGCACATCTAAGAATCAATCTTCTTTAAAACCTCCAACAGGCCCTTGCATGGCTTTATAGCCAAGCTTGAGCAACCAGCAAGCTAGCTGTATTTGTCTATGGTCACAGTGGAATCATTGAAAATGCACTGTAAATAAGGTTATAGCATTATTTTTTCCATCATCAATGGTGCAACCAGACTACAAATAATTTTAAGGTCTTCAAGTGGAATTTTTAAACAAGTGCCGCATAGCAAGGCCACAGTTCATTGAAGGAAAAAAAAATTCAAATATATCTTCCAAATGAAATGTTTCATTTCACTATATAATTTCAATAAAAGATCTATACATGTGCCTCTTCTACCCATCAGAGAATTAGTTCCACCATTAAGCTCTCAAGTGCACTCCAAACCTTTGGCTACTTATGATCCAAGACCTCCTTCGAGCCTTGTGAGAGGCCATGTGCTGTATACTAATTTCCAGCTAACAACAATGCCCCTCAAATGTGTGAATTCATTAGGGAAAGAGTGGAAAAAAGTCATTTTACTTTTTCAATTCCAATTTAATGAAAAAAATACAAGCGGAAAATGAAGCTTTATATATGAGAGGCAGAAACTGATAAGGCTCAAGGAGCACAATCTTGCAGTGGTCCTCTGCATTTAAAAGTAATGCAAGTTGCCATGTGAACTGCAGAAAGGAAAAAAAAAGCCCCCCTAGTCAAAACTAGGTTATTTAATGTTTATATGACTCCCTTAAAGTTAATGCATTTTGACAGTGTTTTAATGCATAAGCAAAAGGTTTTGTCTGAGGCGGAGTTAGTAAACAGATCCACATGTTATGTTTTGTGGGACATGTTAACCAATCGGGTGGGAAACCACATTTTAAATGCATTTATTTATTTATTTATTTGGAGCACATCTCCTTTGTGCTCTAAACTGGGAAGAGTCATTTTCTTTTCATAATAGCCAGCATTGAGAATGTGATTTTAATGAAATACTGGGGAATCCAGTTGGCAGGGTATTTATAGCTCTTAGAAGTGGATTTGTTTAGCTTAGCGTTTCAAAGAAAAATGAGTTTCTGGTCTATTCCAACATTTTACAGAGACATAAGATAAGGGCTTTAAGCCAAATGCAAGTTTCTTATCCTGTAGACACATACAGTAGTACATTCAGTCCCTTTGCTTTGAATAGTTAAAGCTTCAAGTGCTAAGATATTCAGTTATTTCTGGTGTTCACTGTACAGTTCTCTTGTCTGCTGAAGGTAATTATTTTCTTTTTTTTAAGCAAAGTTGGGAATTAAAGGTCATTCCATGCTATAAAGGACACATTTATATCATTTACTCTTTTGATCTTTAGGCTATTTTAAAAAATGAAATAAAATAGAAAAAATAAAGAAACTACTGGTATGAGTAAACCAGAATATTTCTATTCCTCGATTGATAGACTGTTTGTTTTCTGCAAAATGTACGATGGTAATAAAAAAGCCAAATTGTGAATAGAGCTCTTTGAATACAGATACAAAGTATGATAGAAATCCATTAATCAGACACTGATAAAGTGCTTTGGGAAATGAAAAGGATAATTTGTCTTGGTTGAGCAAACTTCAAGTAACACTGAAGTATCTCTGGTGACAGCATATGCCTTACCTTGTTTGTCCAAGATAAAATCATATCTCTTGACAGTTGCCCTTTAATCAAGACTTGTAAAAGCAGGTGAACCAGGAAGAAACCGGGATGTCTCATGGAACAGCAAACCGTGGACGCGATTTCATGCAAAACACAAAGACACGTATGGATTTTGCTATTCTGAGCACAAAAATCAGTTTTTACAAAGAAAGATGCCAAATGCCATGAATGTCATAAATATTTTTGATACCTGCCTCATTGTGGGTGAGTTTAGGAATTGGACTATTTTGAGATGTAGGTTCAACAACTGAAAATTTTGTTTCAGATATTGAAGTGCGCTCATCCATTAACATTCGTGAGTTGTCTGTAAGACAAGACAAGACAGATGTAGGAATGAAAACAGAAGTAATTACTGCATTGTGCATCCATGTTCCTTTCCAGACAGGCAGAGCATGTCACCTCTAGTGGCCTGGCAGCATTGTGACAGGACCTGGATCACCTACAAAGTATTCCCATCAGACATCATAACATTAACATTTGTTTATTTGCTCATTGCAGAGAGACAATCATTTTTGTGCTTCATAACTTATATCAGTACTGGCTTGAATTGGTGTGGACATCCACATTTTTCCTAACCATGCTGACAGTGGAGCTGTCCTTTCTACTTTTTTCTTAAACAAGTGTTGATTTCCGGGTCACTGGATTTGTTTACACAGACATTATCCTCAGGAGAACCAAAATAGTTGTTTCAATTCCTTGTGTTGAGGTGCAGAGTAAAATTGAGATGATGGTGGGTTTCTCAGCTGGATTGATGTTTTTTCCTCAGTGGTCTTGAGCTGGAACGAATGAGAAAGAAGGATTTAAAAGACTAGTTCAAAGCTAATTATTTTGGCAATGCAGAATCAAGCCAGTAATTATGCAAAATTGAACTGGGATTTAATGTGAAAACTACTTTAATTCAAAATGTCACTTTCTCAATTTACCAACATAACAATAAATTAGCAATAATAAGCTCAGCAAACACAAAAAGTTGAGTAGACTGCATTAAATTTGTTTAAGACTCAGTCAGCAGACCATATGCATTGGTGCCACCAACATCTATCCTCATATAAATTCATACTGGAACTAATAACTTATTAGTGCATTCCTTTGAGATCCTTGGTTTACATTTCTAATCTACTTTACTTCTCTCATTTACGCTAATTAATGTGACAGCTGATTGAATATAATGCACTCTTGTGATAGGTTAGGTTAATATGAGTGCTCCTTGGCAATAACAGTAAGCACATGTATCAGTGTTTTTGTCCTAAAGGCAGTACTCAGCTTTGAAGAATTATATGAATATGATCACCTGTCCACCTTTCTTTCTCTCACCAGGATGAGTTGTCTCATTCAAAGTATGACAAATTTGTTCATACTTTAAAGAACACTGCCAGAGTTGAAGTGATGTAATTCAAAATTATAAAATGTTCATTTTGCTTCTTTCTACTTTTGGAAAGACACCATATTGATATATAGTAAATACTCTATATATAAGCCTCTTTACATGTCTTTATAATTCTAAAACACTTCTGAATACTCATTTAGTAATTTTTATGAACAACTTGATGCTGACCACTATTGTTTCATTTTTTTCTGACATAACATTGTCAGAATTTTTGCAGGAATAAAAATCTGCATGGTGTACTGTACATTTGTCATTGCATTTTCTCACACCGAAGGAGGTCCCAGGATTCAACGCGACGAATCACACTTTAACAGTTTTGAGATTCATAATGATCTCGTTAAATTTCACTCTCTCAAATCAGATAATGGAAAAGAAAGAAAACTATTTGTTTTTGGGGTTTTTTAGGAACAATTTCCAGTTAAGAGCAAACTGATGAATTCCAAAATGTTCAGCAGACTGATCAGATGCACACTCTATGCAGTTTTCCTATGCACGGATTGTGAATCTGGCCCATTATCTTCAAATGTACTGGGGTTCTCTCCTGTTCTTTTTTGTCCTTGTCCCTCTTTTTAGAAACAAGCAAATCAAAAAGTAGAGATGGTATCTGTCAGGGCACAGGCAAGGACTCAGGCGCGGACCACGAGAACTCCAGAATCCAGGCGTTTATTAACAGAGTCGTAGAACAGGCAGGCAGTCCAAAACAGGCAGGGTCAAAATACCGGGAAGGCAGTCCAAACACAGTCAGGAATCAAAGCCGGGGACAGGCAGGGTCAAACCAGGTAGTCAGGAGGATCAGGTGAACAAGGCAGGACAGCAGGCAGGAGCAAGGTCGAAGTGCAGGCAGGGTCGATTCAGGGAACAGCGATCAGGCAGAAAACACGGCGGGAACGAGACAGGCAAAAACACACTGCAACGAACTGGCAACAAGACAGAGACAAGCAGGGTAGATATAGGGCTGGGCTGATGAGGAGATGGGAAGCAGGTGTGTAAGCAGGCAGGAGGGGATGATCGGGTGGGCGGAGACAGGGCGGAGAGTGGGGCAGGGCTAGAACACAAGGAAAACAAAAGCACATGGACAGGGGAAAAAACAAAACACAATAGCTAGGGGGCGGGAGCACTGACAGTACCCCCCCCCCTACGGACGCCACCAGGCGTCACAGCAGGCGAGCCCGGGTTCCGGCGGTGGAAATCCCGGATCAAGCCAGGGTCCAAGATGTCCCTGGCTGGGACCCAGCATCTCTCCTCGGGTCCGTAGCCCTCCCAGTCCACCAGGTACTGGAGACCGCGCCCCCGACGCCGAACCCCCAGTAGACGGCGTACAGTGTAGGCCTGTGCTCCATCAATCAGGCGGGGAGGCGGAGGAGCCCGGGGAGCCGGGCAGAGAGGGCTGCGGACGACGGGTTTGATCCTGGAGACGTGGAAGGTTGGGTGGATGCGGCGAAGGGAGAGCGGGAGCTTCAGCCGGACCGCCATGGGGCTGATCACCTTAGCGATGGGAAAGGGGCCGATGAAGCGGGGAGCCAGCTTGCGGGAGTCCACCTTGAGGGGAAGGTCCCGGGTGGAGAGCCATACTCGCTGACCCTGGCGATAGCGGGGTGCCTTGGAGCGGTGGCGGTCAGCAAACTGCTTGACCCGAGCCGAGGAGCGGAGCAGTGCGGTACGTGCGCGTCTCCAGGTGCGACGGCAGCGCTGGACAAACGCCGTCACCGAGGGGACCCCCACCTCCTCCTCCTGGGCCGGGAATAGGGGAGGTTGGTAGCCCACACAGCACTGGAAGGGGGACAGCCCTGTGGATGCAGAGGGCAGGGAGTTGATGGCGTACTCCACCCAGGGTAGTTGCTGGCTCCACGCCGTGGGTTCCTGAGATGTGAGGCAACGCAGTACCACTTCTAGCTGCTGGTTAGCCCGCTCGGTCTGGCCGTTAGACTGGGGGTGAAACCCGGATGACAGGCTGACCGTGGCACCCAGTAGCCTGCAAAAAGCTTTCCGGAAATGAGAGGTGAATTGGGGCCCCCGGTCAGACACCACGTCAGTGGGTAGTCCATGCAAACGGAAAACATGGTGAATGAGCAGCTGGGCTGTTTCCTTGGCAGAGGGTAATTTGGGCAGCGGGATGAGATGTACCGACTTGGAAAAGCGATCTATGACAGTGAGGATGACGGTGTTACCGTCAGACGAGGGCAAGCCAGTGACAAAATCCAGGGCGATGTGGGACCAGGGTCGTCTGGGAATTGGCAGGGGTTGTAGCAGGCCGGCGGGCGGCAAGGTGGACGTCTTGTTCCGGGCGCAGACTGAGCAGGCGGAGACGAAGGTCCGGACGTCATCGTTCATGGTGGGCCACCAAAACCGTTGGCTGATGAACGCCGCAGTACGTCGGGCACCGGGATGGCAGGCGAGTCTGGAGGAGTGCCCCCACTGCAGGACCTGAGAGCGAGCAGACTGGGGAACATAAAGACGGTTAGGGGGACAGGTGCTAGGGCCCGATTCGGCCCGAAGTGCAGTGCGGACGACGGTCTCGATGTTCCACTGAGCAGCCGCGACCACACATCGGGCGGGCAGGATGGTGCTGGGCTCCTGGGGTACCTCTGCGGGTGAAAACTGGCGTGAAAGGGCATCTGGCTTACCATTCTTGGAACCGGGGCGGTATGACAGGGTGAAGTCAAACCTGGAAAAGAACAGGGACCAGCGGGCTTGCCTGGGGTTCAGACGTTTGGCCGACTTGAGGTACTCTAAATTCTTGTGGTCGGTCCACACCAGGAATGGGATGCTCGTCCCCTCCAGCCAGTGCCTCCACTCCTCCAGCGCCAGTTTGACTGCCAGTAATTCCCGATCACTGATGTCATAGTTGCGTTCGGTGGGTGTGAGGCGGTGGGAGAAAAAGGCGCAGGGGTGAAGTTTGTTGTCTGTCGGCGAGCGTTGTGACAGGATGGCCCCCACTCCTATGTCTGAAGCGTCCACCTCCACAATGAACTGCTGGGCAGGATCCGGCTGGGTCAGGACAGGCGCTAAGGTGAACCGGGTCTTCAGGTCGACGAACGCCTTCTCGGCTTCAGGGGACCAGGAGAATGCCGTCTTAACAGAAGTCAGAGAGGTGAGAGGAGCAGCCACCATGCCGTAATTGCGGATGAAGCGGCGGTAGAAGTTTGCGAACCCCAGGAAGCGTTGCAGCTCCCGACGTGAAGTGGGGCGAGGCCACTCCTCTACTGCCTGGACCTTCTGCCTGTCCATCTGGATGCTTCCCGCGGAGATGACAAAACCCAGGAAGGCAATGGTGCCCCGATGGAACTCACACTTCTCTGCTTTGACGTATAGCTGGTTCTCCAGCAGGCGCTGAAGGACGCGACGGACATGCTGGACGTGTTCGGACCGGGAGCGAGAAAAGATCAAGATGTCATCCAAATAAACAAACACAAACCGATCGAGCATATCACGGAGGACGTCGTTCACCAGGGACTGGAAAACAGCTGGGGAATTCATCAGACCGAATGGCATGACCAGATATTCATAATGCCCAGAGGGGGTGTTGAAAGCTGTTTTCCACTCGTCCCCCTCTCGAATTCTGACCAGGTGGTAGGCATTGCGGAGATCCAGCTTGGTGAAGATGGTGGCGCCCTGTAGTGACTCAAAGGCAGACGACAGAAGGGGTAGGGGGTAGCGGTTCTTAACAGTTATGGCGTTGAGACCCCGATAATCAATGCAGGGACGAAGAGAGCCGTCCTTCTTACCAACAAAGAAAAAGCCAGCCCCTGCGGGCGAGGAGGACGGGCGGATTATCCCTGCTGCCAGGGACTCCTGGATGTACCGGTTCATAGCCTCGGTCTCCGGTGGGGACAGGGAGAACAGGCGCCCCCTAGGGGGTGACGAACCGGGCAGGAGCTCTATGGCGCAGTCGTAAGGACGATGCGGGGGCAGCGAAGTGGCACGGGACTTACTGAACACCGGCTTAAGGTCCAGATACTCTGGCGGTACTGCCGAGAGGTCAGGAAAATCCTCAGGTGCAGGGGGGGCTGGTGAAGCAGGGACCAAGGCATCGCGAAGACAGTGTGAGTGGCAGAAGGGGCTCCAGCCCAGGATCTTATTGCCCTCCCAGTCGATGTGTGGATTGTGCTGCACTAGCCAGGGGTGACCCAGGACCACGGAGGCTTGAGGGGTGTTGAGGAGATGCAGCACTATCTCTTCACGGTGGTTGCCGGAAATGAGGAAACTCACCGGGTGGGTGGTGTGGGTGATGCGGACCAGTGGGGCTCCGGTGAGGGCATGGGCCTCCAATGGTGAGTGCAGTGGGATGCGGGGCAGGTGCAGCTGGGCCGCCAGGTTGGCGTCAATGAAGCTTCCGTCAGCTCCCGAATCTATTAGGACAGAAACGGAGTGAGACTGACCCCCGACGATCAGGGTGGCGGTGAACAGAGGATGGACTTCAGGGGACAGGTGTAAGGGGGTGACGCTCACCCGTAATCCCCTCACTACTGGGTGAGCACTGGCCTTTGCCGGGCAGATTGCCACAAAGTGCCCTGTCTGCCCACAGTACAGACAGGACCCAGTGCTGATCCTCCTCTGACGCTCGGCAGGTGACAGACGAGTCCGGTCGACCTGCATCGGTCCTGGAGGGGTAGGTGGAGGAGATGCAGGACCCCGTGCAGCCCAAACAGAGGACTGCTCCCGGGAGGGACTGGGCAGACTTCGGGAACCCCTCTCCCTGCGGTGCAGCATCAGGCGCTGGTCCACACGAATGGCCAGGCCCACCAAGGCATCGAAGCTGGCAGGTAGCTCCCGGGTGGCTAGCTCGTCCTTGATGGGCTCCGAGAGGCCGTTGAGGAACGCATCGTACTGAGCCTCCAAGTTCCACCCGCTGGAGGCAGCGAGGGTGCGGAAATCAATAGCGAAATCCGACACCGATCGGCCCCCCTGGCGGGTCAGCAGCATCTCCCGGGCAGCCTCACGACCGTGCTTGGACCGGTCGAACACCTTCTTCATCTCTTCGGTGAAGGCTGCGTAGGAGTGGCAGAAAGAGGCACCGGCATCCCAGACTGCGGTGCCCCACTCCCTGGCACGGCCCGTCAGCAGGGTGATCACGTATGCGATCCTCGTCCGGTCCGTGGGGAACATAGAGGGCTGGAGCTCGAACACCAGGGAGCATTGGGAGAGGAACGACCTGCAGGTACCTGGATCACCGGCATACGACTCGGGAGGTGGCAGTCGGGGTTCCAGACTCGGAGGTGCAGGCAGGGCAGGGGGAGAGACGGCTGCAGGTGGCGCTGGGCGGCTCTGCTGAAGCTGCAGCAGCTGAGCCGTGATGCTGGCCATGCTGGTGGCGAAGCTCTCCAGGGACCTGCCGATTGCCTCCAACTGGCTCTGATGGGTTCCCAGCAGGGTACCTTGCAACTCCAATGCTGCTCTCAGCTGGGGAAGGTCCGCTGAGTCCATGATGGCCAGTTCGTACTGTCAGGGCACAGGCAAGGACTCAGGCGCGGACCACGAGAACTCCAGAATCCAGGCGTTTATTAACAGAGTCGTAGAACAGGCAGGCAGTCCAAAACAGGCAGGGTCAAAATACCGGGAAGGCAGTCCAAACACAGTCAGGAATCAAAGCCGGGGACAGGCAGGGTCAAACCAGGTAGTCAGGAGGATCAGGTGAACAAGGCAGGACAGCAGGCAGGAGCAAGGTCGAAGTGCAGGCAGGGTCGATTCAGGGAACAGCGATCAGGCAGAAAACACGGCGGGAACGAGACAGGCAAAAACACACTGCAACGAACTGGCAACAAGACAGAGACAAGCAGGGTAGATATAGGGCTGGGCTGATGAGGAGATGGGAAGCAGGTGTGTAAGCAGGCAGGAGGGGATGATCGGGTGGGCGGAGACAGGGCGGAGAGTGGGGCAGGGCTAGAACACAAGGAAAACAAAAGCACATGGACAGGGGAAAAAACAAAACACAATAGCTAGGGGGCGGGAGCACTGACAGGTATCAGCTAACAGTTACAGTATCACTGTAGGTCATTTGAGTATTGGCATGTGAAGCACAAGAGCTGTATAGGCATAGATGGGGCTTGGTGGAGGGCAGAGGTATAATGAAAACGTTTTTACCAAAAAATGTTTCGTATGACTAGGGGTAGCCTTGTACAAATGCAGCATTTTCAAAAAAATGTAGTTATGTCAGTACATTCTGCCAGCAGCTCAACTGATTTCTTTCACCCACTGTGGTTGGAAATTAGTAGCATAGCAACAGAGATGCCTATCATTTAATTTATCTTGCTCACTGCAAAATATGCCAATAGGAATCAATAATTTTCCATGCTTATGTTCAAGATGGCCTTATTTCAACAGGATATGATAACAGTGCCTGAAGACACAGGAGTCATGAATTCATTTGCTGTACTTTCAAGTTGCAGAAAGATGAAAACTCTCATCAACCACTACATATGATTTAATTTTCTTTCAATGCTAGGTTATTGCAGTATATTTGCTGAAAGGGAGCTAGATTGCTGTTTGAGTTTTATTAATTTAATAATATGATGGCAATTATTATACCCAATTTCATATTTCACATGGCCTCCCTTAGGGAGTATGTGTGCGTATGTGTAGGGGGGTATGAGTATATTTGGAGGGACAATGCCCTCCATAGGTATTCATACCTCTGAATAAATGGAAGCAAAAAATGTGTCATGCAATGGATCATTTTTCTGCTTAACAAAAGTGAAATGTTCTCATACCACCCATCACACAAATGACACCCTTTGTTATGTTGATGTTAGACTTGGTCACAGTAAAAACACACTGGTTTTCCCCTCCTTTGATTTTAATATGATTTTTGATGAATAATATCACATCATAAGTGTTGCATCATTATATGCAGTAAATTTGTATTATATAAATCACACTTGTTTAATTTTCTTGTTCAGTAAAAATATCATGGCCCGCAGTTCAATGCTTCATTTCATGCACATTTTCTTACTTTCATACCTTCATAATTTCAGTGTATTAAAACAGTAATAACATAGACAAACTACCACAACACAAAAATTATGCGCACAGCACATACTCGAACAAAAAAGAATTTTAAGGTTCAGTTTCAAAGGAACAGCCCTGCACCGAGAGTTAGATGGCTAGTGATATGGCGATTGTTTATTGCATACATGCTGAAAGTGTCCTATTAAAAGGATTTAATGGCACAGATAGACTAGAGTGAGGTCTCCCATTCAAGCACCTCAGAATCTTTGACCACCAGTATTGATCTTGTCACCAGATAGTAGTCATGAGATAGCTGATAGATGGCGAGGCATACACTTCATTAACTCTGAATGTCTGCAGGATCATCTAGCTCCAAAATCTCTTTTCTTTGTAAAGTTCATGTCAATACATTCAAGTATTATCAGAGCTCTGGGCCTTTTCCGTTCCAACTTCTCTCTCCTTGGTTTTGATTGGAATGATGTAAGATAGGGAGAGAACTGTTGAAAATAAATTAGCAAGAAAATCTGTGCTGTAGCTGGGTGTAGAGCAGCACAGAGAAAGAGATTAAAATTAATGCATGCATGCAAATGCATTAGATCAAAAAAAAATCTTCATGCCCTATTACAATTGCAGATTGTAAATTGCACAGCACAGTGTGTTATGGTAATATGACAGGAACATGGAAGATGTCAATTCTGGCACAATACAACTTTGAAATGCTGATGGATATGTGTGCATTCAGAAGTCATTTTAGAAACTAAGCAGTGACTGTAATTTTGGTTTGTTGACTGTGTGTGTTCCGGACATTAAATTATTTTTGACGGTACAGGGCCAGAAGAAAATTAAGCTCTGAAGCTATGAAGTTACCTTTTTATTTTTTCAAAACAAATTGACAAATTGCTAGAGTCTTATAGTACAAGCATATTGTACAGTACAGTTCTCATTGGGCATTCCAGTATCACTTGAGAACCCCCCCCCCCACACACACACACACACACACACACACACACACACACATACACACATACACACAGACACATTCATCATGTTGCAATATCAACCCAAGACACAATGGTTGTGATACATGTGATCACAATTGCTGGTTTAAAATAAACACTCAAGCTTTAAATTTTTATTATTGTATTCATTATTGTCCAGCAACCATTTTTTCATTTGCATCTGTATTTGTTATTTGTTATTGTATGCGGTGCCTATAAAACATTTTGAATCTACAGAAGCTAGCTAATGAACAAACTGCCATTTGAATTATAGGGAATATTATAACTGAATCGACGATTCACTCTACCCTGAAACACTTCAGTATCTCACCTAATTGTATCCCCCCCACGCGCACCCCCCCCCCCCCCCCCCCACCCCAACTGGTAGCTAGAATCACATTATGAAGATTTTTAAAAAGGGGCAAATATTAAAATTCTAACAGGACATGTGAAGCTTGTACACCACAATGAGACAACAGACACAAGCAAAAAAAGTGTTGGTGAACTACTGGACAATTTACTGGTTAGACCAGATACACAAAATAGTGCCTCTGCTTTTGTGGATCAAGACTTACGGTTGTAAAATGCCACATTGTACCTCAAAGCTAGCTGGAAGAACTACATGACCAGGACCATGAGTAATAGTTATTTTCAGCATACAGGATTTCAGTGTGGATTTATGTGGCTTCCAAGTCTTTTGACAGGAGCTTCCTTTTCCAAAGGAAGGGGCTGGATATGCTGTCAATCACATACCATCTAAGCAAGAACTGGAGATTTGTTCATGATTCACCCTAACCCTCTGCTAGCTGTTTCATGTCTCCACCACCTTTGGTTTGGCGGTAGGTAACATTTAAACCATAGAGGATGTTGCTGTCAAAACACAATTAAATTCTCATGTTAACCTCTCCTTCCAAATAACAGCTTTAAATTACAATGTTGTTACAATGTGTTACAATAAAGTTATTTCCTTTTGTATCTGCTAGCTAGTTAGGTTTTGAAAACCTGAAAGCTTCACCCAATTCACTCACCTCATAAGCGTAGTGTAACAGCAAGAAAAGGTATTTTAGTGTGGGGTCTGAATGCAATACTGGAAAACAATTGCATCTCGGTTATGCTTAATGCATATCTTGGAAAATAATGAGACACAACCCCATTTCCTAAAAAACATGCTAATTTGGCACAAACTCCACCCCCAAGCCTGCATCTCCCTTGCTGGAGCTTAAGCAGCGTAAGCGGGGTTTGTGTATCTCAAGTATCTCAAGTCTGAACTGGCCCCACTGTGAATGATATATTTGACGTGGATTGAACTAGTGAATTCTTTGAAGATTTTACACATCAGTCGCTCATCATGCAGCTTTGACTGGCCTTGATTTGCTGAGAAATTAAAGCTTTCAAAGTGTGCAGAGATAGTGAATTAGGTTTGAAATTTGACATCCTGAAAACATTCACCATAGACCAAGCAGACTAATATTTCACAAATATTGCAACAGCCAAGTTCTCAAAAAAACCATTTGAAAAGGTCAGATAGTAATTATAGCCACAATCTCAATTTATGAATGCATGCATATGTTTACCTGAATCAGGAAAGTTACACAACCACCTCCATTGAATAATTTCAATGAATAACACTGCCACTCTGAACATCTGAGAGCATTTGCTGTGCAATATCCCTGAACTCTTCAGAATACCAGACTCACACAGGCAAACCACTACACATTTACATGGCCCTATTCATTCCTCCCATTTCATTATGTTTTAATCTTTGGTGAATGAATGTATTTGTGTTATTTTTCCCATGGCTTGCACAATAGTCTGACAGTAGTTTGACTTTTGTGGTGGGGTGGGAGAGATAAAAATCCCCAGAAAAGACATGAAAAGTAATAATTTCATTTAATTCATAAAATCTTAGGACAGACCCAAAACAGTTTAAAATGCTCAAACTGAATGAATCAGCTGGATCAAAGAGATTGCTGGTACAAAATTCTGGCAAGTGTAACTGAAATGAATGACAAAAATATATATTTATGTAAAATGCGTTATTAAATTCATGCAGCAATAATACGAATGACTTTAAAGTTATCATTGCTGTTAAATAATTGAGAACGGTAAATGTTAACACCCAACATTACGATTATAGCATGTTTGCTCTCTCCACTCCAATCATTGCCAGATGGTATCTTTGTTATTCAAATAACAGTAACATTTTCCATATATTTATTTGATTCCTGCTCATTTCCACCTTTAAGAAGCTGATGTCGTAGCCCAAATATTGTTTCTTGCATATTTTAGTCATAAATGTGTGCAGTAATTACAATTGCATCTGTTTTTGCATTCTGATGTTTTTCAGGCTGATCAACTGAAAAGAGACAATTTTGTATTTTCATCAATGAGACAGTAAAACCTTTTTTTTCCTTCATAGAGAGAACAAATGTGAGCAAGAGAAAGACAATGTATAAAGGAGAAGCCAAATATAGAAATATCTATTCATTCTGATTTTCACTATGAGCCTCACACCCTTTCATTCTCTTTAGTGTTTTTCTCAGTGATGAAAAGTACTCGGATTTCAGAGGCCTTCATTCCTTTCATTCAGGACATCATATTTCCTGAGGTACTGAAACCACTGAGATGGTAAAACTATTAGGCATCTTTATTTTCTTTCTCTGTCTTTTTTCATCGGTGAAACATAATCAATTAATGGTGTTCAATAACCTATGATACACAAATATTTTTGAAATTCTCTCTGAATTCATTAAGCAAAGGCTTTACATGCTAATGATGCTAGTGTTTGCGCAAATATACTATTACTGTGCATATGAAGTAATGCCGGATGTCAGAGTGGAATCGGGATTCTCCTAAATTAGGTTATTTTCCTGGGTACTTAGACTAATAGTAAAATCTACAAGGTGTACATATGCCATTTATATGTACTTCATTTTTTCATTATTGTCTAACACATTTGAATAACATATTCTAGGTCACTGTCATATTACATAAATGAATTATGCGACTGCAGTTGCATCATATACACTATCTCAGTAGAAAAAACTGTGCCTTCATTGCTATTTCTACTTGGAAGTAGTTGTAGTTTTGTAATATTTTTTTAATAATTTGTAATAATAATACTGTTGCGTCCTAACAAACAATAAGGTTCATAATTGAATTTTAGCAGCAAGAGTGAAACTTGTATTTGTCCAACTTCAATGTCTAATGAGCTGATGGTTCATTAAACTTCTTCATTGCAGGCACAAACAGAAAAAGGGAAGGATGTTAGAGCCAAAACCTGCCAAGATTTTCTCTTTGGCAGGTTAAAGTTGTAGGGACACTATCAACTCTGACAAGTGCTTTTTGAATAAATAAATAATTGAATTCTCACTGCCCTCTATATTCATCATAGAACCATTTAAAAATGAAATGCCAAAATACAGTATATGTCCCTTGCATTCTGGTTTATATTGATTTTTATTTTTTTTTTTTTTTACTGTAGGAGGTCAGTGATGTAGATCAGGAACAACAGGGGCTTGAGCATGGAACCTTGAGGGACAAACATGAGATCGTAGCCCTATCAGATGCCCACCCACTGCCACACACAGACTGTGCTCTCACAGTTGTAAAGCCACCTGTGTGTCTCTCCAAAACAGCATGATTGATGGTGTCAAATGCTTCTCACAAATGAATGTATACTTTTGACTAAAAATATTCTCAGAGCATATTCATTATCTGTAGAGTAGGTCTTGCTAAAAACATATTAATGGGCATATAGTGTGGAATGATATTCAGAATACTTGTACTCTAATTTTTCCAGAATTTCTGAAAAGCATGGGAGGACAGAAATGGGGCCATAATTATTAAAAGATCTAGGGTCCTGACATTTTGCAACTTTACAACTTTCATATCTTTCATATCTTTCATATCTACTCCGGTAATGATGGACTTCATTTACAATTCTTGCTCTAACCTCTTGCCCCACTCCTGGCTCTAAAACAGCTGTTCTGAAGTCCTCCCTGTACCGGGATGTCCCTTTACTGGTGTGGCTACATAGCACTAACACACTCACTATGCTTGTCTGACGCACACAGCATACGGTCCCTTTCTGTGCTTCCCCCAAGTCCCCTAGCTGAGTAGCAGATGTATTCCCCTTCCCATCTACTTCCCAGGAGCAGCACAAGGCCCTTCTCTTCAAACACACACACCAACATAAGCATACAAGAGACTATGGATGGTGGCCTGCCCTGCACCACATGACTCGGTCGGTCTAATAATATAATAAAATAAATTTGAGTATGTCCTTCTCTGGTCCCTCTCGTCTCTTGTCTCTCAGGGGAAATGGTCACCACAGAGTCAACTTCTTTGCCTCAAGGACACTGTTCCCTTGTCAATGGGTGGGCTGTCTTTTACTCCTCAGAAACACTTTTCACAAAGTCACATGCACACTGTCACCATACATATTGACCGCTTCGCTTGCTGAAGGGGGACATGCTCCCCAGCATTGAGCACCACTCTTACCAGCTGGTCTGACTCTGTTTCACTGGTAGGCCATCTTCAGTGGTCCATTCTTCCCCCACTAGCTCTCACAACCTCAGATGACAGGAACACAAAACGGTTAATAGATGTAACTCAAAAGGGGAAAATCTCTCCCCCCAACTGCACAGATTAGGGAGAGAACAGCATATTTTAATTGCCCCCCCCCCCCCCCCCCCCCCAAGTTTTATACTTATCCTGCTCCTGATATCCTACGCCTGCAGCCTGACTCCTGCCCTCCTGACCCTTTCCTTACTTCTGGTGGGTGGAACAAGCTGCTAGCATATACTTGTTTCCCAACATGCAATATATAATTGGTTAAAAAGGACCAATGTATAACATGAAGTAATCAAGTAAATCCTTGAAGTTGCTTAGCTTCTCACCATCAAACCCATATTTAATATACAGGTTTCCCTAAGACAAGCTTATTTGAATGCATTAATCATTAAAGAATTAGGGTCAAATATGGCAAAGAAACAAAACTTTGTAAAATAGTTCTTCAAGGGCAAAGACCAACAGTATGGCAGGGCATTGTCAAACCTAAAAGTTTCACGAGAGCGGATTGTCAGACGAAGAGCAAATATGTCTGAAAGAAATGGCAGCCTGTGACTCAAGGACACCTTAAGTCACAAGCTGCAGTATGTATGTCCTGTGAGCCATATCAAACAGCACTCCAGATTTTACTGACCTTGAACAACAAGTGCTTTGGCATTTGGGATGACATTTTGGAATTGTGTTTGAGAGGTAGGTATTGGTAAGAATTACTGCCAGAAAAGCAATATTGCTGCTAGTGAATATGGCTATCCACACATGTGGGACATTATTTACTGTAATTAAGTAGGGTGTTCCTCTTATGAATTTAAATGATCAATTATGAGTTATTAGGGCACCAGTTTAGGAATTTCACCTAAACATTTATAGAGTTTATTCAAATCAAGATTTATCCATACTTGAATATAAACGACGTTGCATTTGTAGAGTCAAAGAGCTCAAAGAGGCACAGACAGCAAGGCGTCCAGCTATGTCCTAGTCCAGGTTACACAGAAAAAAAAACAGATATCCAGCCTTATTCAACTAACAGAGAGAGCCAGGCCACAGGCAACTTCCTGCTGTGGCCTGGGAGGAGCACTGACAAAGACTGCTATTTTCGTTAACAATAGCCATTTACAATATTTCCATTTCCTCTATGTTTTGTAAATACTCTGTTAGATAATAAATGCAATTTTTGTAGAGTAATTTTTTTTCTCGTCTGATTGCATTTGTAGAGTCAACATACTTATGTAATCAGATGCCAGTTTTGTGTTCAGGAAATGGAGGAAACATTCACCATGTGGTGAGGCCTGGGTCCCTTTGTAGACCCAGCTGAAAGAGAAGAGATCTTAAAAATAAATCTGCAAATCTCCCAAATCTCTCTTACTCGCTGGTGGATGTCATATAGGTTATCAGCCTATAGACTGTCAACCATTCAGCAGTGGTCACATCTCAGAAAAGGAGATGTGTAAGGAAGGGTCCTAGTTTTATGACCCTTGTTTGTTTCGGTGCAGAGAGAGAGATGGTGGAGCTCAGACAAAGGGTTTCCAAGAATTATCTTCACTATCCTGGGTAGTGTAACGAGTGTAAAGACATGTTTCACAATGTGATGACATATATAGTTGGTCCTGCAGGTTGTATGTGTATGTAGGAGAAGAAAATGGTGGACAGCTTGTATTGGGCAGAGCTGCCTCCTTGTACCATGCTGACAAGCAGGAGTTAGCATCTTCCTGCCCAAAACGTTAGACTCCCAGCCCATCATCTCAGTAGCCTGTGGGTATTGACAGCTGTAAAGAAATAGGTGATTCAATTTTGTAGTGAATAAAAAATATGATAGCTGCACTCTAGGAAGTGGATGTGAGGCTGTTTATGGTGCATAAGTCCAGCTGCCGCAATTGTATGCTTGTTTCTACATTACTTGTATGCTGAACACCATTTTGTGTGCATAAATTATTTTTAAAACATGCTTGTGATAGTGGGTTGCTAAATTCATGACGTCAGTACACATGAGGAGGTCAGACATTTGTGACAGAGACAGGAATTAGATTTTCATCCATGCTTCTTCCAGCAGGCAATCCACCACCATCAACATCTGCCCTAGTAGAAGAAGCAGAAACATGACGGACAATGAAATATAGTAAGGAAGTGTGTGTGTGTGTGTGTGTGTGTGTGTGTGTGTGCTTGTGTGTGTGTGTGTGTATATGTGTGCGTGTGTGTGTGTGTGTGTGTGTGTGTGTGTGTTTGTCAGTGTGGGTGGGTGGGGATCAAATGCACTATAAAAAAAAGGAGAAAAAACTTTGTTTGCAGTTTTGATGCTTTGCACTGATGTCTTACCTCAGATATAATATGGGTATATGATGATTTTCTCTGCTTGCCCCCTTCAGTTAAGCCAGGTGCATGGTCAGTTAGACCTCTCACTCTCTTCTTCCTCATCCCTGCTGAAGGCCACATTTTCCTTCACAACACAACATGCAAGAGCTGCACTGCTTAGCTATACAGTGCTGTTAACGGCCATGTTTGTACACTAGTGTTTGGCCACCATGCCCTGGGGTTGTAAAAACTTAATGGTAAAGGGATTGTCACAGAACTTAATGTTTTCTGAATGATACTGCAGGAATGCTTCAGGTCATAGTTTGACAATTTATTTGTTTATAGCAACTTTCACTTGTGACTTTCTGCACAGAAAGCATCGTGGCATTGTCAAAATGTTTTTCATTAACGATAATCTTCTTATAAATGTCTAGACATTGTTCTTGCAATACCTTGGGCAATGCCTTTAGTGCTGAGGCAATTTTCCCCAAATCAGAATTTTGCAGAGTACAAAGGCTTTTTTATTATGTAATTTGAACAAGCTAAGTCTCAGTGATGCGAATCATTTTTTTTTGATATGTCTGTGGTACATTCCAACTTGGTGTTCACTTTGGATGGACTGCCAAAGCATTTGGAGTTCTCATCTTGTCTGTATGTGGCTGCATTGTTCCCATTCAGGGAAGGGGGCAACTTGTGGCCCAAAAATCTTTATGCAAAAGTCCTGGAAGTCCGTAATGCCTCGCTAACCAAATGTGGCACTGATGAGCAGGAATTGAAATGACAAGCTTCTTAAAAGTTTGACAACAACATTCCGTAGTCTGTAATTCAAACACATTGAAAAGTATATGTAACTGAGCACTCGGAAAGAAAGGAAAAAAGAACATAACATTATGAGATCAGATCTAATGTACACTCCCAAATCTTACAGAAAATCCCTTCAAAGGTCTTTCACTGAGTACATGAGCATACAGCTGTTCACAGTCTAATTCTTACCAAAACCTCTGAAAATATTCATTTGGGAAAAAAGGTGTAGGCATACTACTCTCAATTTACCCAATTTATGTTATGATTGACCAATGCCTAATTCATTTACAATATTTAAGAATTTAATAATTCATACTTTAATTGCCCATTACATTAAACGTTAATGGATTTGCATGATTTATTAAAAAGGAAAACATGGATATTTGCTTGCATTAGCAGGCATTTAAAGCTGAAAGGTAAACAAGATGGTTGTTATCTATTGTTAAACAAGCTTATACTGTATTACACAAACATCTCTTGGCACCTAAAAATCTGGCTTACTTATACCCTCATTTTCAGAGCTACAACACTATAATCTACTTGACTATATATACATAGTGAAATTAGTGGGTTCAAAGTTTGCAGAATACATGAGAATTCATTCTCTTACAGCAAACCATGTACATGGGCACACAAACACACATACATTTATGGATGTTACAATCTGGGGTACACTCCCCTAAAATTTTCAGACACCATAGCCTGACTGAAGTCATCCATTAAAACAAATCAGTTCACACGTGCATGAATAGACATAGATGAATGGATGGCATACTCACTAAAATAAGGGTTACTGGTAGGCAGAGGCAGGTTGAATAGTTTTGCTGTCTGAGCACACTAGTATTCAGGGCCTTAAAAAGCTGGAAGTGTGTATCTGGACTACTTTCTGCCTTTTCTTTCATCTTTTTCAACGCCTTGTGATGAATGAGATAAATAAAACCTTGCATGTACTTCTTGATAAAGTGGCAGGCAAAGTTTGTGGCAAATATATATGTATATTTTTTTTTTCTTTCCCCCTGAGTGTTCTGGTGGCCCCAATGGTATAACATAAAGGCATGGTGTGTAGACTTATTGGAATATAGAAACGGACTGCTTGTTCTTGCTTTGTCTTACCCTGTACTTCCCAGATTTGACATCAGCTCACTACAACCCTTTGAATGATAATGCAGTTCATGGTAATAGATGGATGCATGGATGGGTGGATGGTAATGATTGTAATTAACAATGGCTAAAGCCAGCAGCTTTAATAAAGGACTGGGGAAATTACAAAAAGTTCACAAAAATTTTTTTTGAGGAAATAATAGTGCATTGAAGAAGATAATGGACACCAATTTAAAAGGTGAGCTGTTTCAAAATGTAGAGAACTGCTGAATATAATTGAACTAAACATGAAATAAGTGACACCAGTGTTTTCATATTTACACATCACATTATTTATCAGGTCTCACACTACAACAAGCACATTCAATTTTACAGCTCCTTGGGGGAACATTTAATCTTCCAGAGTAATAAAAATATCATTCCACTGATTATACATCCCTGGTGGTTGTATAATGTCTCCTCAACAACCATGACAGCTGCTTTTCGTTCAGCCATTGTTTTTTTTTTTGACACGCATAATAGCTTGGAGATTTAGTGGTATTTTATGTATGTATATTTATTTATGTGACACATGCACAAGAAATGCTTGTGTTAGAAATTCCTCTCAGGACCAACACTGACTGGTGTTTGTTTTAAGTAGAATCAATGTGAATTAGAAAGAAAACAATTTTAATGCACACATACCACATGCTTTCCTTTGAGTTCCCCAATAATGAATACAAAGCTGGCAATGACAGACAACCTTGTGTATTTGTTCATTCCTCCTTTCTCTTGTATGTGAAGGATGTTTTATGTATGACATGTATGATAACTGTGCCTTCAGCTAATGCACAGGAGGAAAAAAAAATCTAAATGGATGAAGAAGGCATAACTATTGAAGAAGCCCCATTAAATATCTCCTTGAGAGGCAAACAATGTTCATTTTGAGAGTGAGAAAAAGACAAAACGGGATAAACATTCATCCTAACATTATGGCAAAACTGTTAAGTGGCTCCAGATATTTCCTGACTTCTGTGCTGTTAATTCATGTAACCAAGATGACATCCATCATTTCCGCCATTACACATTTTGACAGAAACAAACCCGATCAACTGCTGTTGTTCCCCTGCAGAGTATCCTACAGTCTGTAGCAGGTGGACAGCTTGTGACAGCTTGGCATGCACGGCTGCTCCTCTGCTGAGAACACGGCACGAAACGCTCAGAAGGTGGTGGCTTATAGAGGGATGTGTCTGCTGCAGCGGCCTGAGTGGTGTTAAGATTGTAATGAAACGTGAGCCTCCACTTTGGATCATAGGGCGAGGCTCCCTGCAGAACCTTCATCAGGCAGATTGTGTCACTTCCAAATGGGAGCCCCATCAAAAACAGCTGACAGATTTGTTTGTGCAACTGTGCAAGTGAGATTCCCAAAGCTTAGAGAAATGACAGTGTCCAATAAAATAATTTTTTAATCACATATATTTCAGATAATTGTTACTGACAATTGGCTAGCTTTCCATTTACAGTTTGACACAGACGCTCACAGCACTGGCCAGCTTTACACAACAAAACAGACTTCAAAGCGTCCAACTTTTCCATTACAGTAGTAGATATAATTAATATAAGTTTTGCTATTGCAAATCAAATGAGTTCATGCTTTCAACAGTTCCAGTTTCATGTAAATCTTTGAGAGTTTATGTGTGAGATTGTGTGTATGAGACGAAGTGCATTCTTTCTCATGTGAGGCAGTGGAAACAGTAGGGGGACTTGTATCTAATGCTCGTGAAGGACTTTCATGAAATGCAAAGTTGACCCTCTAACTCAGAACACAGTAGGTTTTCTTTTAAAGCATTCAAGTGAAGTACTTTGCACTGAGAGTTGCTATAGAAACCCGCTACCAATGGAACACTGCATGCAGGCATCTTTGAAACAGCCCTGAAGTAAATTACTGCACTGGTATAAGCACACATTTTCGCTCACAGTGTTTGTCATTCTTCAGTGCTTTCTGTGTCACGGCTGCTGTTTTTGTTTTCTCATGGCATGAATTTGGAATATTTCTTAACCGTCAGCTTACTTTTGCTAGAATGAGTGCACTTCATAAATGTTACAAAAAAGAAATAAAAAGGTCTTTTCAGGATGACAGATATGTGGAATACGTGGTACATTTACATCAATGGAGAAGAGAAAGCAGTGTATTTTTATTTATATAAAGGCACACACAAAAGCCCCATTTTTCTATGTTTTTTTTTTTTTAATGTTTTATTGTATTTTTTAACAATCCAGATAAAAAATGGACTATGTGGTCATTTATCCACATCATTTTTAAACAGCTTAGGACAACAGCTTGCTTGAGTGATTTTGAGGAGTACTGAGCCTAAACAAGAATGTCCAAAGGCTCACAACACAAATAAATGGATTAAACAAACATGCACCAAAGGAATAATGCTCCTGAGTAACGGTCTTCAGGTTGAGGGAGGTCAAGCAATCGGTTTATAACATGAAAAGGGACGTGATGAAAAGTGATGAACCATGGAGGATGAAGCAGACACTGTTGTGATAAGTCACTGAACCTTCAAACCCCACATATTTAATCATCTTGTGCATCTGGATCAGAAAAAAACCCCTATACTGCACAAAATGCCACAGAACAGATGACAGTTGTTTGTATTTTACATTTAATTTAATTTCAGTTGAAACTATTTTACACACACACACACACACACAAAACATTAGCTACATCCCATAATCTGTGCCCTAAATATGCTGAAAATGGTGCATTCTGCTGTTTTTTCTCCTATATTATTATGTATTGCTTTTTCTTATTTGTTTAATTGGTTGTTATTTTTTGATGAATGTCCCTATTATTACATTGATAGTTACTGTTTTTGTTCTAGCTTTCTACCTTGCCCTCCACTTTCATGCCTGCTCTTGTTTCTGTATGGCTGTAATCTGTGCTGCTGTAGTGTCTATGTAGCAAGTAGGTAATACATGCTGTATATACTGTAAGTGTTTCATATTATACAAATTGTAAAATCATGCCCACCTACACTTTTATGTATGTATGTAACACATTATTTAAGGTGAAGACACCTGTGAGCAATTGAAACATTTTAATAAAACAACATAATGTAATCTGAAATTGGACCAATTAAAAGGCACAATCACACATTCCCATAGTGTGTCGCCACATCTAAAGATGACGATACAGTAGTGCTATATTCACTAACTGTTCATAAGTTGAGGCAGAATTGCTACTGCCTCTGAAACTGTATATTTACAACAGGACTGGGTCAAAATTTCAAGTGTGGCTTCTGCCCAGCTCCCCACCCACCCACACTCATACACAAATGCATGCACACACCTATGCACACATCCACACATGCACGTGCACACACACACTTCATAGAGGAGTTTTCACTGTGAAAATGGCACTGCAAACTTGCTTGCAAAGCTTGAACATGATCATGTCCTAATCATCCACTTGCCGAGCCACTGTGATTCATTGTCTTCATAGATTTTGGATTGTGATGGATTCTGTTTGGCTGTAAGGTCATGGCAGGATAGAAATTGCTTGCTGTCAACACCCAGGACAACAAGGGTATGTGCAACTAATCCAACAGTGAAAGTCACTCAAGCATTTAAGGGCCAGTCATAAACACATAATTAAATTATAATGTGAATTATGTTGAAAAGGTTTGGATAACTATCCTACATCCACACAGCTCATTATTCTGAAAATATCTGCACATAATTACGGCAATATGTTTCTTTTTGTGCTCAGTGCATATTTGTTCACTTCTTAAGAGATTCAATGCATCACACTTCTCCATTTTTACAAATTAATAAGATACTTATTTTCAAGGACAATACATAAAAATTTGGCCTTTAATGAAATTGAGAATGACATTAATGAACAATTCAAATGTAAGTTTGAAAAAATATCTGTGACATATTAATAACCAACACCTGTGACATTTTAATAATTCATGCTTTAAAATAAATGTGCTTTATGGACTGTCTTCTTAAGTCTGCAACAGATGCTGACTTAATGCTATTCTTAATACATTAGCATTCTTATAAGTTGCCAAAGAACAGCAATAGTCAAAACAAATACTTAGGTATGTGATAAAATGAACCTAGTGACTCTTAACACCATGGAACCATGGAAGAACAGTTACTTAGCCCTGAGGTTACACTATGTGATTTAAACTTAGCACACAACACTGCTTCCTCACCAAGAACTGTCCCCTTGAATGTTGTGAGCGCTGCATTGTTGCTAATGTTGTGTCATTTAACACTGACTAATGGTGTAATTTACATATTCAGTTTCACTGGGTCAATGACTGCTGGTACTGTCATGACACAACAAAAAAAAAATGTAACAGAAAACACGGTACAAAAAGGTGCAGAGTAAAATCGACTTTTACTATTCTACAGGTAACTGTTCCCTTTGACTCCCTTTGAGAAAAGACTCTGCACCCAACAACATACTTATATTTGGATTTTAAATATTCCTGTTCTGTAACTGGTGAATTTGAATGAATACACATGACAAATATATCACTCGTTCACTGAAATCAAACATACTACAACTAACTTCACATTGTCTATGCTGTAAGATTTGAGTTTAATATCTGTTAAACTCATTATCTAATCTGTTTTAGACATTGTGCTTATTACAGCAGACCAATGCTTGCGGGCTGATCACTACTTTACAAAACGGGACATTTCACATTGTGGCAGTGTGACAGGAGTGGTCACAGCACCAGGCGGTGACCGGACAAGGACACAGCAACCGGAGTGTTTGTTTAGCTGTAAGCATTTTTTCCCCATTCTGGGGTTACAAAAAAACCAAAACAAGAAGAAACAGTGTTACTTCACCTCAAACAAAAACACCACATACAGTATGACTCAATGGCATTTTGTAAACATATGGTAACAAAACTGCCCCTACACACTGCCATTAAGCTCTCATTTTCACAGGCCTGATGAAGACAACAAGCTACACCTGGGCTTATTAGCAATCAGCCTCAGGTGCACAGGTGTCTGTCTGTGAAGCTGCTGCTGTCCTAGATCCTGGAGCCTCCCAGGCCATGAGAGAGACCACTGAAAGGACCATCAGCAGGCCAGAAAAAATGCAGGAGCAGCTCTCTGTGTCCGCCCCACCCCTTCTAATGAGACATATGTGGACTTTCATGCCACATCAACCCACTAGAAAATGTATTGAATGTAGACTGTAAGAACATAAAAATCATGCATATCAGTACCAATGGCACATGCAAGGTATGTATTTTGGGAAGATGACGGATATGATCAGGGCATATTATCTATCTTTTATATATCTTGCAACAACTTTTACATTTTACCACTGGAGGAGAAACATCATTTAGTCATGGAAAAAGAAAATAATTTACAGGATCGCCAGGCAGAATTTTTCCAGGCGGAAAAATCTGGAAAAAAAAATCAATAAGGCGGATCTGATGTGGAACAATTTAAAGATAACACATCATTCATAATATAGTACTACATTGGAAAACATAACACATCACTCACAATTCAGTGCTATATTAGAAACTATATTGCAGTTCTCACACACAGTGATTTGCTTCCATGAGGAGACTATTAAACTACAATACTTTACAGATTTAATTGAAAGGTTGAAATTTAAAACATGAACTAGAACTCAGTAAGGAAACTTAATATTCAGATACATTTTATCTCTGCAGTCCCTTTCTTCTGTATGTTCCTTTTAATTCACTGGTCTGTTTGATTTAAATTTATTGAGTACACTGGTACATCCAAAGCCCTGCCTCTAACACAAATACAGCTCAACATGATTAATATTTTAAACACAGGAAATACAATTCACAAAATCAGATTTTAAAGACATTGCGGCATGATCTGAATGACGTCTACTGTTATGTTTTTTGCTGATACGCTATAAAAGCAGTTCTTATGTCAGTAGACCGAGTCATTTTAGTGATTGGACCCCTATGAAAAGCTTTGAAAGCATAAACACTTATGCTGCCAAAAGGATTTCATTTCAGCTGAGATTCTTTGTTTCTTCTCATTCTATTCAATTTACTAAATTGGTCATTTTGGTAATCTAAGAGGGTTTCTAAGGATACACTGGAACTGGATAATGCTTTATATTATCCAGGAGCAAAAGAAAATCAAACAGTACAATTGACATTTTAATGTGCATTATTGAGCAAAAGTCAGACCCCAACCAGTAAAAGTTTCTCCCGCAATCAAATAAAAGCAAAGCTGAGATTCAGTCAGTTAAGAACCTGTCCAGTGAATGGTAAGGTTCAATGTAACGTCTTACGTGAGCATTTTACTCATCACCGTGGAAGATAACAATTTTCACCAAATTCTCCTTTGCTTCCACTAGCTTCCTGGCCTGTCTGATAGAAGATGGGGGTGAGAGAGGGCATGTCACTCTTGCTCTTAGCTGCATCTGTATGAAACCTTAGATAGGTCTCCAAAGGGATGATTCCGTAAGAGCAATTTTTTACGGTAAAAACCGTACAAACCGTAAAAAAGTGCTTGTTACTCATAGCTTCCTTGTTGTATGGACACTTTTTGTGCCAAACTGTAATGTTACAAAGTATCTGAGATTTTTCTATGCTATTTTCCAGTGCTGTTACTTTCTAATAGATGAATTTTTAATACTTTCAAAGTTCTTCTGAAACATGCTGCAATCTTATTGGATGCATTAGTTTCATTTTAAAAGGCCCCTATGTGGAGAAAGAGGAATAGCAGACCTGAAAAGTAAAGATAAATAAAACAGACCTTCAAAGGATAACGGACAGTAAAAGTTTCCACTTCACACACACAAACTTACACACACAAACACATCTAAAGATTTTGTGAAACATTGAGGCTAGTTAAAAGGCTGCATGTAGGGACAGTCTCCATGCAGCACTTACGAGACTTGAAGTATTAAAAAATATGTCTCTGCTCAAAGAGGCTGCTGCTTGACAGATGACAAAATCAATGATTCCATGCTCTTTAGAAGGCTTTGTTCTGCATGGAGAAAATCTCTGCAGAGTCCGTTTACTTGAGGCGCATATATTCTGCTTCTTCTTTTTTGTAGTGAGCTCTGAAGTTTCCATATCACCAACACAAAATGATGGCTTCATACCGATAACCAGTGTCTTATTACTGAATAAATTACTGACATGAATAAAATATCCATGTGCTGATTATAAAATTTTCCTTTTTCCAAAAAATGAATAAAGCAAAGTAGGGTTATTTTGTGCACTGTTTCACTTCCATTATGTTATATTTTATGAATAATTCTTCAAATGAAATGTCGTTGATATTCATGTTTATATTTTTTGCTCACTCTCTTGGCTTAAATCTTTGTAATTGTCCCAGACCTATTTCACCATAAGATATATTTTCAGTACGTCTAAATCATTCAGAAATATGTTTCTTTTTTAAAAACTATTTCACAAATACACTTCATTGCGCAAATAAATTGTGCAACTTAATTTTGAATTAATGAAATGTGTATATATGTATATGAAGGTAAAATTTTAAAAATCTGCTGTGATTGCCCGGATACAAATCTAGAATCTCTGTTCTGATTAATAAATGAAAGCTTTAATTGACAATTAAAATTAAAATAAAAAAAATTAAAATAGCTTATGTACTTGCCTCACATGATAATGACACTGACTAGTGCTATGCTGACTACTATTTAGTGGTGAAAGAGGAGCCAATGACAAATATTTTAAGCATAAGCATGTTGGTAGGGGAGGAAGGACCCACTTGTTTTTTGCTTTTCTTTTTGTCCCTTGTTCCTGTAAGATTTTCATGACGCAAAAAGTAAAAGTCACTAGCTACTTAAAGCCAATGTGCTTGCTACCTACTAATTCTATCTAGGTAGGTAGCTAAATTGGTAGTGCCTTAGCTAGCTAGCAAATTCTATTTTCAGCCAAGCATTGTGCTTGTTAGTCCCATTCAACTTTCAACAAAAGATATGTGAACAGATTTGGCATGAGATTTCATAAGGGAGTGTGAAAGTCTGTATTCAAGGCTGCTGTAGCAGTTTGATTGTGTGTCAGCTGCACTTGATAGAATGCTAAGATTCTGAGATGTTCTATCCATTATTCAATGAATTATAAACTATATATATATATAGTTTAGCTATATATAAAACTGTAGATTTATTGTCCATTTGTAGCTGTTAATCAGATTATTTTACATGGGTTACAATTTTATCCATTGATACAGCTAGATATTTGCCAAGGCAATTGTGGGATACGTTTCTTGCCCAAGGGTACAACAGCAGTGCCTCAGCAGGAAATCTAACCAGAAACCTTTAAGCCTTGAGCCCTGCTCCTTACCACTACACCCACAAATATAATAATATTATGTATTGGCACAAATAGAATTATCAATGCAATCCCATACTAGCTGAACGTATGGGTGTAGTGTAGCTGAAAAGCTGTAGGTGGACTTGCCTATAGAAACTCAGATGAAGAAGAACAAGAAGAAAAAATAATAAGAGGAACAATATTTTTTCTTCAAGCCAACTTAATGAGGAATCCAGAGGTCATCTGACCACACTGACACCACCTATTATACTGTCACAGTTTTGTTATGGTTACTGCCACCTGTTTGACCTTTTCCTAAGTCTCCTCAGAATGACTTGAACAATGTTAACCCATGATTCACCTGTATCACATAAGTTTTATCTTTATATAATTTTATATAACTACACTGTCTAATCATGTTCTTGTTATGACATATGAGGAGTTGGACTCAGAGGCCACAGAAAAATGGCAATCCTCATTTGTGAGTAAGTTTCTCTTACATTTAATCTTTCATCCTTCCATCAGTGTTCCCCTCCCCTACACATGAACATAAAGCTTCATAATCTCTCTTTGCCTCAGTGGGTACTGGGTGTATGAGTGAAATGTATCTATAGCGCTAGCCTGCTATGTTAGAAAAGCTCAGAGACTAAGAGCTACCATAAACGGAAATCACACAGATTCTCAGCAGGATTGAGAAGTATGAGGTGAAATCATTTCTTCCACAACACGGTTTTGACCATAGGAAATCATCTAAAAGGCAGTGGCATTTTAAAAGATAAGCACATTCAAAATAAAAATAGAACTCATTCTGGGAACACCACTTAGAACTGAAGGTACAGTGAGTTCCAGTCTGTGCTTAACAACAAGCAACCATTTTTGAAATTCACATATGAACAATGGTATGAACACATACTCATAAAATAAACTAACATTTAAACAAGTAAGATTTTGCTAAGTAAATGTATCAATTAAATAATACACAAGGGAGACTAGGTGAGGATTTGTATCTCAGTTTTTTATTAGAATGTATTAGCTGCCAGTTAAGGTTGATTGAAAATTGGTCACTTCATTATCCTTATGCAAATATGAAGGTTTCAGCATGCAGTTTGTCATTTTCCACTGTCAGCTTTTGTGTATGAGGGACAGATGAGTGATAATTTCCTAATGAGACTGCACAAGACCCATAGCATACATTACTTTCATTCCTCTGGAAATAATCTTAACATTGTGGTTTTTACTGACAGCACAACCCAGAAAAAGGAGAAAAAAAAACTTGATATACATAGTTGGTGTCTGCAAATTTGTGGTGCAATATTCAACCAGAGGTAAATATATGAGCTGGTCAGCAGTGCCACTGTATAAAGTGAACAAATAGAAACAGAATTAATTGCATTTAATACAGGTACTTCATTTTACTTTTCCATAGAATATGCAAGAAAAAGATGCGGTTATTATTCAAGCAATTTAGACATATTCTCAAATTATATAATGTCAGCATTCATGAAGAATAATATGCAGTAGTAATGGCAATTCAGCAGTGAACTGCAAACTCAAAATCAGAATACATTAGTAAAAGCTATAGTTCCCAATGGATCCAGATTTCAGCAGCCACAATAATTGAGCATTATTTTTACTGGCTCTTATACACCGTTTCCTAGGCTGATGGTATAAAAACACAACCCATTGATCTCACTAGCTATGTGCATTTTTTTTCAAATTGTTAAAATCGACATTAGAAACTGGTATACCATGGAAATGTTTTATAATCCACTAATTTTAAAGGCCTTTTTATTATTGTAACCCATGAAAGCACAACTTTGTAATGCTGTTCATAGTAATGCTGGAATACCTGAATGTTTTGACAAAATAATTTGAAATGAGGTAGAGTGACTGGATGGATAATAGTGTATTGATAATAAATAAACAATAAATAAATATTAAATTTTAAATATAGGTAGGGAAACAAAGATAACAATTAGAAATATAGTTGCAAGCAGCAATGAAGGGGCCAAGCAACACAGGGCCACGAGGTAGACAACTGATCAGAACAACCCCTGAACAAGACACCAGTCCATCACAGGGTGAACAGACATATTGACACCCACTCTTAAACCCACTCTAAATGGCGCCATGTGCTGTTGTTAATGTGTAAAGACATTTAAAAGTCTAGTCCTCCCATGTAAGACAACCCCACTTTTCAGATGCAATTTCATAAAAAAAAGAATGCCGTCTTATATTCAGGCCAATATGGTAAGTCCAAGTGTTTTTTCAACACTACTTAGTGTAGTAGTTGTGGCAGTAGATCAAAAGGTGCAGGAGATGTCATTATTTTGTATCTTAGTAGCCATGCCATTTGGAGATTGAACTATGTGTTCATTTCCCCGTTAGGACCTGACATGTAATGATGTAATGATCTACAAAATTGGTCACAATATCTGCTTTTCTTTGTGTGGTCTGTGCCTTCTGATGTCCATTGGAACAAAATGTCATTAACAGTCTGTGGGTAGTACTACAGAGATGGATGGATTGACCCCAAATTTGATGCCTGGATACTTTGGACTGTCCTCTATCAATGTACCACATTTCATAAAAATCCACCAAGCGGTTCTATGGGCTGCCATAGACTCCCATGACAGAAAGTATAGTGAAAAATTCTAACAATTACAATAGGTGCTTTGCATCTTTGGTGCTTGGCCCCTAATTAATGGTACTCTTGGTCTTAATGTTTTATTTCTCATTTTACAAGATTTTGAGGTTGTCTCCATAAGGCCATCTCACATTCTTTACAATAGGTATCTTAACATATATGCATGGCTTCTTCTCAGATAAAATTGGAGTTCGATTTCATTTGGAAGGCAATCGAATCCTGACAAACAAGAGAGGGAAAAAAACAGAACTGCCGAAAAAAATGTGTGCAACAAGGACTTTCAAGGCTAGCATTGGGGGAAACAATCATAAACCCTCAGGACATTTTAGACCTGGGAAATGGAAAAGGGGTTTTGATTCCATGGGGGATTTCTTGGCAGCAAGCGGCAAGGACCATTGACTATGTTGGACCCAATGTGCTGGAAAGCTGGGTGTAATTATAAAACAATACTGGAACACAAAAAGGATCATGCGACCAACCAACTCTCATTTTCTGGACAAGATCAATCTTCTCCATATTATGTCTTGTTCAACAGGGATTGAAACCTATTTAGACATGTAAGGGTGTAATCCTCACCAAAAAAGAGTAAAGATGTAGTAAAAATGTAAATTTGAAATTATCATACAGTCATACAGTCATATCATACAGTTTAAATTGCTTTTAAATTCTGAGCATAATTAACCAAAGGGATCATTTCTCACTGATCTATTTTGAGCTTTAGATCTTTACAGCTTTAGTCAATTTTTTCAGGACCTGTTTAATTGTAACAACACATTTCTGCATTTTACTTTACATAATTGTCATGAGCAGTACTATATCATACATCCAAATAGCTTGACAAAGGTTTTTCACAATTTACAGTATGTAAATAATAATTTATGTCTGTGTCCTTGTCATTCTCTTATTATCCTGTAATTTTTGCTACATGAAGTCAAGGCTAGTTTACACAGGTATGGTAACTGACATTGCACAATAATATAAATGGATAGTTATTAATACCCACTATTTAATAGCTAAATACATTAAAAATGGAAATACTGTAAATTCATTGCAAGTTATTTCTTGCTCATATCTTAATATATTTTTGGAATCCATATATCTCAAGGTGTTTACCTATATAATTTGGTATTTGTCAGTCTTGGCCGTGTTGAATATAATTGAAACTAAGAGGAACTTCTTTTTGTAATAATCACAAGAACCCTCTTCATCTCCATAGCTTCAAACTAGGCCAGTCAGAGGCTTATAAAAATTATTTCCAGCAGCCATAGCAACTTTTCATGACTAACCCAAATGTTTGCTGAAAAGGAGCTCAAAAGTTAAAGTCTGTATATACTTATCATACACATAAATCAAAAAATATAATAAAAACAATCCCAATTGCAGTAATACGTGGCCACCCAACAAATAATTGAATACAAACTAAAACAAAGCATATAGATACATTAAATTCACTGAAATTCAATATGACCACTTCTGTTGGTGATTATGTGAGGCTCATTAGTCAAAATCTGTACACAATGAAAAAGTTAGGGTACCTTGAGAGTAAAATTGTAATTTTGAAACGAAAAGAAAAATATATATATGTGTTCAAGTGGGTGTGCATATAGCTGTCAACCTAATTTACAGCCCTGCACCTATATATCAGATAAAGCTGTACATACAGTATATTTCCTTAATGAGTGTGATCAGGGTGAAATAGAACTGAAAGCATTGACACCAGTTCAGTGACACTAGATCAGATTTAATTCACCATCTAATCAATTTTGTTCTGTGGCTGTTAATGAGTGAATGGTTCATTCAGCAGATGGCATGTTCCCAGGTAAAGCAATGGTAGCTTTTTATACTTTTAACAAGTATATATCTTAATGGGCCTCTCATTAATAGAATATTAAGTGGCTTCATGCCCTTGGCCTTTTATTTGAAGTAAAACCATGTTCAGTGGAGAAATGCACCTATTTAAATGATTGGTATTAGGTCATTCTGTCATTTTATGAACATTTTATAATGATTTTCAGGTGAAATATTTGCTGTAGGTGACACAAACTGGCAGTGATTCAATATTAAGTTCTAAAAATGAAATGTAATCATCTTTGATTGAATAACTCTGAAATTGGCTTGCTCAGCTCCCCCTGCCTCTAAACCATTTCTTTAAACTGTCTCCCTGCACTTGAGTTTATAAGGTATCAAGTCCAACCTGCAAGTGAAATTTTATTGCAGCTTCCGATTTGTTCAAGCATATCTGCATGTACACCTGTTCATTTTCTTCAGGACAATGTGTGCCATGATGTGGACAGAATCCATTACTTTGGTTGCCATTGGCTTTCAAAATTGCAGGTGTTACAACAAACAGCGCATTTCATGTTTCATTTCACTGTCACTGCAGGTGGGGCAAGATACTGCAGTCGGCTGAGAACATTGTTGATGATGTGAAGCTCAGCACATCCCCTCACAGTCCTCCCCATTTCCCTCTTGAAAAATCACTCATCATCAGTCCTCTGGCTGGAAATCTAGGGCCAAAAGCTTCAAACACATTGGAGAATCATGATAATTTGTCATACAAAATTATGTGAAAGTTTTTTTTTTTCTTCTTCTGGCAAGAACAGGTCAGAACAAAGATAGCAGAAAAAGTACCACCTGACCAGAGCATCTGCCAATATTTCTTTTAAAATGATGGTAATATTTGGATTTTAAGAGAGTTCAGGTTTTTTTTTTTTATACTAAATGCTCCTGTGAAATCTTGGGTTAACTCATGTTAGAGATTTAGGACTATACAGTACAGAACTCCTTCCATCAACACAGGAATAAGATAACTTTGCTAACATTTATTGTACCTTCAGACATAGTAAACCATTCAGGTTCACATATCATTGATCTACAACCCCACTCTCATGCAGAATCACAAATATTTAATTACTGTGTCATTTAATGATTGATTTAATATGGCAAAGCACAACATCCAATCCACATATAATCTGCCTGTATGAAATGTACTCTTCTTTTTTTCCTTTGGAGACTTACAGAACCTGTTTAATGTCCCTGTCAGTCCTCAGTTAAATTTATGGACAAGAAATGGGTTGCAATATTACATACTTGTACCCTATGTCCATGGCACGAAGTATGAGAAAATTGCTGCTACAATTTTTTTTTTTTTTAATCCGACTGCATTCAGATTCATACCACCATTCCAATATGGCCCACAATGTGTTCACACCTAATTTGAAATGATACAAAAGCTGAGCGAGATGTTTTACTTGCAAACACCACAATTGTATTGCTTTGTGACAGGCATATATTTTCATGTAGCAACTCTTCACATACTGTACGAATGCCATGATGACAGGTCTTAAAGTTAGGGTTAGCTGTAGATTAAATGTTGAACAAATAAATAAATAAATAAATGGGGGCAAATCCAGTATGGTGAACCTCATTAGTCCATGAGGATTTTTATTCCTATTGAAGAGGAGAACTTCTGTAGCAGTGTTGATATATCTTTATGATATTCAAGTGATTTTGAATTTATTTTTGAAAATAGAAATTTCAATTGACTGTTACCTCACTGATCATTGAGATACAGCTGGAGTCGGATATTGGCAAGGACCTCTACTTGCCTGCTGAACTGAACTGAGTTTTGATAAACCCTGTGGATTTTCTAACCATTTCTGTAAAGTGGCAGTAAGCAAAATGATAAGCATCTGAACAATAACACCTGTAGTGCTTAGATTATTAAATATTCATTCATGGATGCATGCAATGGTTGTAAAACAACTTAGACACGTGTTATGCAGTCACCTTGTATATTGGACTATACTGGAGTATTAATGATCTCTAATGCTCAGTAATACAGCAAAAAGAAATGTATTTCTTCCAGTTGTCTGCTTAAATAATATATGTGTGTGTGTATGCGTATGTCTGTGTGTGTGTGTGTGTGTGTGTGTGTAAAATATATACACATGTATACACATTTTTTCAGTAGCTACCCATCTGCATTGATCCAGAATCAGATCCATAGTACCACAAAAGGCAGATTGAATGCACCCCAAGCCCCTCTAAAGTGAATCACTGAGCATTTTAAGTACATTACAGAAATCAACCCATCTGTCCTTGTGCCAAAATAGTAGGTTTGAGACTGGGCCATGGACTTCAGGATTGAGGATTCAGCTTTTGGATGAGATACTGCTATTGTAACCCCTGGGCCAGAATTGTTCAGTTAATTGTTTCAGGTTTTTTTTTTCTTTATTCAAGTTAAGTTACATAATGTGTATGCTATAATAAAGATAACATTGAAAATTCACATGGACAAAGGCATCTGCTCAGTTCAACTTTCTTATAACTGCCAAGGGTAAATTCCAAGTTCGTTTTTCTCCATTTCGTGCACAACAGCTTCCTTCACCTTTTGTAGTAAAGTGTAAACATACAACATAAAACCAGCATGTAACAGCTAGTCCCTGATTTGTACAGTGTGATGGTCAGTAGGGGCATGGGAAAAATCTATTGGCATAATTGGCATTTTGGGTTATATAAAGGGATTTGGCACTGGTATTGATTCAGTGTAAGGCCTGATTAAATGGCCTTCCCTCCTGTCTGTCACAGTTGGCTTGGCACTGGCAGAATGTGCTTACTAGTGCCTCACTTGTGCAGCAGGTCTTGTTCCCATCTGGCATACTTGAATGTCCATTAATTGTCTGTAAACCCATTTCCTTGTGATTGTGCTTGTTTTTTCTCCCTAATGCAGTGCAAAATCCTTTGTTCAATCGGGTTTGAAAATATAGAGCAGGATATTAAAAAGTGATTGATGGGGTAATGATGTCATATAAAGGCTCCTATTGAGATTTCCTTCTATAAGTACTGAACAGACTGGATCATAACAGAACAGTCATGATGGCTGGGTGCCATCTTTGTAACCAATCAAAACTGTTATAAAGAGAGTATCATTAATGACGTCTTTGGTTATTCCAGTGACCAGATGCCTAGCTCCTGTGAGCAAGAAGTTACATTTCCGTCCTCTTTCCAGAAAGTAAATGGCGACACATTTTAAAGTGGTAAATGTATGGTAAAGTGATAGTAGTACGGTGTACAATGTACAATGTACCATTTATTTAATTAGTAAATCTTTATTGCAAAGACAATAATTTCACCCACTTTTACCTTACCTTGAAAAAAAAAAGAAAAAAAAAAGGCATCTACATATCTCAAAATTATCAAGGGCAAAGTACACCAATGGAGAGGGAACAAAGTCACTTCAGAAACTTATTAAACTGTGATGTGTCTGCGCAAAGTACTTGATCTTTACCAAGACTCTTTGATTATGGCAAGCAAAAAGTGAATATACTCACATGGTCAAATATTAGTTGATAATGGAATGGCACATAATTTTGTGATGTAAAGAAAAAGAGCACTACCACAGGAAACAATTAACTGAGACTGAATTAATTGCCGACTACTGCATATTATTCAACTAATCAATTACTCGAAGCAAAATAAATGAAAATAGATTGAGAGAAAGTTTCTTTTGAAAGGTAAGATGTCTGCCTACTCTGATTTGAGCTCACACCTGCAATTACCATACTTAAACAGTTGGGTCATTTATACTGATTTCTAATACATAAATGCTTTAATAAATTGCACTTTTAATTTGAACTTCAAGGTATTATACAGAATAACCAATGAACAAAGTCTGTTAGTGACAACTTTTCGTCACATTTTTTTTACTTGCAGGATCTGGCTAGCTCAGTAGATACAATGGTAACAGTCTATGAACTTTACCCACATGCTTTATACATCAAACCGCCACCTGAACGGAGTCGGCTTCATGGAAATATAGACATTTGTTGATGTCAGTTTTAAGATTTCTTGTCAGCTCTGCTCCTAATGCATTTCAGCCTTACATTGCCCTAGTGACCATTGTGCTCCATGGGTTGTTTTTGCCACTGTCTGATTTTACTATTTGCAGACAATATTGGGAAAATGCTAATTACATGATTTGCAGGTAATTTATGACTCTCAGATTTCAGTACATTGTTGTGTGAATTAAAATAGTTCTTGTTTTCCTAATTAGCAAACATTCAAACAGTTTTTAATGGGTTTCATAAATCCTTGGCCTTGCTAGTGTGAAGAAAGGCATTATCACAATGCATGTTCAAGTGAACTTCATGAATGATTTAGAGGTTAGAGGTAGGATATAAATCTTAAATAAAGCCTAATGCATAATGCATATTTCTATGATATAATGATTGAAAAAAAAATCTGGGGGTTGGGAAGGGGGGTGCACTTTTGGGCAGGTTATTGAACTATACATGGGAAAGTGTTGCCTCAGTGGCATTATGATAAAGATATGAGCAGCAATAACTGCTCAGCATAATTGTCATTAGCTTTTATGTTTATATGTGGTTTGTTCTGTGCGTTTTCAGTTAGAGAAGGGGGGTGGGCATATTGTACTTCTGTCCATTGGATTATGATGCTGTCATAACACATATAAAAGTATGTGTGGCTGAATCGATTTAAATGATTCTGAGCAAAAAGATGCTGTCTAAAGACCGACTTGATCAGTTCCCTAGAGAGACCTTCGGTTTAGTGAATTTTGTTAATTAATGTATTTTTTGTTTGAGTAAATTGTTGAAAAGAAAAAAAAATCTTGACACATACAAGCCAAGCCAAGATTTTACATATAGTATGTCCAGGCAGATGTACTGTTGGAAAAACAAGCCCATTACATTTACTTACAAAGTGGGCCTAGCTGCTCTGGGCCTCTAGATCACTCGGGACTGCAGGCTGCCATCTCTACATCAAAACTGGAGAATTGGTTCCCTCTAAATCTTCACAGCATGAAGACAATCAGACTTTGGAATGCATGTCAATCAAGTCAGCTCTCTCTACTTGGGAAAATCGATGTCTTGTAACCAGTCGGAGCGGAAAAACTGACAGACTGACATAATCTCAGTCAGAGCTGGAACGCAGCGTGGTGGGAGAGGGAAATATGTTAAAAGTCTTGCTGTTATCAGGGCCTCTCTCCATATAGCTCTCAACATGATGCCCACGGCTTAAGCTAACCAGTCTCCAGATCCTTATGATCACACATATGATGTAAGAATCCTGTCAAACGAGTCAGTTCTGCATATAGGATTAGTGTTTGTATGACTGAGACTGGCCAGTCCGTTTTACTTTCAATTTCAGCGCACTATCAAAAGCGGCAGGAACACTGTAGACTATATTTCGTGTGCCTCATTGTCTGATACAGCAGCCAAAGCCTGTCATACCAGATAAGGAACAAAGGGACTTTTTCCCCCGCCAACTTCCATCCAGATCAAAGAAAGCCATACGTAAGCATATGGTGACATTCAGAATTATTTCTGTTCTGGAAGTCTAAGATTGAAACTTACTTATATAATGCAGAGCCAATCTTTGAGCGATTTTATGTTTGATTTACCATGTTATTACCAGCTCAAATATGGGCGTTAGCATGCTGTTATCATAAAGTAGTTATTCGTGGAAACGTTGCATATCACTACAGCTATCAATGGCTGTAAAAGACTGCCTGTTGTTTTTTCTCCTTTCACTGCTAAGACGGCGGTATGACCTCTCAGTGCAGTGACTTTTTAAAGTTTTTTAGGTGGAAGTTTATTTTTTTTGCTGCAACTCTGCGGCAATGAAGAAGGATAGGGATTTTTTTTTTTTTTTTTGTTAAAGTGCGTCTTTTAATCTAAGGAAGCAAGACACTCAATGTCATATGTCCTAGGTGTTGAGTGTACCTTCATTTGAAAAAACACCCATAGATGTAAATTAATTAAATTCAATTCAATTCAGTTTTATTTATGTAGCGCTTTTTACAACAAGTTATATTTTTACAACGAGTTATTCCAGGCCTGATACCACCTCAGAGCAAGCCAAAAGGCAACAATGGCAAAGAAAAACTCCCTGACTAATAGGAAGAAACCTTGAGCAGAACCCGGGTCAGAGGGGGAGCCCATCTGCTTCTGGCTGGCACTGGGTGAACAAATTGAGTAGGAAAGAATTTCCTAAGAAATTCTTAACAGTACTTAAGAATCGTGAAACATGTAGGTAGTAAGACATCAATATATGGTGCGTAAAACATAATGAGTCTTGTAGATCTTAAATCTTAAAAGTTATACACCAGAATATGCATAGCATGTAGTCCTCGAGGGTCCAGTTCTTGGTACATGGAGGGCTCCACAGGAATGACAGCGAGGAACCTGAGCTTGAGGTCCCGAAATGGTGCTTGAGTTACAGCTCCAGGCAGGAGCCCGGAGACGGGTCAGGAAAACAAATTATTGTATACATTGTTGTTTATTTACTTCAAACAAATGTGACTTATTTGATATGTTATAGTTAGCATCTTGATTTACTTATCTCACTATCTTTTCATGATATTATTTTAAAATTTGTAAAATTGAATAAGAAACAAATTATTATAATTGTCTCACCTGTTAAATAAGTAACACAGAATATGTTATATTTCTATTCTGCACAAGATGTTCTGATTTTCATCATATATTTTGAATGCATTATTTAATGTAACATCTTGCTAGTTGAATGATATGACATTAAGCTGTGTCTGAAGGTGTCACCCCTGATAGGACATCTGTAGACTGTGGTGGCTCAGCTCTGATGGTACCGTCAGATAGCATGATTTCCATCAGAAGACTTTCAAAGATGACATGAGTGAGCATCAAGTTAATTGCATGTGAGACTAGAGTCATCTTTACAAGCAATTTTCCAGACTTTTTTTGAAATAAAAATTTTCCTATGAAAAAAATATTATTAAAAAAAAAATCGAGACCCTCACTCACAGATCATCCTTTACACTCAATCGTTCGACCTTCAGAAGGCTTTTAATGGAAATGGCACCTCATCAGAGTAATACATTGGGAAAGTAGAAAGGAAAAAGCATGTTTGATACATCTCGTCCACTTTGCCTGGAGGCTTGAAACTGTGAATGCAATCCACTGGAGTTCCCACTGTGAAGGCAAACTCCTGGAGAATAGGCTCCAACTTGAATTTGGTCTCATTGCAAACTGCAATTATGTTTCCCCAGGCATGGACATCCACAGCACTAGCTCGGGTGTTAGAGTCAAAGGATATATCTTGGTTCCTAAGGTTAGCAGGTTATTTATGTTTCTGACACAGTGTGATCTGTGCCCTGATCCTCACCTTTCAGGGTGTCCACCTGGGGGTAAGCTGTGCTGTGTGTGGATCGATGAGCCTCTGTACAACCTTGATTGTTTGCTTTAGTTTAGGATTCTTTCTTCTCTCCTTTGTGAAAAACTTGGGGTAACAAATACAAATAAAAATTAGTAGTTTGTGTAGTGACAAACTACTCCACTGTTTACACCTTCTTTTATCTCTTTGACATGTGCATTCTTAACAGGAATGAACTGTGGTGTGGTAATTGTTAATGATTATTGAAGGTGGACCACCTGTGTTCACACTTTCTAGAGAAAATTGAGCAATGTAAATTCTTAATTGTGCCTACATGCCACAACTTAATTGTGAATAAAAAATGTTTTGGGAATGAGTCACCAACTACATGCACGCCATGAACTACATGCTTACCTGAAAAATATTCCCATCCCCAGCAGAAAACAAATAACATGAGAAATTTCTCATTTATGTGTGGAAAAGTAGAAAGCACATTCAGAGGAATTAGTGCTAAATACATTTTAGCAAAGTGAAATGAAGCATGTGGGATAAAAGAAGAGCAAAATGGTCATGCTATGCAAGAATGTAATATATTCAATTTTATTACAAGAACCAAAAATTACCATTTTTTAATTTTTTTTTTTTTTTTGCAAAAAATGAAAATAGGAATTGTGCTGAGCTTGTTATTGCAGCCATCATATCCATTTTATTATTTCAATTCTTTGCAGGGAGACATGGGACTTTATACCGCTGATAGGAATTCATCCAGACTTCCAATTATCAGGGTATAAAAGTGTTCGCAGGAGCTGAGAGGCACAACCAAACCAAGCATGCAGTGAGTGACAACCTAATTGACAATTTACAAAAAAGGTGTTTTAATGAGACCTTCCAAAACTCTTCCCGGTGTGCTGTGAATCCCCCATTAGAGATACACACCACAGGGTTGACAATCACAGTCACAGAGCTGATATAAACAAACATTCTGCATGACTTTAAACATGGTCATTATTAAAATGCGTTAGTTATCATAATCCCCAGTGCAGCCCAAATTCTCTGATCCTCCTGGGACAGCTTGCATTAGAATTTTTAAGCTGTAATTAAAAAGAAAAACTGAATGCAAGCAGTTATGATCTCCAGAGGGAAAATCTGTCTAGAATCCCATTCTAAATTGAACACACCTAATAGCTCACTGCAGAATAATAAGGAATTAAACCATGAAAAGAACAACTGTGAAGAGTGATAGGCCTGTATTGCAACTTAAGCCCAGAATTTGGGGTTTTATTCAGGATTGGCAAAGTCTTTTATAATATATGAATATGTGATTTAGATTCTTCAGAGGTACACATGGAAAAATTCTGCCATTGTAAGTATAGGGCTTAAGATCTTTTTTTTTTCTTTTTGAAGTTTTGGACCCACATATATATTGCACAACAAGAAACCACAATCTAGGGCCATTTGAGAAAAAAATAGCTTTAACCTTGTTACACTTGTACTGCCTGAAGATGGTAAGTGTTTCACCTTATGTCTGTAAGTATGTAAATAAACTGACTCTGGATAAACAAAGATTGGCATACAGTATGCATACAAGGTCATTGTGATTCTGCCTTGACATTAGCTGTTGATAACCTAACACAGACTAGAAAACTGTGCTGCTTTGTTATATAAAAGGATGTTTCCAGGGTATTAATAGTAAAAACCAACCCCTGACCATGCCTGGGTTTTAGCAGTTGAAGGGTATAGTGCAATGAGAGAAAACAGAATATCTGGCACATATAATTTTAACTTGTGTGAAAGAATTATAGGTTTTCAATGTGAAACACCATTTCAAATAACACAAAAACTACAGTGTTATAAATTTAATAACTGATGACCATATTGCCCTACATTCTCAAGGTAATGGCTTAACTACTACGGTGGAGCACTCTTCTTTTTGGAGAAAAAATGCCTGTAAGAACTCAATTGTTTATGGCTAGCTAAAATATACCATTGAATGCTTTGAAAAAAATATTTAAAATATAGTATTTGAAGTAATATGCAGAACTTGAAACTTTATATTTTTCCTGTTCCTTAAGATCACTCAAACAATTAACAATAACCCTTGTGTAGCTCAATTGCAGCTGTCTAGTTCTTCCAACTAATTACATGAGCGTGGTGCCTATGGAAAATGTCTTGTTCATAGTCTTTGGTATCCCTGTTTGAGCTTCTCTGTGCAAACATCTTCAAACCCAAGAATCCTCTAAACTGCATTTAGCCCTAAACCTAATGTAACTGATGAAAAATACACCATTACTGTCTGTCCATCACTCAAGAGGCTTGAAGCTATGGTGGCAGCTGCCATCAAAAAGGTTTGTATGGCTTGGTGGACGTTACATGCTAGGCATTCATTTCAAAGGTTAATCCCCTGCCAAAAATTGCCTGTGTTTTAAACATTGCAATGCAGAAAACATGGATGAGCATTACGTAATTATACACTTACTAAACATTATAACCTTATAAAAAGTCATTTAATATGTTAAATGTACATATTAAAGACAGATGTAGAATGGATAAGAAGTAGACAGTGCATTTAAAGAAGCCATTTAACAGGGAAAATGTTTATTTTGACAAGAAATGCATCCTATCCAATGGCAGAAAGAGAAGGAAGATGTTTAGAAATTGTAACAGGAGTTTAAAAGTTCAAAATTGACTGTAGTCACTCTTCAAAACACTATTAAATTTCCAGGCCAAGTATGCCTGTCTATGAAAAAGACACAACTAAATAAAATCATGGATAACATTAATATAATTATAAATACAATATATATTTTCTGAAATTAAGGCAAAAATGAGAAACTGTCTGAAACATTGCACATTAAACTTGCTGGAACACGTTAGTACAGTGAAGATGATACTACATACAAAATTCAACAGATCTGTTTATGTTAAAGGTTATTTATACACCAGAATAACAGACATATTACTGAAATTTGTTTTTCAAACTTGTTACATTACAGCCTCCTAGGTTGTACATTTCCAGTCCAAGGTAAACGGAATAGCCATGCAATTCTAAAGAACACAATTAGTGAGGTCTGAAATCTATCGTGAGTCACCTCAAAGGATAATGGTTTGTCACGCAAGAGCCATCAGATAGAAATGAACAAGGAGTTATTGGATGGAAACATCCAGGTATATAGAAAGATTAAATGAGCACAGAACAAGAGTGAGGACTGAATAGAACCGGTGGATTCATTGCATTGTCCAGTAAGAGAAAACCTCTGGGAGACATAAACTTCCCGTGTGCCGCAGATCCACTCTTAGGGCATTAGCAAAATAGCTGCTGCTGCCTGATCTCGAGAAAGCATTCTACCTGAAGATAATGAGGGCCACAGAAACCACACAGGGCTACAATGTCAGAGGAACTGCTCGGCCATTTAATGAGCGCGTCCGACGATGGCTGTATGGAGGGACAAAAAGCATCCATCTGTCTTGATCTGCAACACAGCAAGGACTGTAGGTGTGCAAATAAACATAATGACCTTTTTGGTCCCATGAATCAGTGATATTTATAACATTTCTGCAATTAGGGTATCTCCAATCATTCCACCCAGGTGTATGAGGCACATTTTTCACGAATGGCTGAATGACTACTTCTCTCTTTTTTTCTCACTGTCTGCCTACACATAGAATGGCATGACAGCTAAAGCAAAGGTAATTGAGACAACATATTTGACACCAGTTGCTTGTTTTTATTAATTTCTCCAGGGGCATGAGGATTTCATTGGCTTTGATGATGTTCTCAGAAAACAATGTCAGCAAAAATGTGCAACCGCACTGTAGAACACTGCTGCATTGGTAATGAAAACATCTATCAGAAAGCTTACAGCGCTATTTTCTGGACTGCCTTGTCCAGAGTTAAAAAAAAAAAACTTTTTTCCCCCTTTCAAGTTGTAATTCCTAAAATAAATTGACTTAACAACTCAACAATATGTCTTGGTATTGGTTGTTAATTTTATACAACATTCACTCACCCCTGGTTATGTTACAATATATACAGGTCATACCCATAGGGTATGACAGCATAGTGTCATCATAGATCCCTTGCAGCTGGTTAAAAGCAACTGAGACCAAACTATGTTAACTAACCTGAAATACAAATAATTCAAACCATTGAAAAATTGCTGCTTCTGCCATGCTGCCACACTACCACTTGTCATTATGTTATGTTCAATGAGAATACAAGTGTAGAAAAAACTTTGTTCAACTTTGTTTTTCAAACTAATTTCAACTGTATATCCTGCAACAATAAAACAGAAATTTGCAAACAAAACCTGCAACATAGAGACAAGGTCAGTACAGAAGATATATATATATATAACCATAAACTACAAAAACATAACATAACAGAAAGGTTACACAATAGGGGACAGGTGGATTCTGAAAAGGTGAGTTGTCAGGCTCCTGCGGAATATGGTGAGTGATTCCGCAGTTCTGATTGGGTGGGGAAGGTCATTCCACCACTGCAGAATGAGGGCAGAAAAAAGACATGGCCGAGTGGAACGGCTGCCAGGTTCCCGAAATGAGGGGACCGCCAGCTGCCCAGAGGAGGTTGAGTGGAGAGATCTGGTTGGAGTGTATGCAGTGATCAGAGACTGAAGGTAGGACAGGGCAGAGCCTCTTATGGCCTGGTAAGCCAGCACCAGTGTTTTAAACTGGATGCAGGCTGCTACCGGAAGCTAGTGAAGTGCAGTGAGTAGCGGAGTGACATGAGAGTGTTTTGGGAGTGTTGTTGGGTAAGGAAAGGGCGGATCCTCCTGATGTTGTAGAGTGAGAATCTGCAGGACCGGGTGACCGCCGCAATGTGGCTTGATAAGTTTAGCTGGTCATCCAGGGTCACGCCCAGGTTTTTGGCTGACCTGGATGGGGTCACCACGGAACCCTCAATGGTGATTGAAGTGTTGATCGTTGGGGAGCTCTTTGCTAGAAAAAAGTGCTTCTGTGACTGCGAGGAGAGCAGTCTCAGTGGAGTGACTGGCTTTGAATCCCAACTGGTTTGGGTCCGGGAGGTTATTCTGGAGGAGACAGGAAGAAAGTTGGTTATAGACTGCGCGTTTGAGGGTTTTAGAAAGAAATGGTAGAAGAGATACTGGATGGTAGCTTCTGACATCAACTGGATTTAAAGTGGGTTTCTTTAGCAGTGGCATGACCTGTGCCGTCTTCAGAACAGAGGGAACTATACCAGTAGACAAGGAGCTGTTTATTAAGGAAGAAATAAAGGGAGGAATGTCCTCAGAGATGGACTGAAAGAGAAAAGAAGGGATAGGATCAAGAGGACAGGTAGTGGGACGGTGGGATTTTATTAGTTGTAGAACATCAGAGTTAGTTGGGGGGGCGAAGGAGGAGAAGGTAGTGGGAGTGACAGCGGGTGCGGGATCCAAAATGGGAGGAGACAAGGGGAAGGAGTCGCAGATGTCTTTTTTTTCCTTCTTCTCAAAGAAAGAAACAAAGTCATCAGCAAAAAGGGATGAGGGAGGAGGAGGAGGAGGAGGGGAGAGGAGGGAGGAGGGAGGAGAATGTAGAGAAGAGTTTGCGAGGGTTAGAGGAGGCGGAGTGGATCCTGGAGCAGTGGAAGGCAGACTTAGCGGAGGATAGGGTAGATGAGAAGGAAATGAGAAGAAAGAATTATTCCTAGTATTTAAACTAAAACACTTTTTGGTTAAAAACCTCCCCCATTTATTCCTGGCACTTTTCTCTGTGCAGCACCCATGCAGCAGCCATGCAGCAGCCATGCAGCTACCATGCAGCTTTCCCCACTCTTCAACTCTAATAACATCTCTTTGTCAATCTGTTTGGCTGACAGTGCTGCAACCCCCTGCTGGTCAGAGTTCACAGATGCACAATTGCCTTTCAACAGAACTGCATTCAAAAAAATACTGAGCAGTATTACGAATCTCCTTGCAGGTCCTCCAAATACACTGGTTTCTGCCAAGAGTTGAGTCGCTTATCTTAAGAAAACGGCGCTCCACTGTCTTCCGAATGGCTCAATCGGCAAGGTACTCATCTTTAGTGCAGGTTGAGCCCTGCAGCTGGTGTTCAAAGCCAGCTGTGTCATCAGCCAACAATAACTGAGAGCCCACAGCAGGGGAACAAACTGGCTTAATTAATACCAGGATAGGGATAAATTTGTTGGCAGGGTTTCCTTGTCTCTCCATTCTCAGAGACACTCTCACTCACCTATGCCTTTGTGCAAATGTGGATTTCAAAAACGGACATATAAAAGGGAAAAAGCATTAATAGAAAGAGCACTCCACTTGCTCATCTCACATGCAGCTGCCTTTGAAATAAATGGCTGACATAATGATGAATGGAAGCTGCTTCAGTTACATGCTCTGCTCACCCATTGAGTCTGGTTATTTAGCTGATCCTTACACAAGGTGATTGTAAAAGTTAGAAAACAAAGTTCACATGTTGCACTTTTTCACAGTTGCATGGTTGCATGGTTACATGGTGACTTAAGTAGCTAGATTTTACTTGCACTTAGCAAAACTCAAAATCCATCAAACTTCAACATGGTTATAAGTATTAGTTTCAAAGTTTGAATGAAATTTGATTTTTGTATACGTATTTTCTGTACGTACTATACGTATTCATAATAGTAATAATAGTAAATAATAATAGTAAAAGTTTAAACTGTGCATTGTGCCAGTTGCATTAATACCATGAAAATTAGGGCTTTTCAGCACAATTGAAGGAGCATTTTAATGCTTAGATACATTGAAAAAAGCCTCTTGGAGAATGTTCATGTACAATTGCATAGAATGCATACACATATTGCATACACATATGCATTTTTAATGGAACATTTAATCTTACATTTCACATGTCCTGTCACTACTTTAGTCTGCTTCTACTATAGGCAACTAATGTATTCATGGCCACTACATTTACAATACAGTTTCTTTTTTACACAAGCCACCTCTCATTCCCAATGCTATCTCCCATGATGTGCAGATTTAATATGCAATCAGACATAAAACCCAATGCTTGCCAATTTAATTTACAATTTTTCATGAAAGCTGTGAATTTGCATACATCTTTAATTCAATCTAACAAATATCCAGTTGGAAAAAAAGCATGTTCATATATTACACACACACACACACACACACACACACACAATTTAAAGATGTACTGTATCGAAGTAATTTTGAGTGATGCAAGTATTAGCATATTTAAGGCATCCATGCAACACAGATTTAAATAAATACATTGTTATACACTGACTGATTTGGCTTCAGAAGAGCAGAAGAAAATAATAGTCACTTCACAGCAAGCTGATAGCAGATAGTAGGCTTATTATTAAGTAGGGCAGTTCGGCAGTCTGCCGGGTTTAGGCTGAGAATAGTCTGCTGAGCTTCATGTGCTGTCTGAGGAGATGTGTTTAGAGGTGACCAAGAATGAAAAGCGTAGAAACTAGACTGGCCTGTAGATTCTGATATCTGCTATATCTTTAAGTTTGTGCATTTGCACTCTTTGTGAATATATACAGCATCATTAAGTCACTCATAACTTCTTATGTTGACTTGGTTTACTACAGCCTTTGTATGTGCATAGCTCTGAATGCCAAGTCTATGATCACTTTCCATGTACATATTTATTCTCCATTTACATGCTGACCAGACTATTATTATGTTTCACATATGTTGCAGTTGATGAAACAATAATTAAGGAATTTGGTATTGTTTATCCTTTTTAATATTTGGCTGCATTTGTTATTATTTTACACAACACAAAAGCTTTCCTAGTAAAAGGTCAATTCAAGAGATTCACAGTAAAAAGGTTTATATTTAAATCAACAAGAATCAGCACAAACAGCATTGTCTTTATCACATACTTCTACTTCGGGGAAGCTCAGATAGTTCACACTTTTTTAAACAGGAGTCTATTAATTTTAATTAAGTCAGTTGTGATCATATACAGCTAAGAACTCCTGCCGTCATGCCAGACAGTGTGCATTATGCAACGTCATAACATTTATTTCCAGAGTTGCATTAATTTTTGGCCAAGATCTTGTTTTAACGACAGGAGAGTCAAACCACTCCATAAAGTCTTCTCCAGCACATCCCAAAGACTTTCAATGGGGTTAAGGTCAGGACTCTGTGGTGGCCAATTCATGTGTGAAAATGATTCCTCATGCTCCCTGAACCACTCTTTCACAATTTGAGCCCAATGAATCTTGGCATTGTCATCCTGGAATATGCCTGTGCCATCAGAGAAGAAAAAATCCATTGATGGGATAACCTGGTCATTCAGTACATTCAGGTACTCAGCTGACTTCATTTTATTGCCACATAATATTGCTGAGCCTAGACCTGACCAGTTCAAGCAACCCCAGATCATTTGCTTATTTAAATCCAAATGGTGACCTTTTTTTGGCCAGGCAGTGTATTACATGTTGCTTTGAAACCATGTTCATGTTGTATAAGCAATCCATTACAGTCCAGTTTAAAACTACCATTTCTCTGATGTTTTGTTCTTGATACCATTTAAGACACTGAAATACATTTACATTTACTTACATTTACTAAATGAATATATCTCATAAGTGCACTCTAGATATATATAAATTCTTCAGAATTGCAGTTATTTCAGAACTAAATTGCTTCAGAAATAACTCATGTGACAGCTTTCAGTGCTGCAGTTTCACTTGAATGTTTGTTTTAACTGTTTTTTTTCCCTGTTATGGATTTATGGTTGTCATAGCATATTAAGCATATCAATATATTGCACAAAATAAAGTGATTTACATACTTAATAGCAAATGCATACATACTGTGCCTTATTATGAACTATTTTCCATGTAGTATATATCCTGGGATGCCAGTGTTATCCTTTTTTTGTTACATAGGACCATTAAGTGTATCAGAATATATTGGAGCCATTGGTGCATTAAGAGAAATTTAAGTGCTTGCTATTCCATCACAGTTCATTAACACCATTCTTTCACTGTACCTTCAGATGGATCGTAGTTTTTATAACTCCTGACATTTTGATTACCCCCCCCCCCATACCCCAGTCCCCCCACCCCACATTAATATTCATACAATTATTTTCTCAGACTGCAGAGTTGTAAGTCAGAACGTCCATGCAACCCTATGATGGAAATAATATTCAACAAAAAACATGTTCATTATATTGCTCTGGTTCAGCTGTCATCTTAAGGTAAAGTGCTGTTTTTAGCATTGAGTTTTGCAGAGGCCTGGGGCTTTCTTGATGTCTCGAGTCTTACATTCACAACGACTATGGCCTTACCTAAGAACTCTGGGAAAATCACCAAGTGCTGCTAAATCGTTTATTATCTGCTGCCTCCTTGTGGATGGTAATCTGCCTTGTTTACTTTTCTACACTTGATTAACCAACTGGATCAAAAGAAATCACACCGACTCAACTGCATACATTGATTTAAAACACTTGAAAGAATGGTTAATATTATTGTGCGTCTTGCTTCATAGAATATTCCATACCTACATTGCTGCTGAAATTTGAAATCCCTTTGCATTCCTTTTGGAGGAAACAGTGCTATTTTTGTTGTTGTTGTGCCCTTCACTTTAAGATACATAAAAGGTTTTATACTACTGAACCATGCAAATATGAAGGTCCAGCAGGGTATTGCTTTGGCGCAATACAAACAAAGCAAATTGTAACACCTTGTAGCTACACCTGCACAAAAATTACTCAGGAGCTAAAGACCTGGAGCATGAGGTGGGTATTCAGGTCTGCGTGTGCAAGATCCCTTGTATCCTCTTGGGCTTGTATCCTCTAGCCTGCTCTTTGGGAATGCTGCCCTGCAGGTTACGGCAGCTCAAGGTCAGCTCCTGCCCAAGTCACCCGTGTGTATGTGAGTGTTGAAAGGGCACGGAGGGCTTTGAGACTGCAGCCATGAAAAGAGCAGTGTTGCAATACAGACTGTGGTTTAATAAAACCTGGACCGCACAGCTTCTTCCCACTGAATTATTATCAGTAATAACAGCCATGGAGGTATTCTCGGATGAGGAGTAATAAAAGCAATAACGAAGAATAAAAAATAAAAAAAACCTTTTGCCGCACATTCTTTTTTAATTGAGTTTACTGGAGTTACATTTCTTCTTGCACAATAAGCAATTTAGTCCAGTCGATAAAAGCTACTATTAAATTGTTTACTTCCCTTGCAGGTAAATCATCTCAAAGATTGCTTGATATTAGGGAATATCCCAGAGTGCATGTATTCTAGTTCTGAGTGATTACAAAGCCAAGTGCTACAAATATAGCGGACATTGTGGACCAGTGTGTGCCTTGTAATTACCATATATATTTTCTCCAAGAAAGAGAATAATGACCAGGTAGAGCACCCCTGTATAAAATGGTTAGATGAAATCAATAGATTTGCAAGTGTAAGATGCATGACATTGGTCATGGAGAGCAAAAGAATCAAAGTGAAATATAAACCCTGTACTGTACTCTACCCCAGGTACTGTCATCCAGATAACATCAATAGTTGCAAACTCAGCACTGTGACATATAGCTTTGACATTGTTATTTTTTATGTTATATAAGGTTCCTACCTTCAGATATGTCTTTAAAAATATTGTCATACCCTATGTATTAGTTATTTTTAGTTTATCACCATTTTATTCATGCAAACAAGGCACAGAGGTCATTTCCCTCTTACTATTCATAAAATAAAAATCAGCAGGTTGTATATCAACAGTGTTACTGCGCCTGGAGGCCTAGACACATGGTGAGATTAACATGCACTGTGCAACTACCATTGATCGTGCAATGCTTATGTTACTGCACAGGGTTCATTGTTTTCAATAACATACTCTATCACTGCAAGCCTGGTGTAAAACTGATGTGCCTCTCCTTTAAAGATTACTTGTACACCATTTATTCTTTTTTATATAAATTTCTCTTTAAATCCTGTTCAGGACCCACTCATTTATCCAGAATGCCATGCTTTCCAGTGTCACTGCTTCCCTGGCTCCCCAAAACAGTGGAGAGACACATTCACAAACATCTGTTTGTTAACTAACAATTTGCCATTTAGCTCCAGTTTGGCTTCAGAGCTGTTCATTTCACACAGAAGGCTGTGCCTTCAGTGAGAGATGGCCTTCTCTCTGCATGTGCAAAGGCATGTCCTTTTCCTGTCCTCCATGGTGATCCCATTTATCTCATTATAGCTTCTGACCATATGGATCTCCAGATCCTCCTGTCTACCCTCCTTGATCCCAGGCATCACTCTGATTTTGTACACCTGCAATCTACTGTACAGATTCTACCCAGGCCTCCAGAGAGGTTCTGCCTCTGCCCCTACTTGGACCTTTTGATTCAAAGGTGTGTCACATCTATGACATCTTCACGCATTGTTCTTAATCTGGTTTCCGTTAAAATGTGATTTAAAAGAACAACACTGCAACACAAAGAATAGGAATGAACAACATTTTCTGTCTAGAGCTGTTTCCCTATGAATATATCTGTTGTGAAAGAGAGTAGTCTGGCCAGTGACAAGGGCATTTTTTTTTCAAAAGTGCAGACAAAATGTGGTATGCATTTTTTAAAGCACAGAGCAAGTAGGGTTGACATTTGCTTGCTTCATTTTTTTATGCTGGTTTCTAAATGTTACTGCCACTATGACCAATGGCAGGAAGGTTATGCTACAATACAATTTCAGTTTAACTGCAGCAAAACTAGCAAAGGTGTTTATCTCTGTGTGAACAGTGTTTTCAGGCACTGTAAATTTGTCAAGGAAGTTGTCTGTTAATAACAAGATTTCTGAGGTTATCAGGCGGACAATCAGTAATTTATTCATATAATGCTGAAATTCTACACCACCTGCAGCACCTCATAACACCTGATGAAATTAGATTTCTCTGAACTCTTGGTAAGACATGTACCATAGCTACTTGTTGAGATGATTGGCTCTTGCTGTAAATAAATGACCAGGTTGAAAAACACATTAATTTTGTGAGGTTAAAATGTTCATGTTTTTTTTTTTCTAAAGGTGTGTGTAGTATGCAATATGCCATGTCTTCAGTAAAATTGTTACATCACTTTAAAATCTTACCAGTGTCTTCTTTTTGTATCTACATGATTCCTTTCATCATCCACGTGCAATGGTCTCATGCAGTTGCTTTTAAAGTATTTGTTTTTGCACTGGATAATCACAGCTAATTGCATCCTCATGTCCAATTATGTATATTGCTGTCATATGATCCCTGATGTTAGATAGCAATTTGAATCATTCTTTTTTCTCTGCAGTCCACCATAAATATAAAATGCATTTATTTATGCATATTGCATTCAACCTGGGGGTGGCCAATGGCTGCCTTCAAACTGTGTTAATGTCTTTGGCTAACTATGCAAATCTTAAAACATACCCATATATTATATATGAGATGCTAGATGTTAAATGCACTTGCATTTTTTCCATTTGTAAGATGAGCTGAGCAATAAAGCACTTTGAGATTAGTCTGTAATGAGAAGTGCCATATAAATAAGATGTGCTTTTAAAATTTATTAACAATAACAGCACAACAAAAATACATATAGTGGTGGAAGCATGGGCAGTAGACTAGACTTTATAATATTGCCAGAGCTCATGAAAACATTACTAGAAATGTCACTATATTTTTCATCAACTTTTTCCATCAATAACCAATGAAATTTGTGCATACCTTAACCAACCAATTGGGAACACCTGCAAAATACATTTACTTCAAGTAAATACCTGACATTTAAAAGGAGTGCTTGAAAGTAACAGCTCAGAGTGTTTAACACTAGAAAGGCCATCAATTTTAAAGCATCCATTTTTAGAGATGAAATTACTGTGCCACTGTCGAAGAGATAAGGTTGCCCATTCAAGACTTTTCCTGAATATTGACATTTAACACTCACATTCCACTTTGAAAAGGATGATCACAAACAAAACTTGTAATCTCTTCAAGTGTAATAGTCAAGTTCACATAAAAGGACAACTTCTTAATACAGTGGTTGTCTGTCAAGTTGCACCAGCCAAAGCAGTTTAATTTTTAAAATGGCATCCTACCTTTTTGATAAATTGTCCCCTTTTGGAAAGCAAAGTACCTGAGGTTTCATTTATCCTCATGTGTAGAGAAGTACATAGGCTTTTTTTTGTCTAATGCATCAATCATCCATATGATTAAAGGTTTCCATATCAGCTTGAGTAAATGCCCTATTGTTTTCAGGACATCAACATGCTTGGAAGTTTAGCATGAAACAGTGCCCCAAACTCATTGTATTTGTCTCAACAAAATCGATTATTTGACTTTACAATCCACTGAGGACCTCATCATCAGTTTATGTATTGAGTCTATGCAATAAAACATCTTTAGATTAGATTTTCCTGTGCAGGAAGTTCTGTCCATTATTTAAAAATAATGACACACTGTCTAGGAAGCACATCACTTTCATTTCTTACAATATCTTAACTAGGCAGTTGTCTCTGTAGTATCATCTTTCAGCCACAAGGAAATTCCTACACACAGAAATTTGTGTGATGGTAAGAATGTTTTTAGAAGACCTTTCAGGAATAATATCTTTTAAGAAATTGTACATTATCTGATCTTTTAAGAAACTGCATATTATGGATAGCAGTGACCTTATGCTACCTTAGGAAATAATTTGTATGCATGATTGATAAATGAGACCTCATGCCATCCATCAGCTGATTTGTTTGAAAAGGGCCTGTCAGTGCAACAACCTACCCCATTCACTGTGTCTGCCTGCTTTCTAATTGGCAATTAGTTGGTTTTGAAAGGCACAGGACCTAGTGCCCATCTAAGGTTTCATTTTTGATAATCACATTGACTTTTCACCACTTCGCCTACATTGATCCTTGAGTTTCTGAGTAGTACAGTCCGTACAAAAACTTGCTGCCTTGACCAATGAAATCCATTCTGTTTGAGATGTGGCACTGTACAGACTGTGTTAGGCAAAAGAAAATAATGTCAGGCACCATGTTGTAACAAAAACACCACATATCTGTATGTACACTAAATATTAAAGACATTTGTGAAAGGCCACTTTGTGTTAAAAAAAAATAAACATATCTGTGGTTTTAATAGATATTCATTTTGATTTATGAAGCTTATAACACCAGTTATGGTCATTATGCATATGTGAAGATCTTGCTTGGTTGGGTGCTGTATCCATGTGACTCAATTTAATTGTAATTAATTTTAAACTTGAAAAGTGTGATAAAATCTTTTAATTTCATGAAATATTTTATGCAACTTATATATTGGTGTTGTAAGAAGTTGTATGGGCTTCGCTGGCTGAATGGAATTCTTCATGCAAATGTCCAGTGGAACAGATTCTAACAAATCTTCAGAGATGTACATTCTGGTGTCACAATACCTAGTTGGAAGAAAAATACAGACAGATTTGCAGAACAGCAGGAAGAATGATTTTCAGGGCAGTGATTGCTGGTAATCTTAACTCAGTATGTGCCAATTAAGCTTTGAAACCATGAGGGACTTTTTAGGTACAGTCAGAGATTGAGCATGCCTATTGCTGGCTAGAGCCAGTTATGTGAATTTAAATTCTGTGTTGTAAATTTACTTCACTCTTAGTGCTGGTACCATCATTCTCCCTGGCTAGCAAGATAGCAGCCAAATCCTAGACTATGTTACCCAGGTCTCCTATCAATATGACCACATTAAGAAAGATGCGCATCTGTTTACTGATGAATGGCAAATTGCAACCATTTTTTTGCAAAATATTGAGAGCAACATTGATATTTACACTAATTTGTTACAGTGAAGGTCATTACAATCATAATAAAATGCAATTTTCGCAGATATAGTCTATTAACATTATTAATAGTTATTGTACCCTCTGCAAATTCCTTTTGCTCAGTTCTTTTTGTGGTATTTGTTGACTGTCATTTATCTGTCATATATATCTGTCATATATCTCTGGTCATTCAGTTGATACCACAGGGCCTCAAGATGAGAATTTTAGCATCTTGCTATACAATGGCGTCGTTAAGTCCGATCATCATCATCCACTATAGCCCCAAATATTTTAAGCCCTGCCCCAAATATTTTCGCCCTGAAAAAGGAGGTGTTTGTAGCAAAACAACAGACAGAGCGGAACTTGACTTGCAGTGCCGAAGGTGTGATAATATTTATTTATTATAAGGGTAGATATAACCTGCCCAACCTACCAATGCCGATCTCCCTTCAAAAAAAAAGACAAGCCCCAGGCAAACTTGACTTAGCCCCTGATCTTTTCAATAGCTAGAAACGCTCCCGTTGCTATACAAATACCATTAGGGATATTTTATTGGCACAATGTGAATGCTAAAACAATTACTGCTACTTACTTATGTTTGATCAGTTTGATGCTCATTTGGTATGTTAATTGTAGGTCTGTACCTATGCTCTTGTTGCATATTGCTCCTGTGACAAGCATTCAGTATATCTTGCCATAACGGCCACATTCCAGATAACAGCATCTGCCAGCTAAGTAAATTAGTAATCACACAAGGCAATTCAACAAAAAGTGCTTCAAGTGTTGAATTATGGGCCTTCTTTACAGAAATGCCATATGAATGACAAGTACCTTTACTTGAGTCTTGCTAACCCAGTGGTTGGACTAAACCCATTTTCAGCACTCAGGTCGGTTGAACACATGAACGTCAGAATGTATGTATCAAATGTATGCCACGTAAGCTGCCTGTAGTTTAAATTGTTTTATTTACCGCGTGGTCATGTTTGCATTCATGCATCCTTGACAGCCGGAACCAGTCTCAACCATAAGTTGCAATAGTAAAACCAGACAGCAAAATGCAGTGCATAGCAAATATGGGCTTGAGAATGACAAAATTGTTTACAATAAAAATCATGCTACTGTGGGTTCTTCTTCGAAATTCCTACTGTGCGTTTCTTAGAAATTTCCATCAAGAATGCACACTGTTCAAAACAGATAACTGCAAAGCTGTTTCCACCCCCCAATCCTCTTTCTCTCTAAAAAAAAAAAAAAAAAAAAAAAAAAAAAATAATTTCAATGTGATTAGTTCAGGCACTCAGTCTGAAAGCCTGTACATAATGTTCACATCATTTTCACACCAAATGTCGTGGCAAATAACAGCAGCCCAGTCCCAGCTTGTGCTGAATGCCTCTGGCATTATCCTCCTGCGGTCGCCAAGATGGAATTCCAGGGGATGATTACAGCACAATTTTTCAGCATCAGCTGCATTGTAGATCAGAAGAGTCAACAAAGGAAGAGCATGGAGGTTTAGGAACATTTCAATTACTATTTATACAGACAATAAATGTCCAGATTATAGCAGACTACCTCAGCCTTTAGCCTACTGGGAACCTCATTTTACCTTCTTTATGTGTTCCCTCCCTCCACACACAAATAAGAGGAACAGAATTTTGAGCACATTACATTTGCTGCAGACCTCAGACTAATTCCATATTGTTAAATATCATTACCTTATGCTGGGACAACAAATTACTCAGGTCTACACTATTAAACAGGGTTCCAAAATCTCAAAAAATGGAAGGGAGATTTGTTGATGGAAATTACCTTCACTTCACTGACATGACATGCTTAAAGCAATTATGATGCAAAGTTGGAGAGGAAAGAAAGTTTCTTGAGTATATAAACTTTCCAAGTGACAGTAAATACATAAACTTACAGCTGCACGGTGTGCTGTGTTGAATCTGGTAATCATACTCTTTCTAAAAGAACATATTAAAGGGAAAATTTTAATTCCATTAATTTTTTCAGATTTTTGATGGACATTGGCAGCTTAGCAGATTGACAATGACACTTTGGTATTGTAACTTTTGACTTACTGTAGGCTGCCTTAATGAGTACCTGGCACTGCTGTATTCCTGCAGGAACCTCAGAAGTATGTTGCATAAGATTGCCTTAAAATCTTGCCACAAAATTTAGTGTTAGTGATGACTATCTGCTTGGTACTGCAAAGTAGCCAGACCACTACCTATATAGGTATTTGTTACAGATGTATCTAGCGGTAACTAGAGCATCCCATTGCTAAGATACTATTATACTTGATACTATTGTGATGTTTTAGATAAAATATTGACTCTCATGGGCACAAACTGTCCTTTGAGCTAGGCTGTAGGCTGACTGACATTTACTAGCTTGCTTTGATCTATTGTTTTGAAACTCCAGTCCATGAAAAGTTATGTGATGATGCAACATAACTTAAAATATCTTTACTATTGTTTTTTGAAGCAGAAAGAAGAACAATAAATAAGGCATAATGTTACCTCGCTAAAATGCATATTATAACTCCTGAGCTAACTGTAAATGGTAGCTAGCTGGGTCACATGTTTGCATTTATTACAATAAGAATGGGTGAAATTAGAATATGCTATTCCATCATGAATTAATAAAACAAGAGAGCAGTAGGTGGGAACTAGCCCTGTAGCCAGCCAGCTCCCACCTTGTAAAAGGGGGTTTCTGTGGCTAGCTAACAGACCAGACTACATATTTGATTCTAACCATCAAACTAGTCATGATTGCTAATTGAATTGCAATTGCCCTTACTGAATCATCAAAACCATTTCTAGGAGGAACAGTCTGAACACAAGGTCAATGGGGCAGGCAACTTGCAAGTGAATTTAAATGTGATAAATTTAGCAAAGTGTCATATTTACGACAGACAAGAAAACATTACATGAAAGACAATGAAAACTTCAAAATGGCAACAGGACCTAAGCAATTACCATGACTAGAGCCCTCAGTTGTTTTTCTTTTTTTTTTAACTTGCTTTCACTTGCATATACTTCAGCCCTTTGACACCAAGAGGTCAATACAGCCTTTTTTCAATTCATTTGTTAAACAATTGTCAGATTAGAACTACCTAATCAACAGGTGATGAATTAATTGCCACCAATTAAGTGCAAATGAAAGTTATGCTTAGCTCCACAGACAGTGTGGATGTGTGGGAAATATTGTGCAGGGGCATGCTCCTTTGCTCCTTTTGTGACGAGCAATGGGAAGATAAAATGTTTTACCTGGAGGATTATGTGCAGTTAACAAATAAACTGGTAGGGCCTGAATAACATGGACATGGTGACTGTCATTTCCACAGTTAAAGTGAAAACCCAGGGCTCTAAATTTTCTGATTAAATTTTATCATGGGCAGCTCTTTTTCAGTATCCTCCATCGTTGAATGACAATATGGCATGAAAATTTCCATGAGAACTGACGCATTTTTCAGCATTGGCAGAAGTGGTGCCTTCTGTGATAGTCTTGGAGACAATTTTTTAGGGTATCCCAGAACAAACTCAAGGATATTGCACTTTAAGAATGGCACAATTAGCCACTAATTGCACAATTAGTCAGGTAATTGTGCTGATTGTTTAAACACTATTGATAACTGAGCGCCTATAGCAACACAAGGAGGGTAGCAATTGAAATACAGGTTTAAATCAGGTCATATGGTTTTTTTTCTTTCAACATGATTTTATATAAATCTTTCACATTAAAAATACCAGAGGTTATTCAAAAGTTCATGACATATAAACATAAGGAAATTACTGATATTTTGGTCATTTAAGTTTTAATTTCACCAATTAAATAAACCAAAAAAAAAACCAGAATACCTTCATAATGCTTCCATGTAATGTAATGCTGAAAACATTTATATAAACAATTTCACAGGAGTTCAAGCTTATGTTAAGCTGTTTTCTATCTAGTGGTTTGGCCCTGAACAAAAATAGTCTAGTGTACTTCCAACATTTCCTTACACAAGTTCCCCATTTTGTTTTTTGTTTTTTTGGGGTGCATGGCAGAGGCAATACATGGCAGTCTCCTGTGATGGATCTGGAGCCCAAGTTCATTCACAGTTTCCAAGTCCCTAAACCTTTCAATCTTCAGTACAAAAGGGAACACTGGCTGCTCTGTTTGGCCCTTTTGTGTGTGAGATCGGCACCTGGTCCAGCTTCGAGCTGAGAGCTGTTTCCCATTTCTTCTTGCAGCATTACGTTGCTTTTCAGAAACCCACTGGCAGTTAGCGTTATGCAAATTCCCCAACAATAATTTTGGTGGGGGAAACATATTTCTTGTTATACCAAGCATGATTTCTGAAGGTTAATGAATTCTATTTCTCTCTGCAGATTTAGTTGTGTAGTTTGTCATGCTTCTTAAGACACTGTGTTACGAAAGCAACTCATACATAAACATTTGAATCCTAAGGGTTATTCCTCTTAAATACCAGGTAAGAATATCTTCTTGTTAGAGTAATCACTGAAGCTGTAATCTTATTATATCAAAATATTTCAATTAGCACATTTAATCAATTACCATTCTGCTATTCAAACTATCAACAAAAGCGAAATTTATACACTTTGTGTATAAATATGCAAACTATTCCATTTTAGTCAATCTTCCTCTCAAATTTCATATGCATACCAGCCCATAGTCAGATGATTTTCTGTATTTGAGAAAAACACTATAAAAGTATGCATGGTAGCAGCGATTGATAGGTCAGCTATTTTAAACTATTAGAGTTAATACTTAAAATTCTTTCATGAATTGTAAGTCAGATTAATGTCATATTTAGAATATTGTATCTTGGGGATACTTCCTACCTAGCTTGTGAAGGAAAACTTAAGGTGTGGAAAACACCACCAGGTGCTAATGAAATTTCAGATGTGGATTATAAGGGGAATCTGGAACATTTTTACATTCAGTCTATGAAATAACTACAGTTTTAATTTAGCTTTGCATGAACACTATGTATTTTATACTTTCTTTTAAAAAATGGCAGAAAAAAGAGAAAGAAATCACAATAATAAGAGTTAGCCAGAAAAAAATAGTTGTTGAGCAGTTCTGTGCTGATGGAAAGTTAGATGACTTCAAAGTTTTAAAGCTGGGAGAAAGAGAAAAGGGTTAGTTGTTTTAATGACAGACTCTCCCTGTTCAAGTGAGGAGTGGGTGAGCTGTCCTGTAAAGGCCTACAGTCCATCCCTCATCATCGTTTTGTTTTCATCCATCAAGCTTACAGCCATCCTGCTGCTGGTCTCTCGTGAAAAGGGAGAGTTGTCAGACATGGTAGAAGTCATGACTGCAGTTCTGGTTGAGACACGGGGAGATACAAAAAGGAGAACAGCGAGCACAGTGTTACTAACATTTTTTACCTTTGCATCATCTTTTATGAGACTAACATACCAATTGTGTAATAATGAAGTAGGATAGATAATTCTGATGTGGGAAACATCAACAACTGTGACATGGGAAAGACTTACAAGCTACAGCACTATATTATTTATCATATATTATTTATCATGGAATATATATAATATATTTATCATACTATAGCAGGAAACATAATTGTCCTCCATGATAAATAATGCTTCTACTGATAATAAGCAATTATTTTGGAAGCAGCTAAAAGTACCTTCGGTTGCATGGTCTCTGTACTCAAACTTTGACAAAGACCTTGTCTGACTCATGTGTTCCTGCAAAAGCCTATGGGCCTGATTAGTGTAGTCAATGCCAGTTACTTCCTAGAGACCTGGAGCCTAATATTTAGTGCAGGAGTTTTGGATGGTGAGGTGGATAGTATTAATATTGATACTTCATTGCAAGTTGAAAATACTTAACATTTTTTTTCCATAAATGCATGGAATAAACCACATCAGCACATATTCTTTCAGTGTATATGCATTGTTTGAGAGTGGTAATGAGGTAATAGGAGTGGAGGCTTATCACACACAACAATGGAGAAACATTGGGAAAATACATGCTTACAATACACAACTAACATTAAGTGATGGACAGTGGCAAACAACCTAAACACAAATCATGTATAATTTACTTCCTCAAGAGTTCTACAGTCTAATTTTAAATATGATAGACAAAGGAATCTTACCCTTTGTAACACTGGGAATTTGAAATTTCAAAGGATGCAGCATTAAAGATGGAGATTTGGAGGTTTCCAGAAGTATAGAGTGAGGGAACATGGATTATAAGTATACAGGGCTTAGGCAGAATATCCTAAAATATACAGAGTACATGAATAACACATGTTCCACAATTGGGTTGAAGAGTATCAACTGTTCTAGTTTATGAAAGTAACAACAATTACATTTAAATGCTGTGGCTGTGAATAGGAGATGCTTTGTCTAAATGTATATCAAACAGAAAACCGGAATAAACATGCTTATGCAACTGGGCAATATGAAACAGCAGGAGGGTGTAGCAACATGTACAGATGGGGCAAAGGATATTGCTGGCAACAAGAAGGGCCTTTAGGCTTTTTATAAAAGGGCCAGATGCTATGTGGACACGCTGTGTGCACTGTCAAAGCTTCCACGGATTAAAGTTTCTTCTTGTTTTTGCTGAAATCATGAAATCATGCCGCAAACTACTGTGACTTTGTAACTAGCATATGTGAAATTTCAAAAAAAAAAACAGCTGAGAAGAGATAACATTATGATGTTAAACTGTATGAAGAATAAAGACAACAAGAAGACATTGCTACACCAAATTCTATAAATGTTTCTAAAGAGCATTTTATGATGCAACATTGGTCCTGTGTTTAGTAATGATATATGATTTAGACTGATCAGGGATATCATCAGCAAATACAGTCACATTGCAATTACACATGCTGTGAAAAGAGTCATTTGAACCAGATTTGGGTCGTTGAGCATGAATAATGATTCATGGAAGTTTTATTTATTTATTTATTTGTTTACTTATTTACTTACTTACTTACTTACAGCTTTCCATTTAAAATATACATTATATGTTCTTTCTTCTTTCAGGCTGGAGTTACCAGAGTACATCTGATGCATGAAAGAAACTCTACCAACTGCTGGGCTATCCAAGGGCTACTTATTCTGATTAAATATCAAATTCCCAATTTAAAAGCATTGAGTGGCACAATTAAACCTCTTATAACCTACCCCCTATAAGGCGTGAAAAACATTTTCTATTAGAATGTAAAATTCCACATGAAAAAATCCTGACTGTATTTTTGCTGGACTCAAATACATTATTCATGTTTCTTGGCAAGAGGTGGAAATCATCACTGAGTCATTCCTGGTAAACAATGTACAGTCAACATTTTAGTACATCCAGAAAATTCTACAGGAACTACAGGAACAGAAACGTCAATAAATAATGGAAAGAAAATATCCACAATGGGGCAAAGTCACTAGGCTCTAGTGACTGGAGTGTAGTGAATAATGAACAGAAAACAGGACAGACACTACCTCTCTCCTACATTCTGTCAATTATTGGATAAAGTTACTTTCCACCTGTCACTTCCTATATTCCTGTAGACCCTATCCCCACATAAATTTTATTATATAAATATAAATACAAATATAAACATAGAGATCATGAGTCATACTATTATGCTGGAAACACAGGACATCTGTTCAATCATATGAGCAAAGAAAATTTAAAGGCAACTGGGATAGCCGTCTTCATTTCTCCAACCCATATAATATTCCGCTTTTGATGCATACTCACATCTTGCCAACCCATCTCATGTAAGAGAGAAAGAGATGCCTCTGTGATTTTAATATAGTACAAAATCTACCTCAAGCCATTGTATAACCCTCCACACAGGATTCTCAATCATGATTTTCCCTTAGAGATCCCCTGCTGAACACTTTTCTGAAAACCATTTTATTTCTTCCCTTTCTCCTTTTAGCCTGCAGCCTCCCAATTAACCCACTCCTGTGTTTCCCTCCATGAATCAGTTGCCTCCAACTCACTCTGTCCTGTAACCTTTCTCTGTTTTTTCAATGCTTGTCTCAGATCATATTTTTTGTTTATCTCTGTCTTCTAATCATTATGTTTTCTATTGACTTGAATCTAGATCAAATTGCTCCCAGTAACCAATCAGCGGGTGCTCAAAATTCTCCCACAAGATCCATGGAAGGAAGTCAGTGTTGACTTCTTTGGTCCACTGCCCTGCAGCGACTGCTCTCTAGTTAGTCTGGATGAATACTTGTTCACTGTAATGGCCTCATCAACACTTACAAATGGAGTAAGCTCTCCTCCTGAAGTCATCTTATTAAAAGCCAGCATTCTGCAAGAAGTGGGACAACACTATAGCCCCAATTACCAGATGTGCATCTTTGACCACGCATCTGTAGACTTGCCCCATCAAGGGCAAAATAATGAAACAGAAGTTTCCCTTAATAATACTTTTAAAAATGCCTACAGACAGAACATCTACCTCTTTTTAGCAAATGTAGCTACAGTAGCACTTTTGTTTTAATGCAGTCACAATTTCCCATTGCAGATTTAAATATGTGGTACTTTAATAAATTTCATTACAAGGTAATCCAGTCTTTGTTCCACTAAATTTGTGCACTGCATTGCCAGCATGTAATCAAATAACCAATAAAAATGACCAATTACACTCAGTAACCGTAAAAAATGTTCAGGGTTTGCAGTCATAAATGTTTGTAGTAAGGCAAGGACTATTTTAAATGTAGTGAGGAGAACAAGTTCAAAAAAGAGTGTGGCATGTTTGAATAAGTAAAAACATTCCACATTTATGTCAATTTTTAGTGCTGTTCAATAAAAAACACTTAGGAGTTGCCTCACCAAGCATATAGTAGTTGACATAATATTGATTGCTGTAGTAAAGAAGAACTCTTCGTAATTTTTTCCCCTTGCTATCTGGTACGCAATCTTAGACTGAAGTTAATTCAATTTGCAGGAATGCAGAGTCTTAATATACAATTTTCTAACTATGAACAACTTCTACTTTCAAATGAAGATTATGAATGAAGCATGAGATGGCCTTGCCTAACCTCAGAATGATTTTTTTTTTCAATCAACGTACTGTATATGGCCTATCAAATCCAACAGACAAGTCTTCACCCATCCAATTGTAATGTAGGTTCACCAATTTGAAACATATATCCTGGTTTTAGTTCTATAATGAAAAAATATTTTGGCAAGAATTACTCTATCATATATTAATTCAGATTCTCCAAGTTTATATTACTTTTTATTCAATACCTTTGCAATAAGGCACAATTTAATAAACTAATTTGATTCCCTACTTGCATGTGTCACCATTTTGTTTATCATGTATGTAGTACCTGACCTTGAAACCCACCATTGTTTTGGCTCTCTCAATAGAATTCCATGAAAATATCCAAGTGGCTTTTCATTGTTCTTTTTCTGGCCAATTAACATACTGCAAAAAGCAACTGAAATTTACCCACTCTGTTTCTTCTTCTGTATACAGCAGTTATATATTGAAGTAGGTGGTTTCCAATCTGGGTCCATGCAGTGCCACATGTGCTTGTAGTTTTTGTTCGTTCCAAACCATTAATTACATTTGTACAGTAATTGAATCAACTGCTATGCTCAATTAATCCAAGGGGCATTGTGCACAAGTTAACCATTAAGTAATGATTTAGGAAGACCTTGAAAAGCAGCAGAATTGTAGAGCTCAAGGGGCGGGGTTGTCTAACCCTTTCCATTACATGCTACTCATATTAGAACACTTAACATCACATTATATCGTCTAATGATGGAATATGCTACATGTAATAAATCCCATGACAATTTCATCCCTTGCCCCAAGTGTTGAAAATATTCTGATGGTACTCCTACCATGAGCCAATGCCTTGCCAGATTAGGGGATCACTTAAATTATACATTTACAATACATACCAGAGAAGTCTCAGGGGCTTCAAACTGATTCAGAAAATTAAGAAATCTTTATTCCCTGCACAATGGTTGCTTATTAGGGCAGAGCTCATAAGTCAGAGTTGTTAAAAGTGAGGGACTGTCCCTTTTTTGGCTGAATTTCTGCTTAGTTGATGTATTTCCAGAGCCTGAGATAACTGTGACATGAACAGCAAGGTTTGAAACTCTCAGCAGCCAATAATAATTAACAGCCCGGAAACTCAGTTGATGATGTTGCATTCTCTTTCACAGTGTTGCTTATTAAGAAATAATGTAATGCTCTCATCAGATTAGCTTGACAGCACAGTGTGATTGTCCAGTGTTTTATACATTTAAAACCCCTATTTGGTGCATTTTAAGCAAAGCTGTACATTGTGTGAGTTACTTGTGTGAGATAATTTAGCACATTTATCAGACCATCTGTTTTCTTTGCATTGCTAAGCAGAGAATATAAACAGCACACATATATACAGTACGTGAAACCTGATTTAGCTCATTATAAATAAATAAATAAATAAATATACAAAGATCTTTCACACTAAGTATAGACAAAACTGTCAAGTGTCAGGCTAATTAAAATATTATCTTTTGTCTCCCCCCAGATTACTCTCCTACAAAGACATCACTTCAGTGGCAATATTGAGCAGTCTTCGTCTTGAGTGAATATTTACCTGTCGTAATGACTTTCTGCCTCTGCATCAGTAAATGCTCCCGCCTGAGCCTCGTCATCCTCTGCTTCAGTTTAACAGTCATCACCACACGCAGCACTGCCAAGCAAATTATGTCCAAAGAAACATCTCCTGAATTCCCCATTTCACCCAATTTGTCCGCTGCCGATGCATTTTTCCATTTATGTTAGCAAGCGAAGCGTTTGTTTGTTTTTACTTATTCTTTTATAAATGAACACCTTGGCTTGACACCTTGCTTTGATTTTCTGTAAAGATTTTACAATTTAGGCCTGCTCTCCATCCTGCCGGTCAGTCAAAATCCATTGACAATCAATTCTGTATCAATTCTAGTCCTCGTTATAGAGACAGCAGTTATCTTATTTCTAAAATCTGAACCAATAATCTGACAACCACTTTGTGGAAAGTGTGGTAATTGATTTATTGATTGTAATGACACTGGGAGCAAAGATACAAACAAAATGTGCAGATATGAGATTTAACTATTTAAATATATTTAACATGGGAAACTAAAGTAACTGGGTTTAGGGAAGATCCAAAGCCAAGACTTCACTAAGGAACTACACATTGTATTGCAATGGTATTACAAAAATGGTAAAGTCAACAAGCAAAATGAGTCCCCAGCTCTTCAACGATGATAGAGAAGGAAGTCTCACTTGAGACTGAGTGCATTTTGTCCTGCTTTGATTGTTCTTGAAGCACAGTGAAAGCATAATGCCTTGTATTTCTCCTTTTCATTACCCTGTATCAGACATGCTTAACATGATTACATGCTCTGTTTTGATGGTTTAAGCTTTTGAATGTGTTTAACAAATACTGTACAATGAAAGTGCAACATTTTCAGTCTTCAATTTCACATGTACCAAGAATAACTATAATTATCTATCTATCTATCTATCTATCTATCTATCTAGCTATCTATCAGTCACTCAGTTATTGTGTAAATCCATACACAATCCCATACAATGATTTCATGCAGTAGTAATGGAGAAACATTGTCTTTATGTTTGTAGATACTGACATTTCGGACACTGCAACTCCTTGATTAGACATACATTACAGTAAGCGTGTTGTTTATTAGGCCTATATTGTTTTCTTTTCGAATTAGCATGCTGTTTTGTTGTTAGATTAATAATGGCGTTATCATCAACTGCATTGCATGTACCCACGTTGCATGAACCTTTATGGCAGCAGTGCTTCGAAACAGTATTAAAATATACAAATATACTGACCTCATCGTTTAACATTTGTTTGATATCCCATGGAAACAATCGAGTTGGGAATTTTCAGTTTAAATACAATCCGAAACACCATGAGGTCAGACTCAAACACAAACCTCAAACCCCTCCCTCTTTCATTCTTACAACCAATAGGGAGAAAAGTGGGTACGGCTCAGGAATAAATTGGACATTTGACGGTGCAAAAGAGCAAGTCACAGAGCAGTACCGATACGTGCAGTTGTTAGGAATATAATACGAGAAGCGTTTCAAAGTACAGTTAGAGTTTATAGGCTGTTTCGCAGAAAAATAGCAGTGCCTGGAAATCGATTTTAAAGCACACTGAAGAAAAGATTTATCCTTATATGATTGGAAATGCAACTAAAATCAAGTCTTTCAACGCTGTTTTGCTTTTGAGGAATCCTGTCAACAACTTATTTCATCCCGAAATGATATAGGTATTTTTGAGGAACATTGACTGCTCAAGACAAAATATAATTGTCTACAATTGTGCTCACGGATGTTATTTTTTCGCAAATGGAATTTACAGACACCCTTCGGAAGTAAAGGCGATCGAAGAGGCAACTATACTGATATCTCTCGATGTACGTTTGGGCATTTTAGAAATTTATTGCGTGTTTCCGCAGCATCACAGAAAACTCTTCCTTGAAGTCCTTTTTCATATTTTCCCCACACAAATGCATATGTTATTGCACATAATAACACAGTCTGCGCTAAAAATCTCTTCACGTGATTTACAAAACTTAAGTCGTCTGCTCGAAACCAGCACAGCTTCCTAAACCAGGTAATACGACGAAGAATTTATTGCTTTAATTATTCGTTATCACCTCAGTAGTACTGCAGAATAATAATGATGTTCAGTTTAATATCAGTTGACCCTTCTAAAAATGAAGATTACAAGTGAAGTGTTCTGTATGTAATTGAGAGAGGGCATTGAAACAAATGTGCACACCTTCCTGTTTACTCCTATGGAAACTAAAGCTAAATTATTCCATTATGATTATCTTACTCAAGACTGAAAATATGTCTGCATTTGGTTGTCACATATACGAGACTATTATAACATGTTGTATGCAACACTCCTCATTATAACCTACTGACAGCTCTCATGTCTTGTCTTCTAGGACACGTGGAAAGTTCTGAAAGAATGAAGAGTCTGGGGGTGAAGCATGAGCTGTCGGTGTATTGCGTTTAGACTGGCGTGTCTAATGTTTCTATGGGAGTGGATAACACTAAGCCTCAACTGCTGGGTTTTAGCCACTGCATCGAGTTCCAGTGATGCTGCTGGCTCCTTCGGCTGGCTCCTTTCGGATAAAGGACCGTTTCATCGCTCCCAGGAATTCTCAGAGTTCGTGGAGCGCTACCAGCAGGGCTTCACTACCAAGTATAAGATTTATAGGTGAGATTTATGTATGGTAAGCTATCCGTCTTCCCATCCCCCATTCACTACAATATTTAGAGTCTAGAAATGGTTTAAACAGAGAGACGTGGCATAATTACCAAAATCTGATGACGCAGCGCAAGAATCAATTACAGTCGGAGCCTTTGGAACTAATGAAATCAGCCACCATCAAATATGAAGTGCACTACTACATTCTTTAACCACAGAAAGTGTTTCAATTAAATTTTACGCATTTAAAAACAAATAGTGTGATCACGCAGTCTGGCGTTTGGGCAACTGTAACAGACTACTACATTGGAATGGGATTTGGTTTGACATATCTGGTACATTTTTTATATGAAGTCTAGATTATTGTAGACTCATTTTTACTCTGTAACGGATACTGAACAGCAGCAAAATAAATGCGAAATTTACGTAACCTGACAGACATGCATTTTTGGGAAGTAGACAGAACCGCGTTGGGGACATACCCATAAGAAATGTAGCATTTGGGGTATTCAGAGGTCTTCAGCCTCAGATATTGTCAAACGCTTAGCTGGCCTTCCTGTTACGACCAGAAACAAGTCAAAAAGAATATTGTTACAGAATGTCTGATCTCCCCCTGCTGGTGACACACAGGACTCAAACTGTTCTCCACGGTCTGATACATCAGTACAATTGCCTCAGTACGGCAACCCATACTAAATTAAATTACCTCGACTGTATTATGCATTGGAGTCCGAGGAAATTAGATACCCTGGAATATGGAATACAAAAAACTGCATACATGCAAACTTCACCAGTGTCACACTGATCTAGTTATTTGCAGAATGATTTGCTCACTGATTTCCGTTGTTGAATGTTAATGAAATGTGAAAAAAGTATCAACACAGCAATGCAAAAATGAAGGCATTTCATAGTGCCTGGCCCAAATGTACTTGAATACAATCCAGCAATTTCAAAGAATAGAGAACAATTGAAATAGCACTTTTTATTAAAGTAATGGAAGGAGCTATTATACAATATGGTTCAAATATGCTTCCTGGATGCAAAATATACTAAACAATATACTAAGTTTAAACAAGGAATCTCAGTTGTCATAAAACCCACCAGTATCCTGTCAAAAATGTCACTTCCTATTCCTAAATGGTTGTGTAGACATTGTATCAGACATTGTTGTTAGCTTTGTTGTGTTTTTTCCAAAACAGCCAAAAGTGCTGGATCTCTGTGCAGCTGGTACCCCTGTTCACAGAGGAGAAGAGAATCGTTATAAGTCTCTTTTTTTTTTTTTTGAAAGACAAAGGTTGCGTCACCGCGTATGTCTCCTTTACCTCAAGGAGACATGACAAGACCCTCATAAAACAGCAAGCTTATGTTTGTTGACAAGTGCACTAGGAGGTGACAAAGCAGAGAATATCTGGTGGCTTTTCTGCTGAAGCTTATGCTGTGCGTCTAGCCTGACAGAACTCCCGGTTATCACTGTTGATGAGTGTCTTTGGAGCTGAGCGCTTATGTAGTCTTAGGGATTCCTAGAGATGCAAATAAGGGCTTTGAATGTGAGTTTTTGGATAAGCTGTAACTATTCTGATACAAGGACAATTCACAGACAATTAGTTATCCACACACTATTTAGCATTATTTTATTCAGGTCACGGGCTTGTTTTACATATTTTTTTTTTCTGAAGGAGGATCTTTTCTTGTGAAGTGTGCTTTAATATTGCATGTAAAACCATAGCCAATATCCCCTGTGGTCTTCTGTAACCTTCAAATATCTACTGTATCCAAACAGTTCATTTGACTCTTTACAATACCGTTACACCAGGTTACTGTTTTAGACTTGGCAATCAATTGTACAACTTATCTACTTAGTCCAGAATCTAAATTAAAAAAAAAAGCATTAAATTAAAGAAATCAGTAGGTAGCAACGCTTTTGTGGACTATAGAAGATATATCTGCTGTCAGCAGGACAAGAGGGAATAGGCATAAATGAGTAAATTTTGGTTGGATGCTTGGAAGTGTTTTTTTTTTCTCCAGAGTTATAAATGCATGGACAGTATAACCAAAATTTGTAGGGAAGGTAGAAACCCTTTAAATGTCCAGTTGGAACATACTGAATGTCAAGGCTACCTTGAATTCTCACAGATGTTAATATGCTGTTTGTAAACAAAAATTGCAGTTACCTCTTCTTCTTTTTCTTCTTCTTCTTATTATTATTATTATTATTATTGTTGTTGTTAGTCATAGTAGTAGTAACATTATGTGCATAACAATCATGCACATGTGCATGTTATATATTTGTACATCTTGTGCTCGAGTATTGAGTAAAAATACTATAGCATGGAAACACATAAATTAATCTATTTACATGCACTAAATTGCACCTCACTCAATGTATTTACTGAATGGTCGATCATATTATTGGGCAGTAGAGTATCATTACATCCACTAATTCCAAGTTAAGCACATGGCCCTAAAGAGTATCCGTAGTGACTGATTTTGATTGATTTTACTGTACTAACATGACAAAGATGATTTATTGAAGGCACACAGTTTCTAGGTACCAGCAATGCTTACTTTGTCAAGTGTATCACAGGCAAGATAAACAGATGAGCAAAATACCCAGTTCTTTTTGAGGTGCTCATAACATTTGACAGGTATGCGCTTTGACCAGAAAGCAAAAACCATTGTTTTGAAGATACATAGGTGTCAAATGAGTGCCACAAAAGAACTTTTGCTTGGAGCTAGAAGCCGTAACCTCACACCAATAATAATGAACATTTTAAATCACTTGCGTTATGCTTCTGGGAAATCAGTTTTATCCTCCTCTTCTGTTCTGCTTCAAGGCCTTTTGATTGTGTAAATTCAAATCTCAAAATTCAATAGTTAGATGAAATCCATCAAAGCTGTTTTACTTGTACTGGTAAGGTAATTGATCTGAGCAACTCCATCAAATGTCCATATCCAAAAATCAGGGAAAATGGCAAACATACACTTATGCCTGGAGGTAACTTTATAAAATCTTATCAGAAACATCCTAATTTCTAACAAAATAAAAACTAGCTAAAACCAGTTTTATTAGTGATGGAAAAAAATCCAAATCTGGATATTTTAACTTGAATTTGATGCTTGGTTAATTAAAATCAACACTGTGTATGAACAACAGAACACAGAATTATGAATCTGAGTATACTAGCACTTAAAGCTATGAAAGTGCAGGCATGACAAGCATAAACTAGAGGAGACAATTTGATTTTTACAGGGAGAAGCCCACAGGAAAATCACCCTGCAGTCATAAGAACCATTTTGACTGAATTAATGAAAATGGAACGACTTTGTGAAAACTCTCACCTTCAGCAAAATACATCGGTAGCATGTCCTCTGCAATCAATTTGGCAAATGAGCAGGGTGAGAAGCTGTCCTAGCAAATACTGTGATAGACATATGCTTTCCTCTCTGTTGCTGGGTCTAAAGGTTTGTCTTCACGGTTCAATTGCATGATGTATCATTTGAATTGATGGCTTTTGTGGCATTACACAGTTGCAGTGCCGTTAATACCATTTTCTGTGGTTTTATGAAAGTACTATCACGTAATACTTCTTATTGATGACAGAGTTACACCCTAGTCTTTCATATGTGACACCCACCTTTCTCAGTCGCTATATATAGCTTTCCAAAAACAAGAGTTTTAAGAACACTTCATCTTTTTAAAATGCGTTATTGTGTACTCTCTCATAAATTTGTAAGAGTGAGTGAATGTTTAGCCAAGCTGACTAGTGAAACAAAATTAAACTTTCATTTGCTGACCTATTTGATTGGCATATTTTGAGCAATCAAGTCCACCCATGGGATATATTTTCTGTGACATTGTGGAAAAATTATGCAGTAACAGACACCACTTCTGTGAAGAGCAGTGGTTTCAGTTTCCTCTTGACCTAATAGCTTCCTCTGTACATCTTCTCCAGTCTGATTTTCTGCTGCCCTGGGTCTCAGCAGTAAGCTTGGTAGGTACAGTAGTTCTTCTCTAGAGTCCCTTTCTCCTCTTCACATTGAGAGGCCATGGGCGGTTTAGATTGCACTAACCCTTTATATAATCCATAAATGTCCATCAAACCTCTCCAGTGAGACACAGTGTCGATCATGGTTAAGATCTCTCTCTCTCTGCACCTCTGTGGCTCAGGTTAATTGTCCCTCATTATGTAGATGAGCTGAAATGTATCAAGCTTTAATGAATTGAGTGTTCAATTGTTTTTTGAGGATTATTTTGATTGGAATGATTTGATCGACAGCATGGGGTAGGGGGCTTCAGTGTATTAAAATTATAGATATGTTGCTGCATGCTGTTGTGCAGAACCATAACAAGATGAATGTTACAATGTAGGTAATTGTGCCAGCCTATGTTGGATGTTTGTAGTTGTAGCTATGCTAGATATAGGTGTTTTTTCCAAAGATGTTTAATATGGATGTGGAAACATGAGATTTAAATCCACTCATGAAACACTATTTGCCAGGATACCATTTGAACATGTTCATTGTTTCAATAATCGCTAGTAATTATTGTAAGTAACAAAATCAATATTATGATTAATAATATTTTTGTGTTTTTCAACTGTGTTTGAAAAAATGTCAGTCATAAATGTTTGTTATTAGGCATGCTGGATGCCTCTTAAGATAGAAGTAGTAATACAAATCAGGATGACAGTAAATATTATGTGAATGCATTGTAGAAAGTTAATCTTTTTGTGTATGTGTGAACACAGCTGAGAAATCAAATACAGTCTTTCTTAAATGGATTCAAATAACACTGTGGTCAATTAGGCCATTTCTCTATCATCTGCTCTGACTACCAAATTAAAACTGAATGAATATTTTCTAGTGTAAGTAGTTGTGTTTGGGAGGTTGTGTTGTCAGCGGTTGATCAAGGTAATTTCATATGGTATGGTGGACACGTCTGAAACCTAAAAATCGTGGGATTCAGCATGTCTAGATTTCTAGCAGGCAGAGCGTACTGCTCTGTTGGTAAAGTCTGTTTCAAATGTATTTCACTCATGGGTGATGATGCTTAATAGAGTGTATTTTGTGTGGCTTTGCAGAGAGTTCGGTCGCTGGAAGGTCAACAGTCTGGTGCTAGAGAGGCAGGACAACAATGGCCTTGCCTTGCCTCTTGACCCAGAATTCATGCAGAGTATCAGGCTGTTGGGGAGGAGGCCCACCCTCAGCATGATCACAGAGAGCATCATCAAAAAATATGGCACACACTTTCTACTATCTGCCACACTGGGAGGTAAAAAAATCATATCTACATAAAGGTTTTATTTATGAGTTCTGATAAGAAAAGCAGATTACCTGGTTATTATTAAGAGCATTTGCAAAGCGTAAATGTCTGTTTGTTTACCGTCACTTACCATTAAGCATTGACATAGTCTTGCCATTTTAGAATGGAATATTATTGTTATTTTTTAACTTGGAATTCATAATATTTCAAATCTTGAAAATACCCTGTCATTATCCCTGATATCTATTATGTGACGTGGTAGTAGTAGATTAACTGTGATTAACTGTAATACTTCAGGGTCCTATACATGTATGGGTATATGGTTGTGCAGGTGAGGAATCCTTGACCATCTTTGTGGATAAGAGGAAGCTGAGTAGGAGAGTGGATGTCAGTGACTCAAACAGCACCGGGGTGACTCTGGAGACTCTCCACCAGCTGGCTGCCTCCTACTTCATCGACAGAGAGAGCACGCTACGCAAGCTGCACCACCTCCAGATCGCCTCCACTGCCATCAAGGTAAGCCCACTTTTGCCATACATTATGATGTCCTAGAGCGCTGAGAGTGTGTGTGTGTCTGTGTGTGTGTATGCGTGTGTATGCATATATGTGCATGTGTGTGTGTGTGTGTGTGTGTGTGTGTGTGTATGCATATATGTGCATGTGTGTGTGTTTGTGTGTGTGTTTGTGTATGCGTGTGTGCATGTTCCACCTTGTACAAGTCTTTCAAAGTTGTGCAGTATGAATTAATTGATAAGAAAAATAAATAGCTGAGTGACTGGCGCCCGATGTCAGAATGACTGATTTGCTGCGTCTTGTGATTACTGTCCCAGTACCACCCAGGGAGGTATGGTACTTTACAATGAGTCTTTTTTTTTCCTTGGTTTAGTTTGCATTATAACACACTTTTTTCACAACCATTTCATGGAAATTACAACCTTCTTGGAGAAAATGCTGCTACACCACATAGACTGAGATAAATAGATACAATGTCCTCCAACGTGCATTTAATTTAAGGCAGTTTGGGTGACAAATGTAACATATTCATAGCATCAGCAAGGTTTAAGGCAAGGACTAGATTTCTACCTCATTTTAAAGAAGAGTAATGTGGAAAATAAAGCATTTAAAAAAAAAAATGAACCTTGACTTAGAAATAAGAAAGAGAAAATGCTTGTCAGGATACGGATGTTAGGGGAACTGGCACTTGAGAGAAAAATAATATTAAAGAAATAGAAGTACGTAAGTATGCCATTATAGTTATGCACTGGTGTGATGCATTATCTGTTCCAGTTCAGTAATTTCTTAGAGAGCCAACCCCATTTGTCAGCTATTTCGAATATGAGTAAGGTGTCAGCCGCTAATGAATGGAAGAGTTATGAAGAGTATTTTGTACACTGCCAATAATAAATGGTTCTTAAGCATAAGGGTGAGCATGAACAGTGGACAGGAAATGCCAATACTCATTGGGGGATATAAATTGGGGCTTTTAAATGGGATTTATAGCTTCAGCATTGCCTCACCCCTTCATTTGTATTGAGGCTTATTACAATTAGAAATTAAGGGCGAAATCTATCAGGAAATTGCCCAAAGTAAGTTTGCTTGCTCTGATTGCGTGGATTACACAGCATTATCAAGTATCTCAAGTCATAACTCACAGATGATATTTACACTGTAAGGTAAATTTTTACAATGCAGATGTCCAGTCCTTTCCAAAGTGAAAGTAAAGTATCAAACTGGGCTTGTTACCACTGGTAGCTTGTAATGTCTGTCATCAGTCAAGTTTTTTGAGAACAGGCAGTGGAGAACAAAATGTTTACATGAAGAGTGCAAGAAAATGAGCAGGAGGGTGAAAGACCCTTGTAAGGAGTGTGACATGATTTAATATAAAGGCCTCATCTATGCTTGTGCAGGATGTGATAAATATTTCATTTAAGAGTCCCCTGCTGGATTAAAGATGAATCTGTTTTCTTTGGGGCAAAGAAGAAACATTCAAACACTTCACAGGGCATGAACACATCCACAAAAATAAATACCTATTTACAATGATAAAAATCAATTATGAGTAAATACATTTAGGGTTCAAATGTGGTTATGCATATTTAGTTTTACTTTAATAACTCAAAAGACAGTATTTTCTGTCATGCTAAAAAAAGATCAGTTTTAAAAGAAGTGTGAGTCCCTGAAAACATTTACATTACATTTACATATTCTGCTCTCATCAAATGAGCTTGTCCTGACTTTTGTAATGTTTCTATGTCTCTAACAACAAGGGATGACTAGGTGGCATGCACACACACGCACACACGCACGCACACACACACACACACACACGCGCACGCACGCACGCACACAAACACGCACACATACACACACACACACCAAACAAGACATACTTATTTATATGTGAATGTATACATCTGTTCTTGGATATATATATAAAACAAATGTCTGAATATGTAATTACTGGGCAGAGGCACATATTTGGAAATCATGTTAGGCGTTGATTCAAACATTATCAATGTATCAAAAGAACACTCTCATCATATTTTAAAATAAGGTAAATATACTTTTAGAGTACATTAAGTAAAAAAAAAAACTAAACTATTTCTTTAAGTAAATGATCATTTTAGTCCCAGTGAACTTAGCCATAAAGTGCTAAATTTTTTTGCAAATCAAAACGTAAACTTAGTCAGATATACAATGCTGATACATCCATATCTCTTGTAACATAGAATATACATAGTAAGCTAGTTTCAGGCATTTTGAATATTATAACTGAGATTTAGGGCCATATTTATTAAGAATGCTGACAAAGGCTGCCATTTTGCATGCCCAGTTAAGGAAATTGTGCATACTTTTTTTTGCTGGTGGTTTTGCTGGAGTAATTATGTCTACTAACATTACTAGTAATTATGTAATTAAGTAATTATGATCACTGCAAACAATGAGGTTTAAATATGGGTTGTTCCTTTAGAAAAAAAAAACATTGTGTGTGTTGTGTAGTGATATGATATTGAACATAGCAGCTGTAGACGTTGCAATCGGACACATCTTAGAGAGTACACAAGCAAAAAAATGAAATTTGAAGCAAACCAATACATCGTAGAGCTACTGCGGCAGCAAAATACCAGTGTAGCTTGAAGAAATGTGAAAAGTAAAGTATCGGCTTTGGGAAAACAACAAAAAGAACAATTAATGAAATTAAAATATGATGGCAAGGCGACAAAATATCAGTTCTCCTTTGGCGTAGCTGCAGTCAAAATAGGCGTCAGAATCAAGGGATGGATTGGGTATTCATGGTCACCCTTTGTTACAGGTTTAAGGGGAGTTGGGAGTTCTAGGGTGAATGTTATCAACTAATGCAGTAAGGCAGCATTTACATAAATGATAACAGCAGCGCTCCCCCAATGTTCAGCTGAAACCTACGCTCTCGCTATCACCTTAGAAAATAAAGAGAAGGATAATCATACATAATGTTATGAATGTTCTCCATATAAATGCTACAGAACATTCACTGGTTTAAAACCAAGTTTTACAATGTAGAAAATGATAAGAAAAGTTGCTGTGCTTGCTGTTCAGGGGTCTATTTAAATGTCAGCCAGTACCCGTTCTTTTTGTTTTGCAATTTCTGTAGATGAACCAGTCATGCACTGACCTGGGGTATTTTGCCACAGCATTACTTATGACATCACTGGAGTCACACACACCTGCACATTCAATGAGTGTGTGTGTGTGTGTGTGTGTGTGTGTGTATGTGTATGTGTGTATGTGTGTGTGTGTGTGTGTGCGTATGCGTGTGTGTGTTTGCAGTTCCTGTACACTTTGTCTAGGAAATCAATGGAACATGGGTACAATCAACAACTGAGAACATTGCTTCCTTAGTGCTGAGGAACTAGATGTACCTAGCCATCCTCCATAACATGACATTCAGTATTAGGGATAGCGCACTGGAGAAACAACAGTATGTTTAAATGAACCTGAAGCCAGAAAATGCGATGTGGCAAGGAGTTTTGTCATTTCAGGAACAGAATAGCTCTTCTGAATAAGTGGCTCTAGGTCACCTCTGATTTCCTCCAGTTGGTCTAAGATTGCCTGACTAGACAGACGATAGGTCTGTATTATTTTGCCTCAGACACCTGAAACAGACAAATGTGAGCATAAAGAACCCACTCTGCAATTACACGTATGTCTCCTTCTGGCTACAATGACAGCAGGCATTACAATTGCTTACATTAGTGCTAAAGTTAGCACCCACACTTCTTCACTAACACCTCCCCACATTAATGTGTGTGCAGTTATTTTCCCTGTAATGGGTAAATTAGCCTTGGTAAACCACATTTGCTATTGCACAATCATCTATTACCATTTTGTCCTCCCACTGTTTTGCACTTTCCATAGGAACGTACAATAATATATTCATTCACATGAACCAGCAAAAAGTTGCAGTTCACACATCTTCCACATTAAATTTTAAAATGTGCAATCCTAAGTGTGTCAGATCAGTAGATACACCTGAGTGATTAATAGTAAAACGTGCACAAGGCTTTCTTAAATTAGGCCCTTAGCTTATATTTAATGGATTTAGCATTAGGGCCATATTTATTAAGAATGCTGATAAAGGCTGCCGTTTTGCATGCCCAATTAAGTAAATTGCGCATGCATTTTGTTTCCTTTTTGCACCTGGTTTACGAAGAGTAATTATGTCTACATTCTCACATGTCAATGCAAATGTTTTTCACACTGCAAGTTGCCCAGTGCACTACAAGGAGGTAGGTGCCAATCTGAGAATGGGCAAGACTTCACTGATTTCACCCAAGTAACCTGCAGGTCTCTGATAAGTTGCAGTGTGCCAAAGAGCAGTGAAACCAGCAACATTTGCTGACATACCCATCCCTATCTGGTGGAGCAAAGCCAATCTATTCCAGCATTGTGGACTCCCAGCCATGGGTGACTGATGACATATGGAAATGAAATATTTTGTAACATATTGATAAAAAAATAACATATATATTTTGTATACACAGTTTATGGGTTTGATTACTTGGTTATTAATAATGGACCATGATGGAATCAAATGACTTTGACTGTTACATAAACAGTATGTAAATTCATTTGTCACAGAGGTGATTGGCCACAGGCGATTGGATGATTTAAGATGCTGAATGACAGGCCTGTAAAAAAAAAACACAGAAAGCCCTACTTATCAAGAGAACAACACCTTTTAACTACAAGTATTTTGGAGGGTAGACTAAGTCAGCACACTGCTGCTTGCCATCTGGGGTGTTCACAGATGGTGAGAGACCGTGTTCTTCAATATGCAGACTTACTTGGAACAATCAAATGACCATAAAATTCAATGAATCACAAAGTGGAGGGACATCTGCAAAACAAGTAAAATGCATTACTTTCCTTAAATGTTTTCTTTTTTTAAATTTCACAACATACATTTTGGAAATTAAGAAAACATTTCAGGACTCAAACAACCTTCCAGTTTGGAAAAAGACAATTTTGTAGGGGATTTGTTTTCTCTGACTGTGCTAGATGTGAAAACATGCTGACATTCATTGTAGATTAATCAGGTTCTCTAATATTAGTGATAAACAGTAACTGCTTATTGTAGCAACTCTGATGCAAATGTGATTGCTAGTCCTCATGTTAACAGCACAATTTTATTACCATAGGTAATGTAATATTAAAATATATAAACGCTTTTAAAATAGTAATCTGTGCCCCATTGGCTGAGGTAATGCCAAATAGCCCAGATTTAATGTAAATATTTAAAAATACAAACAGCTCATGCCTTATTAAATTCATTCTTTTTTATAAAAAATACTGCATATGTTTAACTACACTCTTGTTGCAGATGGCCTCATTGCTATGCACAAACAGTCCTCATCTTTATATTTGCATTTGGTCAATTTTCCCTTTAAGTCAGACATCTGTCAGTGTTAGAAAGTAATCTGACGATCCCTGTAGAGGCTTCCTGGATTTTAATTAATTGTGTGGAGGCATCAATAGAACGAATGTAAATGTATTCTGTGTCTGTGGTGAACTGTGGTTCTCCTCTCTCTGTCCCTCACCAGGAAGATTTTTCAAAATCAGAATTGCATAAAAAATGAAATAGACTGTGCTGTAGATAATTAATTGTACTGTCATAAGTAATGTTTGAATGAGTTTTCATATTTTTGAATATGTGGCTGCATTGCTATGAGAGAATGCTGTTAGATTTACTGTATTTGTCTTTTTGTGTTGCTCATGTTCGTATTCACAGTGACCTTAAAGCTGATGTCAAAGAAAGGTAACTTTTCTGCACGCAGAGGAAAAACTGTTCCTTTTTCTGCTGAAGATCACAGGTCGTCATTAATCTACAACACCAATATGCTAACTTTTATTGGCCTGTCGGGAAAATTTTAAAAGAAGCCACTGTAAAGCTGAGAATAATTTGTAAGTGACAAGGGAAGAGATATATTTGCCTGGAGGCTGCCAGTTTGTCTTCCAGTGTGCCAGAGGAACTTTGATTTACAGTAACTTTAAATCAGACCTTTGTCAGGGATGATTGAGCTGTGATTGTGAGCAGTGTAATGCAAAGCTGAAAGGAGAAAGAAGATCCTGTTTCTGCTCAGTGTGTCAGCCTGAAGTCAATGATACAGCAATGAAGCTTCACATGCAGTTCTGTCTTTGAAGACTTCAGTAGCAGTATTTCTGAATTACAGATATTCCTATTACCCAGTTTTTCTTTTGCACATGGAATATGTCCATTATTACCTGCCCTACTGGTGGATGATATGCGTGCACAGCGCCCTGCCATTAATGTGTTGAGTGAAACCTCTCCACATAGAAACATGTGACATGCCCATTTTTGACCTTAAAGCTCTGTACCAGATAGGATCATTTTCTGCTCTAATATCTATCAATCAATGGGTTCATCACTTCATGAGGCCATTTACAAAATTGGACTGCCTGGTATGAGATGAGTCTGCAGTGGGGACATGCTTGTAATGGCATTTCACAGCCCTAACTGCACAATCATAACAATGCCATACCTGAAGATTTAATAAAGTGTTGCTGTAGGGCATCTGTATGTGTACTTAAATACTGAGGAAAATGTATTAACACTTGATATAACCAGATGCCTTATTTATTTATTTATTTATTTATTGTATGTTTACTTATTTGCTAAATTTCCTAGGGCTTGACGTGTTTGAAGACTTCCCGCTATTTTTTTTAAACAAATGCTATAAATCTTTTAGGGAGTAGCTTAAAAGAGGAGAGGGTATTAATCTTATTTCATAGGATATTCAGAGAGAGCCTCTGCATATTTAATAACTTGAGTGGCAATCTGTGTGTCTCGGAATACTGCCATTTGTTCTCTGTCTTCTCTTTAGGTGACTGAAACAAGGACGGGCCCTCTTGGATGCAGTAACTATGACAACCTTGATTCTGTCAGTTCTGTTCTGGTTCAGAGTCCTGAAAACAAGATTTATTTACAAGGTAGACCATATTTAATTGAAACTTTACAGAAATTGTGATTACAGTAATACTATTTTGCCCTTATCATTTTTAGAATCGGTTGTGGAAGCAGGGACATATTAAAATAATTACATCCATAGGCAATTTTCAATTTTATTGAGTTTTTGAGAGGTTCATTACTGGGAACAATCATTTAAAAATGATCTGAATTATGTATTAAAAATGCTCAGTGTATTCTGTCATAAAGGTCAACTTAAGTATTTTTTCCCTTGCATTTACTTTTAAAGCCCGCACAAGCCAAAGGTTAAAAACAGAATTTTACACGTTAATTGCAGTCTTATGTAAATTGCTGTGGTGTAAATGGTTCTCTTCACATTTCCTCAGGACTACAAGTAATTTTACCGGACTACTTGAAAAGCCGCTTCACAGAGGCTGCCCTCAGCTACATTGGCTGCAACTCGGAGGGAGAGTTTGTGTGCAAAGACAATGACTGCTGGTGCCAGTGCAGTGCCAAGTTCCCACGCTGTAACTGCCCTGAGGTGGATGTCCGTGCCATGGAAGACAATCTACTGCACATTAGAGAAGCCTGGACACAGGCCAACAAGGAATTTGAAGAATCAGGTATGGAACAAGGTGTTTCATTTAATTTATGTCTGTCATGCTGCCATGCATTCATTGTCGTGAAGTATTTTGAAATGGAGGCCTTAATGGCACATGCTAAATGTAATAGACATACTCAGCTGTTGGTTGGGAAATGCTAAATGAAAAAAAAAGAAAATGGTGGAGAGACAGTGGTGTGACCTTCTATTTACTAACCAGACAGAGAAAGAACCAGACCAGCCAAAATCAACTGAAACAAATATGTATTTATTTTACACTGGAGCAACAATGCTGCAGTCTGATAACATATTTCAGGTCACACTTAATTTGATAATGTGAATACTGTTGTTTTTAAAATAGCACATAAATTCATCATATAAATGAATAATAATAAAAACAATAATCTGAGCAAAAATAGTTTTAGTGTAAGAGAGAACAGCATACATGTCTCTCACAGAAATACAAAACAGAATACTGTTTGCACTTCAGGAATATTTGGCTGTTCTTTGGTTCACCAGGAGATGCTCACGGCTGACACTTTTTCTGATGTTTGACAAATGACAGTTATGTAATGAAGTGTTTTTCTCTGGAATATTGTCCAACCATACTATATGAGGCAAGGGGCCAGCACCAGGTGGTTCATTTAACAGAGGTTCCAACAACATGTCGCACTGCCAGTGTCCATTTGTGTCTGCATCACACAATAGTGTTTTGTGTCTGCAGTTAGCTTTAAGGCATTGAAAGCCAAGCCCCATGTGTTGTATATGATCGCTTTCTCCTATGCCCTAGTTTGACTGACCGTAAAAGCGAACATGAAAAATATGCAAGAATCGCTAACCCCCCATGCTATTCTTGCTCAGATGAGTTCCAAATCTTTGTGAGAAGACTGCCAACATTCTACGCTTTGAACACATCTGCCATTCAGTACTTCTGGAAGATGGATCCTGGTGTTCATCAGCGGTACAGACAGCTGGAGATCAGCACAGGTCTTCTCCTCAGCAAAGCACGAAGGATTGTTAACAAGCTTTTCACTCTCAGCAAGAGGTGTCACACTCAACCCAAAATAGTTGTGCCGAGAGAGAGGTAAGGAATAGTGTCCTAGACAGTATTTTTTTTTTTACGTACTCACTACACTACTGTCTAGAATAGTCCCCTAGACAGTACTTTTTAAGCAAAATTGAATTGAATGTATGTCGGTAAAGTGTCAGGAGAAAACTGTATGTTAAAATACTTTTTATGTTCAGGATTGCAACATTAAAAAGCATTGAGACGTGTTTTTGAAGGGGTTAAATATAGCCCTGAAGTGTGGAAAATGCTGCAAGAAAAAAGTAATTGTAAGAATCTGAGTTATTCATTAAGCTTTCTAAATAGAAGCACCACAGAACATTGATAAATAGAACACTGAAAGAGAAAAAAGCTAGGATTACTGTTTAGGACTTGTAATTACTTGAGAGTATGGTGAAAGAGATGACGTTCTTCTACAAGTCATAAAAGACTACAACAAGCTGCGTAATATTATTTTTTATATTGTGTATGAAAATTAAATAATGATTAATTGTAGCACAGATAATCCACAGGTATTTATGCAATACATTTTTGCTAAACACTCAGATGAGACAGTTTCCTTAACATACCCTACCAACAGTATATGCTGGTATGTGGTCATGTGAGTGTTCCCGTATCAACCTGAAGATTTATTATTTCTTAATGTTGTGGAATTAATTGAAATATATTGCACAAGCTTATTCATTTGTGATCTGTCTCTCTAGATGCAAGTTTTATCTTAACCCACTCTACAAAGATTATAATTGCATAAGTAAACACCTGGCTGAACATCCAATAGCCACCTATCAACACTTGTCTTTTTCCTTGCAAGTTTTTTGTTACATATATAATAATATATGTAACAAAATATATTCCATTTCAGGGAATGGATGAAAGATCAAGTTGAAGAGTTTTGTTTTGTGAATTAATTGTTTGCCTGGAAATGAAGATCATTAAATTAGTGAGCTTCTTGAGTCAATCAATTCATCTGCCCTTGGTCCGATGCTACGACTGTCAACACAATTGTATTCTCATGATGATGTTGATCATTTAGCTGTCAAAGTAATAGTAATAGCTGTAGTAGTTACAGTAAAAGGTAAGTCGTTGGTCAGTCAGCAGGTATCTGCTACAGATACAGATACCAGACAACTTCTAACATGACTTAACTAGATGGATACATTCAAAGAAACCTGAATATAATAAATAGACATAGCTGACATTGTAACTCTATTCCTATAAAATGATGAAAATAATAGGCCTTTAAGTAGTCCTCAACAATTTAGTCCTCTGTTCCCATGGCACACTGCCACAGAAAGAATCCCTGCACAAACTGCAGGGACCCATGAGTTGTGGATCTACACAGGGTCTATTCTTTGGATGGAAATGAAAAGAACTCCCAGTTAGAATCACATACATTTACCTGATTGCCTGATTCATAAAGCTTCATGATGCTTGTGCGGTAAAAAAGGAGAATGCCATGCAGATTCTTTGTTCTTTGAACTGATGCATAAGCATATTTGCATTGTGTTAGTTTATTCCTTAAAGCTGATAGAGAGAGATTGCACTGTCAAGTGATTTTCTGAGTTACTGAAATGAACACAAGAAGAAACTGATATTATGTCACCCTGTACAGAGGTGCCTTTTTAGTAATTAGTAGCCAGTATTAAAGTTTAAAATATATTCATAGCCAGTCTGTATTGTGCCTGACCCCTCTACATTTTACCCTAGTTGTGTGAGCCTAATTCTTGGATAATACTGCAGAGGCTGTGTGAACATGTAAAAGGATCAGCCACCAACAGTGTAGGGAGGCACTTTATAGGCTCATAGGCTATAAATGAAAACTGTCTTAATCCACCTTTATTGATTCATGCTTGGCTTGATCTGTTGGCTGTAGCCTTCATATACTGTACTTCATATGTACTAAGTTGCAGTAATTGGTCCATTACTACTGTTGTACATATCCATAGGACAAACATTCTCACAAAAATGAAAAACAAAAGAGATTAACATGTCTGTTCTGCTCGTTTGTCTTCTCTGTTTAGTCTGATGCATTGAAATATGATTGTCCTAATTGATCATAATATCTATAATCTGTATCCATTTAGAAAATAGTTTATTACCAGTTCATTTCAGATAGGCTACACATGGTCTGCAGCCCTTCAGAGACATTTTCCTCTTTAATATGGGTTATAAATGTGCTGTCTTGAAGAGATAATTACTCATCTTGATTATTTTTTTTGTCTTCCCCGATGAAGTTGATACATGATAATGGTCCTGGTATGAGCTTTTGTATAGGCTGCACAAACATACCCACCTTATATTTAGAATTTACGAGCTGTCAGCTTCCAAAACAATGAAATTAGCCAAGGCTTTGAAAACTATTGATATTGTTGTGGATTACTGAGCCTATATTTGTGCTGGTGCAGTATGTGACATTGATTTCTTAGTCTTTAGGATGATTAGATATATCAGATGAGCCAACTTACATAATTACATAATAAACCACATCAACATAATTTAGAAAAATGTACCTCTTCCCATTTCCTGTTAAAATGCACCTGCATTTGCTATTTGAAAAGGATGCCTTTAATAGGACATCATTACGTGACTTGTTCAGCAGGTCACAGACGTGGAGTTCAGTGTGGAGTTGCTGCAATAGACAGATACTTTTATCCATTCAGTGAACCCCAGTATAGTGGGTACATGAAGGTGATCATAGTTGTAGCTTTGTAAAACCAGTGAACAACAATATGGGATGAACACTATGAGGAAAAAAAAAACTTTTCACCATATTCATCTTAGTTTATCAGGTTATCAGGCAAGATATATGCATATGATTTCCTTTAACCAATTTAATTGGTTAAAGGAAATGCTTTATTACCATTACACAAAAACAAAGCAATGGCTTGTACAGTTGGTAAAAATTTTATTGGTCAAGATTTTCCAAGGTAATTCTACTGATTTTGTAGTTCTCACTTGTGATATGACTCTGGATTTCCATCGTGGAAACTCATCTGGCAGATTAATATTTTATCTTGGTGTCAACAACATCCATAATCTTTGGACTCCTAAAAAGTACAAGAATTGGAGGACTTCAGTTTATGAAACTGTGATAATATCTGTCATAGCAGTTTGGAACTGGTGCACCTTTACTTGTACTGCTTACTTTTAAAATCTCCATGAATTTCAAATATATATATTTATTTCCCTCTGTATTTTTTTCCTTTTTACCCGGCATCCTTTTTTGATAGTAATATTCATGCTGGAAATGAAATATGAAATAAATAAACATGCTGTCGAATCCAATATAGATAAATAAAAACCTTCTGAATGTGATGAAACAAGATCTATTCACGTAATAATTTGGTACAATAAAAAAAAAAGGTTAGATTATTATTTTTTTCTTCATGGGTTTTATTGCAGTAATGCAATGCAGATTTCAGATTGTTTCATTGTAGCTTTTTATTATTTCCAATCTGTTTTGTTATTTCAGAATCATAATTCATGAAAAAATGAGGTTATGCACAGAAAAGGGATACAAGCACATTCCTCAGCTCTATTTTTCCTTTTCCGATTGTGAAAACTGCTGACAGGCGGCAGAGATCCCATCCATTACCACCCACCTGCTTACTTTCCATCTCTCAGGGAGCCTGTCTCCATGAATATTTACATATTCTGCTGGTATGGCTTATGTTGGAAGGCAGGAGAACAGCTTTAATGCTGAGCATGAGTTCCAAACATAAGAGGAGATATCTGCTTGGCTGCATGACTGACAACGTGAGGCAAACCACATTAAATGTAAAAAAATTATATATTTCCACATGACGTTCAAAATTTTGATCGTGATAAATTGGTTTTGAAGATAATTGGAAGGAGTTCAGCTGGTAGAAAATTTTCTCTCTCTCTCTCTATACATACACACATATATATATATATATATATATATATATATATATATATGTGTGTGTGTGTGTGTGTGTGTGTGTGTGTGTGTGTGTGTGTGTGTGTGTGTGTGTGTGTGTGTGTGCGCACATGGGACATTGGGGACATTGTTGAAGTAAATGAGGTTTCATCAACCAAAGTAACACTGCTTAGGAGGATGGTCACAACTGCACATCCATTCAACTTAAAGCCATCAACAATGCACACCCTTTTTAAGTGAGGTCATACCTACTCTAATGTTCTGTAATCTCGAGGCTTGTCAAGACATCTCTGGCAACTACCACCAGCTAGCAATCTGTTGCTAACACTACTAGCTTCTGTTGGCTGCTACTGTTCTGCTGGCTATATGGCTTGCTATCTTTCAAACAGCAGTCCCAGATTCTCAAGAGATGGCAAAAAACAAGCTCAATGAAAACAGATGTCCTTGATATTTAATTCTGAGAGCTTCAACCCCTTAAATTCTACTCCCCAACAGGAGGTAATAGTCTTGAGTCTGCCTTTGCGTGCCCATCCATTTTTTCAGTTGTTGTTAAAATGTTTATACGTTTTAGCCATCTAAAATGGGAAAGTATTTGATTAGCAACTTGTCAGCATTGTTCTGTGTGTCTTCAGGCTTCTTAATTAAAAATAGCATAATCAAGCAAGGACTCATTTTCAAGGGTGATGATTTGTTTTTCATTACCTTTCCACTAACATTATATATGCTTTTCACTCAATAAATCAATGGCTTGCTAGACTGGAAAAAGTTAGTATAATTTTCAAAAATACTATGTAGCATTCGATATTCTCTTATTGTAGGCTACTGTCATTGATAATCAATAATGACATTGTGTGCTTTATAAAAACAATTGTTCCAGAAAAAAAAAAACATATAATACTGTAATTGTTGGACAGTATGGTAATAAAACATGCATAAAATGGATTTTTCCTCTATTGAACTATAAAATGCAAGAATAAGTATGGTTCATATACCATTATTTGTTCTCTTGCATGATGGCACCATTTTATACTTTTGAAATTGTTAAAATCACATACAAATTTGTTCTACACAGAAGAGGGTATATCAAGCGGTTTGTACTGTATATTCCTAAAACTGAGGTATATAACACTGTGTAGTTGAGATGAAATGTGTGAGCTTACTGTTGCATGTCTGTAAATAAATGGTGAAAAAAAAATGCATTTTCCCTCTGTTTTCAGGTCTTTCAGCTACTGGCTGAATTACATCCTTTCCATCATGTACTGCAGTGAGAATAATCACATTGGAACCTATATGGAAGAGATGCGAAGCTGCTCCTGTCCTTACGAACACCCGACCTGCCAAGGAGTCATCCCGTGTACAGTTGGTGAGGGCCCATACTGTGCCTCTTGTTCCTATGAGAACCGAACAAGGTGTGCAAACTGTAACCCTGGGTATATGCTCAGTCAAGGAAACTGCAGGCATGAGGTTGCTGATTCCACGGACCACTATATTGGCTTCGAGACAGACCTGCAAGACCTGGAGATGAAGTACCTGCTTCAGAAACGTGACAGTCGCATCTCCATACATGCCATTTTCATCAGCAACGACATGAGGTTGAACAACTGGTTTGATCCATCTTGGAGGAAGAGGATGCTGCTCACACTGAAGAGCAACAAATACAAGTCCAATCATGTGCACATGCTGCTCGGAATATCCCTTCAAATCTGCCTTACCAAAAACAGCACACTGGAACCAGTGTTGTCAGTGTACATCAACCCCTTTGGTGGCAGTCATTCAGAAAGTTGGATCATGCCCATTGATCAGAATAGTTACCCAGACTGGGAAAGGACTAAGTTAGATATACCTCTTGACTGTTACAACTGGACCTTGACTTTGGGCAACAAATGGAAAACCTTTTTTGAGACAGTTCATTTCTATCTAAGGAGCCGTATAAAGACAACATCAGCTCACGGAAACACCACTGTCTATTTAGAACCTCTAGAAGTCATGGACCCTTCCCAAAATCTGGGGTACATGAAAATAAACAGTATGCAGGTGTTCGGGTACAGTATGCATTTTGACCCGGAAGCAATTCAGGACCTGATTCTGCAACTGGATTACCCATACACTCAGGGATCACAGGATTCTGCCCTTCTGCAACTGGTAGAGATCAGAGACCGCGTCAACAGGCTGTCACCACCTGGGCCACAGCCACTAGACTTTTTTTCATGCTTGCTTCGCCATCGACTAAAGTTATCTACCACCGAAGTGGTCAGAATATTAGCGGCTTTGCAGGCTTTCAGTGCCAAACAACCAAGCTCTATTGAGTATGAAACAACCAAATTATGTAGTTAATACGAGGATGTAAGCAAATGTTAATATAACATTTTTATGCTTCAGTCACTGTATATCTTATGGAACCAATTACTGTTTAGAACAGTGTGGAAAAGTACTGTAGTTGGAATTGATGGAATGTTTCAGCATACATTTACAATAACATTTAACTGAAAGATTGCAATTTCACACAAGTCTTGAGAGATCAGAGTTCCTTCTGGAAAAAAATATTCTGCAAATTGTAAAGATGTTACATGGTAAAAGGAATTTCATTAAGAGAATTTTCTTTGGCCGTTCTTATTCCTATGTCAAAAGGCCTGTAGACTACAGAGATGACCATGAACACTTATAATGACTAGTTCATATAGTTTTGCCATACAGTATTCCTAGATTACAGGTATAGTTAGCCTCACTTTATTTTATTAGCATGCAGAAACTGTTTTTCTCACCTCATGACAGCTAGTATAGTCACAGATAGTATCTTACCATTTTTGGTGTAATCAGGACCTTACACTGGGGTTCTTTTCTCTTTTATGCATACAGCATTATCTGCACTTATCATACTTATTTGTGTTGTTTTCTATTAATATTGTTTACAAATATTAGACAAAGATTTTTTAAAACAATTATGAGGTAATCATAAAACATCCTAGTTGCAAATGGTATTGTGTGTTATATTTGCTGTACCTCTTTTCTTTTTTCAAACCAGTTATTTGTAAAAGGTAAACAAAGATATCCATAATATGTAAAGTAAATGATCTGTATTAAAATTTTGTCAATACACTAAATAAAAGTAATTTTTACGTGCTGTCTGTATAAGTGGGAAATTACTTTCGGTGAAATCATTGTTTTGTGAGAGTTGTACAATATATGAAATGTAGAACACATTTTTAAAAAGCATATGCAACAATGTGTGTGCATTACAAATACATACATGTATTTCTGGTAACATTTACATTGGAATTTAAAATTGTCAGATAACATTTACAGTACTGAAGTAAAGCAAGTAATAATAAACTATATTATATTAGTATGACATGTACTATAGAAAAGTAACTGGGGAATATGTTTAATTTTAAGTTGTTGTTGATACCATTAATCGATGAGTGAAAGAGCAGACCTAAAGTGTACATTTTTATCTATATACTGTTTAAGTCAGACAAGACGCACAGTACTTGGCAGCAGAAGTAGACATTAACGCTAATGCAAGTCCTAAAGCCAAACTCACTTGGCATAAATGCTGTGAGACTTCTCCAGCTAATGCCTTATGCTCAAAAATCATATTGTTGAAACCAAGCAATTCATTACAGAAACACTTAAAACTCAAACAAGTGGATCATTGAAAAATGTGTCACGCAAATGTAGATGGATATTAAGATATAAAAGGATTTATTGTTCGTAGTCTCACAAGCCTATGGAAAATGTATTGCTTTGTGAAGTAAGAGTTTCTTTTTTTCTTTTTGACAAAGATTTTGTAGTGTCTAATGAACATGTATTATTTTTTTGAAAAAAAAATCAGCCAGTGCTCCTGCAATAGTGATGTTCCTACAAAGCCAACACAGCTGTTGCTGTTTGATAATTTTATATGTGGTACATCTGGTGGTTCATGAGAAATGTAGACATTTGTTGCTCGGTTGCATTTCTCCTCTGAAGAAGCAGCAGAAGTAGTATATGAACAGAAAATCGCTTTGTCCGTAGGTCAGTCAGGTCTCGAAAATCTAGTTTGCAGTGACAGGAAAAGAATAACCCCCTTCTAACCCACAGTGTCTGTTGCATTTACATTGATGGATGGGTGCTGGAGAAAGAGCGACAGGCACAGTATCAAAGCCCATTATCTCAGATGTTTCTTTCACTCCCTTCTAGTCAGTTGCAATCTGTGGAGTTTTATGTCTTACTGTCAGCCCTAAAATAAAGGCATTTCACCTGTAAATCTCAAGAATTGTGAGTTCTCTCTACATCCTGATTGTGGTAAAGGTTTGCATTTCACTTTAAATTACAAATTCACTTTCCTCAGGATAACCATTCCAGAACCACTAGTGTCGTCCATTGCATAGCATCTGTTCAACTGTCCTGATAGCACTGACCTAAACCTTACTGGAAGTCACGAAAGAAAACATGTAACTTAATAATACATCACTTGACTACCATAAGTATATATGAATTTTCATTTATGGTAATAATACATGCCTGAAATGATGTGTGAGAAACCATTGTTTAGTTCTTTCACATTATTTGCATTAACAAGAATTCAAACATTTCACCCTTTGCCTCAAACTAGATTATAAAACAATTGGAAATTATTGTTTCCCTGCAGATCGTCTTGGAAATTTTCACATACAATAAAGTAATCAGCCATGCAGATGTTGCTGGGATTAACCATTGAACTGCACAAACTGGAATGGAGATGGAAGCTACTTACTATTGCTGGAGCAGAACAAAATATGACAATCAGTGCTCCGCGACCTGTCAATTTCCTATTAGCTATAATGAGGAAACTGACAGTGGTTTCTATTAAATTAATTCATACACATCACTTTTGTATTAGAACCTGGCTGTATTGATGATAAATATAGCAATACAGAACAGTGAATGTTTTGTCTTGACGCAACTCCATAATGAAATTTTAACCATTGCTTTCCATTTCGTAGACTCAAACGCATGGCTGAGATCACTAAATGTGATGAGTCAATGACAAATAGCCTACAAAAAGGACCAAGTGAAAATTACAACACCATAAAGCACTTGGAGCAAATTCATCCACTCGTGCATTTGTCCATTTTTGAGTTCAATGAAATAAAGTATATGGCTCTCCGTTCAAATTTTGTCGTGTTAAATTTTATTTGGGATCTGAACTTGCTAGTGACTTTGTGGTTCTAAAGAAAACAGATGTTAGTTCTAATATACATAGCCTGATGAAATAAGGCAGATGCAGGCAACTTTAAAGGGTGTCAGGCAGAGGAAACCAGCAGGAACTTTCTCAAGATAACTTCTCAAGATAAAATAGTTCAGAAGCACATTACCCAACAATTTACTCGGTAAATAGAACACTGTCAAGAAAAAGCTGTGTGTATCTGTACTATTTGGTTTGTACTTTCTAACTGATTTTTCTTTTAAATGAGTTTTGTGCCTTTTCTTTTATAAGTTGTTCTTATTGTTCTTATTATGATGTCATAAAATTGTGTGTACAATATTGATATTACTGTCACTATGTTGCAGCAAGAACATGACTCGTATCATAGACTGCAAGCTGTGGGAGTGGCTTGTGTCAAATATGAAAGATGAAGAAAAGGGAGAAGGCAAAGTTCCTAACGGCAGCAGTGAAATTAAAATAGCTGGCTACGGATGTTCTATTAGCAATGTAGCTAGCTAGCCATAGTTCTCTCTCACTAGCAAATTAGTTTACTGATTCCACCATACCTGTGTCTAGCTCTCTCAAATTCTTCCAAAGTTTGTCTTTTGATTGCTAGCTAACCCAGTGTGAATATTTTGGTTGATAAGATACTGTTACTGTACAATATAATTAACAGCATACAATTGCTAGGTAATGTTAGCTGGCTAACTAGGTACAGGTACAGTGCAACAGCTCTCTATGGCTAAAGAACCACAACTGTCCCTGTGACACATGCCTTCATTGTATGATTTGGCACAATCTACCTGAAAGTCTTAGGCCTGCACCATGAAATAATTAAAATGCTCTCATATCAGAGGTTGACAATATTTCACAGTGTCATTCTCTATTATTTCTATAGCTATAGTCAGTGGGAAAATTGGCAGGTTATGGTGCACTTATCACCGCATTGATTGAAAGGCCACTCCAAAAGTCTACTGAAAACTCAGTTTTAAATAGGAACACACTCAACCATTTCTCTTGTTCTTTGATTGAGAAAGTTAAGGTCACTGCATTTAAATGTTGTATTCAACACTCATTTAGAAACAAGAGATTCACTGCGCCTTGCTCATTGGGGAAGGTCTTCCTTTGAGAGGGAGGATCATTAGCTGAATCACTGAGCTACAACGTACAATACAGGAAACAAGCTGGAATCAAATTGTCAGTTCTCTGGCCTCACACACAGTACACACACAAATTATATATATATATATATATATATATATATATATATATATATATATATATATATATATATATATATATATATGTATATATATATATATATATATATATACGTATAATACATACAGTATATACATGTATAGTACATACAGTATATACACGTATAGTACATACAGTATATACAGAGAGGGAGAGAGACAGAGATACCCTTTCAACAGGAACACATAGAACACTTTAAATAATCCACATTTGGATTTGGAGCACAAATGTTTAGGTGTATAAATTATATTTATGAACATTAAATTTTGCTGCCAGAGGCAAGAAGTGAAACTAATTTAGTGGCAATAAAAGTAAATTAATGGAGAACAGGCATTAGAGCACATAAATAAGTAATCCTGTCTGAAAGTTATATTAACAGCTAGAGTATGTAATTTTGAAAGGAGCCTATAAAAATAATGTTATGGTAGGCCAAATGCAAATGTGTCTTTCACTTGAAGGTTTCAAGTTACAGTCAAACACAGATATTTCATCTGGATAAGTGTGGATTTGGGATAGCTCATTCTTAAAATGATCTCTTGAAAATTAAAATGAATGAATTAATGATTTTAATTTAAAATAGCAACCATGTTAAATTTTCAGTGTTGCAGTTGGATTAAGTTAATGCACAGCACAATATTTGAGCCTTCCCGAGAAGTACCTTTGTTTTCTTCAAACAACACGTCCACTAAATCTAAAGTACATTTTAAAAACTGCATATGCACAAACAAGCATTTAGAGTTATCAGAGCTATCCCGATTGGACACAATGGTTTCCATAACCTTTATACACTGGGTGAGTGCGTATGGGCTTTCAACAAACAACCAGTGGTTTAAGGGTACATTTTAGATATTACACGAACCCCATATCCATCTGTATGCATGACACCCTGCAAGATTCTCCTGCCTGAAGACTGGTACTAAATAGGAGAAATCCTCCCAGAAATGTCTGGTTGCTTCTGGAAGTGGTGTTAGTGTGCCAGTAGTGGAGGCGGCGTCCTTCCTCTGGGCCAGGAAGAAAAGCAGGGCCCCAGTGCAGCAATGTACAGTCTTTTGGGTGAGATGTTCAGTCCCGACCTTGAGTCATTGTATCATCACTGCCATCACTGTGGTGAAACAGGCCAAAAAATGCAATTCTCACCTAAGTCTAATAACTTAAAAAATACAAACTCTAGAGGCATGTATCAAAGCCTCATGTGTCACTGACACCCGAAGCTTTATGACTGTACTATTGAATTAATTTTAAGTGTGACCTGGTATTCATACTCTTGAAAAATTAATAAAACCAAATCCAAAAATGCAAAATATGCATAAATATTTTATTTAACATTTCAGATGAGCTAGGAAGTATTATTTTGCCACAAAACAATTTTTTATCCACCTATCCCAAGTGGAAGAAGGCTGGCAATTAAAATGAAGGGAAAATATTTTATGTATTTCCAAAAGGAGGTGCAATACCCTACAATCCTAGCCACACCACCTCTCAGCACCCTCTCAGTTATCTGACAAACAGATAACACTGCCAGCCACTTGACTCACACTGACCAGTGGGGGATTGGCTCAAAGGAGAGAGCCTTCCCCAGCCCTAAAGGCCACATTCCAGGTTTCTGCTTTTGTACGGGACTTTAAAAAGGATATATTATGTTAATAAATGGTGTCATTTTGAAGATAGCGGCCAGCAGCTTTTTAAGTGAATACACATGAAATAAACATCTCTCTTTTGGTGGCGCTGGCCTAACACCAATGGGGAAGCTGCCACAGACAGCTGAATGACAATAGCTTCATGTAATGTAAACTATATATTTGAAAAATCAAGGATATAATTTGCTATGAAACTAATGTCAAAGCGGGGGCAATAACATACAGAAATGGATTAAGAAATCTTCATTTAGCATTGCAAGGAGTTGTAGGTGATGGATAGCTAGCCAGCTAGATGCATCATCAAATGTTACACTCTTAATGCAGGTCTTCATGATTACTAACAGCTGTAAATGGCAACCACTGTCCTTTTGTCTCACATAGGGCAGACAAAAGGAATCGCTACCTAGCTGGCTATGATACAGTAGTGAAGCCTACAGTTAGAATAGAATCGTTAGGTAGCAGGCTATGACACTGTAGTGAACCCTACAGTAAGAATAAAGGCAAGTCATTTAAATTACCGTTTTTGATAAACTGAGAAGGTCTGTCATGGGGGAAGAAACAATGACTAACAGGATATGGCAAGAACATAATATGTTACTCATTGATTTTCAAATAACAAAGAGCAGTGCTCCTATCTTTACCAAGTACTCACTTTCTAGACATTCTATGTTAAAAACACCGCTATAGGAAGATGCACTGTCACTCAAGTACAGCGCTGTGTATGGTGAAACGAGTACAGCGCTGTGTATGGTGAAAGCAACTGGACAAAGGAAGCACTACTTCATGGCACACAGCAGACAATTACACAATTATAAAATGAATCTATTAAGAAAATACAAAGTGTATAAATACACAATACATTTCTTTACTAATGCAGATTCATAGTTTAGAGAAAAAGAGAACAAGTGCTGCTTATTGCTTTTTACAAGTTTTGACAGGACTTAATTCTGCCACAAGCTGGTCACATCATGGCTGGCCTGAAAGTTGTTACAGCTACATAAATACCCAATAATAACCTGAAGGTTGTGACTCCTACATTATATTTGTCCCTTCCTTGACAAACTTCCATACAACAAACTGAGATTTGTGACTGGCTAAAAAGCTTTGAAATCAGCCATTTTAAACAAAGATATACTTTTCTTTGTATGTACTCAGAGTTTTCATGCAGATTATTCATATAAACTGGATTGTTCCATCACATCAACATCACACAGCAATTACTGTTCAGGTTTACCTGGCAGGTAGTTTATAGATAGAATCTGGATGTATGTATATGGTATACAATGCAAAAAAATAGGTAAGAAATATACAGACTGTAAATTAATTGAATGTCTATTAAAGTTTAAAATCTGTCCACAATATTTATAGTAAAATTAAACAAAAATCTACATTTTAGAGTGTGAACAGATGCCAAAGGCAACAAGGGAAAATACCTGTTGATTACTGTACCTGGACCTGTCCATGTTAAAATAATTAGCTCAACAAATTATGATGCACAATCTCCAAGTAAATCATGCATATTTAATGAACAAACACACACAGTATTTGGGCTTTCACTTGATTTACATGCTAAATATATGTGCTGTCATTTACAAATTGTGTTTCAATAGGCTCACTGTAAGATCCTCATTTCCATGCAGAAGATGTGTTTGTTTTTCTTTATTTATATCCTCCACTGAAGTTGGATAGTTTCACATGATGAAGCTCCTTGTACTGGAGTTGAACTACTTTTCATGACGGGGTTGTCTAAAGTTTTAGTTGTTTCACAGGATGAAGGTCTCTAAAAGTTAAAGCGCTTGTCCAATATGTGACATACTAACAGTTATTATGACACACCAACAGTCTGCCAGTTGAGTTAGGTTCTACTAAATCACATCAGTTATATGTACAAAAATATGGATACAATGATGACTACAGTAAAAAAGATTCCTAAAAAGCTTCCATACGATAATCAACATGGCCTGCAACAACACAACAGTAACATCTTGCACACAAAACAACCAAAGTTCCAGCAGATCGTTGCCACCATCTTCCCCAAATAAATATAAAATTTAATCTCCATGAACATGGTTTTTCATCACTCCAAACATCTTCCCCGCCTTCATGATACACAGTGCAAAACAATTTTTATATATGTTTTCAGTTAGGGTGTGTCTAACCCTAGATATACAGTACATGAGTGTCATATCAGTAAGTTATAATTTTCTCATATTTGTAAATATTGTAATAATAAGTATTGCTATACATGCATGCTTGTATATATATGTGTGTGTGTGTGTGTGTGTGTGCGTGTGTGCATTGCCCACAGTAATTTATTTATTTATTTTTCACTGCTATCCTACTTCAACTCTCTTTCACACCACCTTGCTCCACTGCATATCATCTTGCCTCTGGAACCTGGGAGTATTTTTGTTCCTGCTTTCATTCATATTGCTTATGATTGGGAAAAGCCATGACACACTTTTGGGAACTGAAATGCTCATGTGAAAAAAACCCCTATACATAACACCAAGGTTGCCAACCTCAATTTTTGACTCAGTAGCTCATTTTGAGTGTCTCCTCTAGAGTCATAGTGCACACTTGAGGGTTGGGAATGTTACCGAGGCAATTAGTGGGGTCCTCTGCCACTCCTGACAGATCTCCCCTGTGCTGAGTGCTTCATACTGCACTTCAGGGTGAAATTCAATTAAAAACGACACCATGCCTTATCACTAAACAGCGGGCAGAGGAGTGTGTTGATATATAGAATTTTGCTTGTTTTCAGATTTTAGCACTGGGATTGTTTGTGTATGCAAGACAACATGTATTTTTTTTTCTCCTGGCAAATGATTGAAAGTCTGTAGAATGGTAAGCAGAGGATAAAAAGACAGATTGCACAATATCCATCCAAATAATTAAGCATATGGGAACAAAATATTTTCATTGTTGGTGCTATGACAGCAGTACGATTTCTATCTGATATTTATTAAATTATATAATTAAATATAATATCAGACCACATGAATTAAGAGAGTAGAAAAAACAACAGAAACCACTCACGTATTGTTTCTTTGTCAAATTACTATTGAAATTATGTATTTATCTTTTACCTGTAAGGGTCAATTCAATACATGTGCCAAGGTGCAAGTATTCAAAAATGTTATTAACTTTCACAATGAGCAATGCCTTTCTGCCATGCACCCTTTTTAGTGGTTAAGAGGTTACCCACCTCTTAATTTCTGTGTTAGAAACGTACATTAAGTAAATCAGACAATACATATAAAGACAAAGCTACCTATTTAAAGGGTGATAGCAGCCAGTATTGTAACATAATGCAGTATAGTGCTCTGCTCTCTATAGCTTTTACTGTTTCTTTCCCAGTTAAAGATAATACATATATCACTAAATAATAGAGAACATTAACTATATGGAAAACTGCAGAATTAAAACTCAGTGATATCAGTATACCTCACTTCAAGTCAACCAGCAAGTCTGGGTAAGAGTCATATTTTATACATAGTGATACAACAATGCACATTTTCATTAACCTTATAAACAGTTTTGGTCATTTACACTTATTCATTTAGCAGACGCTTTTATCCAAAGAGAATTACATAGGTTACAGTTCTTTACAATGTTATCCATTTATACAGCTGGATATTTACTGAGGCACCAGTGGGTTAAGTACCTTGCTCAAGGGTACAGCAGCAGTGTCCCAGCGGGGATTGAACCGGCAACCTTTTGGTTACGAGTCCTGCTCCTTAACCACTATGCTACACTGCCGCCCATTTAATAGTACTATGGGATGCTTGCTAGCCATGAAGCATTGTAGATGCCACGGCTGACACAGTAGAGCAGAGGTCGTCATATCTGAACATAACAGAGACCGAATACATGAACAAGTTCCATCGTCCGCAACAGAAGGCCGCGGACCTTAGTACCACGCTTGTGGCAAATCTCCAGAGCTAATTGCTGCTTCCATTTCCTTTCATTAGCTTTTGCTGTGAGGGTGACAGGTTTACTTTCCTTCTTTGCCACCATTTCATTCAAGCACACCTTGGGCTGGCTTACATGTCCCTTTAGTTTAACAATACAATGTATGAAGAATTTTCTCCCCAAAACCAAGGAGTTTTTGTTTTGATCCATAGTGATGACATAATAACAAAAAGGAAGCCTGGACCAAAAAAGGACTGGTGGCATGCCAGTGGGCAAGAATCATGAGGCATGGCATTGCACAGGTCACTTTTTGTACCATTATATCAAAATTTGGATCCTAGACATTCATAGCATAGCTATATGTTTACTTGTAGACTGGACTGCAGTGGCCTAATAAGAAACTCAAATTAGAAAAACTCTTGGCTAGATGCCAAGATAAGCTTGGTTTCATGAAATCAAAAAGCCAATGTTACTCCAAAATATTTCTACCAATTAACCTGCCTACCAATTAATCTCACATTAATGAAATGTGCCCCAGGAGTTTGGCGAAATCACAACAAGCAAAGGTTTCAAATGATCAATGCAATCATCCCAGGAAAGTTACTTTTTGTCGTCTGTAATAAGTGAATCTAAATTCTCAACAAACTCATTCCTTGTTAGCTGCTTGTAGAAGATGTCCTTTTGGTCAGGTTTCATCAATAGCATGACTGGAGAGATGTAAAAATTCAGAAAATCTGATGTGCTAATATGAAATCTTCAAGCATAAAAGCATGCAGAGCATGTGTCTCCATGTGTTTGCTTACCTGTTTGAGAGGGCCGTTTGATTAGCACCAGGCAATCATTGCCCTGGGAGAGCAAATTACGCTAAACTAAGGCTGTCAAACAACTAAATGAATATATCAAGATTAAGCTTGTAGTTTAAAATTCTAAAGTGCTTAATTGCCATTTTAATCACAAGTTGAAGCACTACCTGAATATGATTTAAATACATTTTGGTAACAAAATGGATATTTTGAAGAATACAGTAATTTGAGATTTTATTCATTACAGAATTAAATTATACATAGATTTTTGCTGTACTTGGATGTGTGTTGCATCTTCATCTTTTTTTTTTTAGTGAAAATGCAATGTAATGGACTTGTAATGGACTAATGTAGTCCTTCATTGAAATTTAAAAACTAAAAACATTTAAAGTAAATGTCAGCTATTTAACCAGGTAGTAAAAGCCTACTGTGCAATTATAAGAACACAATTTTCACTCAGCATGTATGCAAAAGTGAAAGCTATTTCATTGACTCTAAGAGTTTAATTTGAATGACTTTACATTAATGGTATGAAACGTCTTTTTATGTTTACATGATGCAGAAGTTGTTCCATGGAAAATTTTTACTACAGTCAGCAGAATAGAAGTGAAAACTAAATTCTTTCTATTTTACAAGCTTTAAAAAATAAGAATGTGTTTGGTGCATCGTTAATATTGAGTGGCATACAGCCTTGTCGTTTCCTAATACTCCCATTGTTAAAATGAGCAGATACTTACATAATGATTGGCATTTTGCGCTGGAAGGGATGCCACCATTTCCAAACAAAATGAAGCTGGAACGCTTGTCACTGCACCTTCCTACAGTCATCTGAGGCATGGATTTTCTCCAGGGTTTTTCTAATTTACGTTAGGTTTTCACTCGTGGCACTTTTTCCTTTTTTCTTTCCCTTCTTTCTTTTTTTCCCTGTGTTCTCTGACTTGCGGGCACTTCCTCATTATTTGCATTCTGATAGCTGCCACCGTTAATGAGGAGAGGGACTGAAGTTACAGAGCAGTGAGTGAGGATTAATGCATGTGTGGCAGCATGAAGTTTGGGAATAGTGCACACTTGCAGCTCATTCTTTTTGATATGTGACATTTTTAATTCTAAAATACCGATTGTACAATATAACAAACACTATAGAAAAGAAAAAAAAAAGTACATCTGACGCTATTTCTCTCTGTGGACATTTGATAAAGGACAGGTTTCTCCTGCACTTAAAATTGTAGACCTTTTCTCATCTTTTTGTCAATTGAAAAAGGCAGAGTTTGGAGTGACTTACATGTGACTTTTCTATATATTATATACACAAGTGTACTGAGGAATAACAGATGCTGGGTTTTCTACTGCAGTAACAAAACATTTTAGTGAGGCAGTTTCATTTAGTTTTCTTTGCCTTTTGGGTGATCTTTTTAATGCATTATTATTGATTTTACAGTGCAAACAATGAGCAGGCTTTTGGTGTGTGTGTGTGTGTATGTGTGTGTGTGTGTGTGTGTGCATGCGTGTGTGTGTGTGTGTGTGTGTGTGTGTGTGTGTGTGTGTGTGTTGTGATTTGCATTGCATTGATCATTTCTGGTACCTGGCTCCAGAAGAGGAAAATGTATATTATTTGCTGGAACCTTATCACAGAAGATGTAGTTAATATTTTATCAATATTGAGCCTTTCTTTTCTTAGACACCAACAGAGAATACTCAGCAAAACCCCTTGATATCAGAAAATGGCCCTCATGTCTGGATGTAAAATATGCCACCTAAATGCTGGAAATATTTATTACTCTCTAAATTGATAGTGTCAACACCCAGTCTGCAGCATCAAGCTTCTGGTACACATCTGCAATCTCATAACAAGACCCCATCCCTCAAAAGCACATAGTTATGTGTAAGACAAATTATACCTCCATTTGAAACGGACTGTTTCCTTAAATACACGCAATCCTAATGAGCTTCTCTTTTACAGATTGGGTCTCACTTGTCTCTCTATTAGCAGTCGGGTACCGAGCAGGGAGCTGTTGGACTTGTGTGCACATTGAGTGATTAACTAAACCTTGAGGCTGACAGGCCTCCAACCCTCTGAGGAAGGAAGAGTTAGACTAATGTGGTTCTCTGTTTAACAAGGTTGGCGGAGTGAAAGGGGAGGAGGGAGGAGTTTACAGGGAAGATTCCCTTGTGACAAAGCAGTAAAAATAAAGACTAGCAGCACTCAGACAATCTTAACGCCTCTTACGATAGACACCAACAGACCTGATTTTGGGGACAACAAAAGATGCAGCTCCTGTTAATGTTATTTCTGTTCAGATGTCTGTCTTTGTTATATGAACAGCCAGTAGGATATATACCTTTGATTTTTTTGGAATATGAACAAATAAAAACAAATAACAATAATTTTTACACCGCTGAAGAACCTTTGATTGAATTGACACTGCAGCGGCTACAGTGCACTCTAAACCACTCTAAATGTCTTTGCAGTGATTTTTGTGTATATTACAAATTGTTTAAGACCAGTTATGTTAGTGTTTGTCAAAGAGAAAACTGGCTCTTTACTGTTAATCCTCCTATTTGTACTAACATGGTCAAGGGTTGATATAATGCTGATTATGTCAGGTTATTAAGTGCTTGAGAACAAATCCAGCATACAGAGTGTATCATAAAAAAGGACTGAGAAATGCCATTGAGGAATAATAGGAATAAGTCTTGGAGCAGACTTTTGGTAATGAAATTCAGGAGAAACATGCTGAGTACCCTGTGGCAAGGATCTCATCATAAAAATACTTTGGTGCATTAACATGTTCCAGTATATTTCTCATATGTGTTGCAAACTAAGTGGTGCACAAATCATTCATTTGGCTATTCAGGTACAGATCATATCATAATAAAGAACATACTGTAGTTATTGATCATCTTACTTAATAAGAATCTGGTCTAAAATTACTGCTGTATTTTTAATAAAAGTAACAATACTGCATACCAAACTGGGTTCCTGGAAAATCACACAATGTACTTAGAAACACAGCCTTAGACGACTCCCAGTTGCATTGACTTGCTCACAAAGAGACCTTTAAAATGTTATAACCTGGAGAAAATGAAGTTCAACCTTTTTGAATGCAAAAAAAGGGCATTTAAAGATTCATTTTCTAAAATATCCCTCTCTTCTCAGGAACACCAGGAGCACACATCTCTGAAGAGGTACTCTATCTATTATTTTTGTTTTGCATAGCACCTTTCACATTACAAATACTTACAAAGCATTTACATCATCAGGAGCAGGGGAATCCCAGCCCAACCCCAGGCCACCAGTTGATGTCACATGTTGCGTGATCTAAATGGTATTCTCTTGTAGGGGAAGATTTGCTGTGAATGGTGACTGGTCTCTGTTGAGAGAGTATGCAAAGGATTGGTCTAGTTGCTTTACAAATGTGCGGCATCAGAAGAATAGCTACACATACAGCATTTTGTTAAGACTCTCTATAAGGTTGTAAGGACAAACTTTTTAATTGTACCAGGTATACCATTCACATCCAGTGCAAAACAATTACCTTATCATATATTCACTCACATCTGCTGTCAGTTTTAGATTCTGTTGGTTATTTTGCGCATGAAGTGGAAAATGCACATGAAACCGGAAATGGAAATCACCCTCTATGTTTGTGGTGCCACTAATTTCACAATGGCTACTTCTTTCCAATTATGTACTCAGATCACAGTCTGTTTTCAGTAAAGGCAATACTTAATATTGAAAAGTCACTTATCACACCACCATATGGAATGGAATTACATTAATTGATTACTGCATGGGTCATTAAGTTAAATATCTGAAAACATATTAATTTTAAGATAGAGTATTTCTTGTCTGACAGACTGTCTGTTAGCTTAAATGTGAAGAAATGCAGAAGCGTTGCATACAACACACACAAAAGGGCTGCTGGGTGGTACAGCCACATTTTACTGGCCACTCTTTCACTTCAAAGTGTGAGGTTATTAATATTGGAGATTATAAACACTTCTATGTATTGAACAAGAGGTTGTGTTCCACTCCACTTGAAACAGTGAACAAATGTTTAACTAATATCTTCATACTTTTCATTATAGTGAAATTATGCTGACTTTATTATATGCTGACTGGTTTATTCGACAAATTTGATTCTTGAAAATATAAACATGATGAAATATGTACTTCTGTAGATGTGTGTGAGTGTATCGTTTTCCAAAAACTATATTATGATATAATCTCCAATGTCTTATATATGCCATGCTTTGCTGCTTGGTAATGTAATCAGTTTTCCCAGATTTATCCGTTTCTTCCTTTGCATATTGTGTTCATTCTATTTATCTGCCTGCACAAACAGTAATTTGCTGTTCTCATTTTGTGAAATGAATAAGCACTTCAGCATCCAGGACCAGCTTCACTTGCCAAAGTGACTCCTGGGACCTGGGAACTTAGTTTTCAGTTTTAAAGGAGATCACTGAAAAGTGGAAATCAGGATACTGCATCCTGCTTAATTCCCCGCTCCTGCTTTGACTCTTACAGAACTCTTCAACTATTATCATTAAGCATAAAGAAATGTAAAACACAAGTAAGGACAAGCAGAAAATATGGGAAACAAATGGAAAATATGACAAAATGTTCAATGTTTTAATTTTAACTGAAAACGTACAAAGACCTTGCAAGATAAATCTAAAGAAATTCAATGGACACTGTTTGGCTACAGTAGGATTAATGTTAACACAGCAGCGCCTGTAAACAGTTATCAAGACAGACATGTTAGCCTTGACATGATATAGCAGATTTTTTTTCCTATCCCTAAAAAACAGGTGCTCTTGCTGCAAAGCAGGCTCTAATAGTAATACATTCAGGAACAGCCTTTGAAAAATGATTGCATTTTTTACAGAGGCTTTAAAATTTGTGATTAGAATCCAAACCTCTGTACAAGTGCCTTCAGGCAAACAATAGATGTCTTCAGTGTATTTTTAATATTCAGTTGTATTATGAATTGTTAGTCTGAGCCACTTTCTGTACAATACATCCCAGAGGAGCACTTTCATTTATCAGATTTTTCTCCACTATTGTTACTGCTGTTACTAAAGCCGCAGAGCAAGCAATGAAGAGTGCATGTTTTGCACAGCTGAGAAAGTTCAAAGATCAGAAAGGAAACATGGAATAGAATGACAAAAATCATAAGCATTGCTGGGGGTTTCAATGCACTGCACTGCACAGTCCTCAGACGTACGTAGGAATTATTTGCATACGTGTCAGCGAAGCTCCACTTTGCATTAATGTGCTGAAATCACGCCGCAACCTCTCGTTCTAAATACACTAAACCAACGCTGAACATCAATCATCCAACCGCAACATCAGAGCAGAATCCTGCCATAGTAGGTTTAGCTGTTTCCTCTTCGCTTCCCCATACTTCACAAATAATAAGCAGGAGCAAGGGAATACATTTGACTAATCATCTAAAATATTTAGAGTCCCTGAAATGCTATCATCATTAGATGATACGTGTTAGTGTGCAACATCAGTGTAGCCTCAGGGGGTCCATCCAGAACTGAGGCACCTCATTTTTCTATCTGCTCTCTTTGTTGTCTGTCTTGGTGCAGACGGTGCAAGCAACAATGTTTTATAAAACTGATACAGCAGAGTAGCCATCTACTGACAGTGAATGTTGCAGCATATTTTATTTAGTTTGTTGGAGTACTTAACCTCTTGCAGTGATGGGCTATGTTTTTACAGTTCTTATCCACATCTAATGAGATTTTTGATGTTGCTGACCTTTGCAATGAAAAGTGCAATAAACACTACAAATGTTTGTTTATTGTGTTTGTAACTGCATGTTTTTATATATATTTTGTCATGTGAATAGCTGCTGCCTCCACTTTTACAAGTGGCTTTATTCCATTTGTTTTGTTATATATGAACACAAATACTCAAATTTTCAGTATAAGTGACAGCGGAAGATAGCAAAAGATAATCTTCCATGCTGTGACCAACAGCAAATACTGCCTGGCAGATGAAATGTGCCTAAAAATGATGTATACAGTATTTTTTAAATGAACCTAGCAAGGTAAATTTCTTCTTCTTCTTCCTCTTCCTCTTCCTCTTCCTCTAATTATCATTGTTATTATTATTATTATTATTATTATTATTATTGTTGTTGTTGTTCTTGAATTTTTCAATGTTATCAATGTTACAATCACTAGAAGGGATATAATAATTATTTTCTGACAGTTTGGAACACTGATTTTAATGATCACTATGTTATGCTGTTGTGTTATGTTAAGTTGCATGTATACATAGTTATTATAATGCACAGGTACAAAAGAAACATGATTGAGATCATTTGACAACATTTTTTTACCTAACTAGCTCACAAATGTTACTAGGGACATAAATGAACTACTGTTAAGTGATATGAAAACTATTTGGGTTGGCTGGTCTGGGTCACTGGTTCATTAGCAATCTAGCTATCTCATCAAAGTGTTTGCAATAATATCATCCGGCTTTGGAAGCACAATAGCCTTTTTATATTGAATGTGTAACCATGCTGTAGAGTACAGCAAAGGCCTACAGCTATGTGGTGTGCAATTATACTTTTCATGGAAATAACTATCATCGCTGGTTGACTTTTAGTCATTTGAACTTGCAGAAATTGCATTTATTTCCCAACAGCACACAAACTTACATTGGAGCTGAAATTAAATGCAAATAGCAATGGCGTGAAACAAAGACAGCAAAAAAAGGGCAAACAACATTACAAGGATTTTTTACACATAATAATATAATATCCATGCTACAATTAGACTTATTGGTCGGTACCTTGCTAGGTTAGTTTTACAATGTGGATTGTTGACTGACAGCAAATGTGACTATAAGGTGGGGCACAGCTTATTTGTGAATAAAAAAAGAGTGCAATTGCTTATTGAATTTACAGAAAATAGACCATACTGCCCATTACACACATTGATCATTACTTTCTTATGTCAGTTACTCACAGGGATGTGGTGGAGAGGTTAAAACACTGATGAATCATCTGATAGGTGCATCAGCACATATTGTAAAGTTCCCTGGATTACATGTGAAACCCTTGATTGTCCCTATGTACAAATCAGGAGAAGCAGATCAGGCAAGTAACTATGGGCCTATTAGTATGATTCCAGTTTAGCCCAGCCTAGAAAAGGTTGATCAACAGATGGCCTGTTTGGAGGGAAATCAGTATTTGTATCCACAACAACAGAGCTATTTGACTGTAGACCTAAATACCCAGTTGAAACCGGATAGTGCTTCCTGTTATAAACTGTATCAAATATTTACTGGATAACCACAATGCCGAATGCGTAGTATTGCTGGACTGATTCTTAAACAGTACACAATGATATGCTTGTCTCCAAATTCCAGGTATCATTATCAGTTATATCACAGAGATCCCAAATAATCTTTATATTGATACCGTGGGCATACTCTATGCATGAAACCCCCCAGTGCCCATTTGTCACCCCTCTCTGTCTTCTTTAAAAGTGAGTGATGGGGCTCCTGAAAGGACCAATTAATAAACACACTTGTCTTGAGCGTAGGCTTAGCCCTACAGCCTGGGGGTCGATCCCACCCATGTCACCATAATGAACAGGAACCCCCAACAGTGCAACAAATTGGCTTCATTCCACCAGGTTTGTATCTTTTCAGACACCATGTGTCTTGTCAGGTGCCCACAAGCCACTGTGTGTCTGTGTGCCTTATCCTGCAGTGGGTGCTTACTCTTTACTGTACAGCTCACTGTACTGTACTCTGAGGCTTGACGTGAGAAACACAGCCATTGGCTACATTAAAGTGCCTTGGAAAACTGAACTCATCTCCCTTCTGCTCTCCTGCATGAGTGCCGAGGTTATTGCGACAAGATGAGCGTGATGTGAAATTAGGGATTTTTTTCAAAAATGGTTGGTTGCATAAAGGGGAAAACCATAAAAAAAATGAGTGATACATAAAATTAGAGATGGAGGATTCAGAAATATTTGGTGTTAACTCCAGAGCTGATTGATGCTGCTGGAGTCACTGAATTGATCCCTTTCAATTACTGTTCCAAAGAAAAAAGAAACAGAATTCTTAAAAGGGCAGAGCAGGAAATTTTGAGACCACTTTTAATATTTATTGTTTGGCTCTGTAGTTGTGAGCTGGATGCAATACATGGAAGTGCTATGATACTCTAGTCTTTCTAAAATATTGCTGTATCAAGCTAACAGTCAGTTTGGTCCAGAAGTCTATCCAGAATATTAAAATCAATAGGTCTGCACCTCCTAAGAAATGATGTCTATGAGCAAACAGCACATCCAGCTAAAAATGCTAGTAACGCAATGCTCTCTGCTTCATGTGCTATTGCAGCAAAAATGCTGGCCACTATCTTAAAGCATACAGAAATATGTTTATCATTATTAAAATTATTAAATAATTTTCACATACTGACATTTCAAATGGGAAGTTATCTTCAATATATACAGTTTTTAACACACTATTCATATTTATCTGTGGCAGATAAACATTTTTTTAATTCGCTCTCCAGCCCACACATCACTGAACAACAATATTGGATTCCATTAGGTGTAGGGTCACATTAAACTTTTATGCATACACTCCTTTGTGTTCTGTAAAAATACTGCTTTTAATATATTTATTTACAGTTTGTTTTTTCTAAGAACAGATACATTATAGTTCCCTGTATGTGCAAGGTAATGTATTCTGACAATGCAGTGACATTATGCATTAGCTTATAGACCCAGTGGATTGGGAACAGTGCTTCTAACAAGGAGGTTGCAAGTTTGATTCCCAGGTGGTACTGCTGTACCCCTGAGCAAAATGCCAAACATGAATTCCCTCAGCAAATATCCACCACAATAAAAACTTTTTTTTTTTGTTAACAAAAATATTTATGTTCCTCAAGGTTTTTCTTCTGAGCACAGCATGAAAAATGAGTTGACAAGCATAGTCTGAATAAATATGAAATGTAAAAATCTCAAAATTAGTACTTTTGGGAGAGTGTGATTTGTGTCCTGCTGTGGTGTTTAAGAAGATTTTTCCTATCATGACAACATCTGAGTTTTGTAAAGGAATGCACTGAATATTTATGAAGGCTTCTAGTACGTAAACATACTTCCACGGTACACCTTTCCATGTCTCCTGAAATGTGCTTCCACACAAACATTTCCCACAAACAATGCAGAACTGTTCATTTTATACTGATAATACTGAGATAGATAATGATTTGAAGAAAGTGTTCTGTGTACATCAACATAGCTAAAAAAAAACAAACCCTACTGCTCTCAGTAAAACTCCCTGAACTAGCAAAACATTTTGGTAGTTATACGATGTACTAGCCAGTCGGATTATTTGAAAAAGTGAACAGATCCCATTTTTGTCTTAGGTGTCTTAGGTCTTATAGTGACCCTACAAAACCCACATTTTTCATAACTTTGTGTCCTCGCAGTTCCTGAACTAAATGACCTGTTTGTGAACAAGCTTCGCAGCACAAACATATCCTCAAACTGCACCATTTTTCCAATTTTATCACGTCATTTCATGGAAATGTCCAAGACGCAACAGCTGACTGGGGGGTAGATTCACTATGAATTACAGTACTGTGAGTCAGCTGCAGCCATCATCAAATACAAAACTATGACCAATTCATGAAACTACGTATCCTGAATAGGTAATCATGCAGTCAGTGAAAATGATTACTGCTGTCTGTTATTATAAAAAGACTGCCTTATAAATAACCAGTTTGAAACAAACGCAGTTTGAAGCAAAGTCAGTCCCAACCTGACCACAAACAAATGCAAAACAAAGACACCACATGTGAGAGAAGCCAAGGTCAGCAACAGAATTGAAAGTTTTGGTTAGTCTGGAAGTCTGTTAGTCTGTTAAATTGATGGAACACATCACATGAGGAAAAGAGCTGAAATGTGGAATGCAATCACAGAAAATGAATGCTTTGGGACTACTACAGCAATCAGCAAGAGGTGCAAAGAAGAAAGGCATAAAAAGCCACATGGAAGAAAAAACTTTCATTTAGCGGTGTGCAAGTACCACAGGCAGGCCAGGGTCCACCTGAGGAACAGACATTATATAAGCTGGAGATGCTCCAGGCAGGGCAGATGATGGGAATGGATGGAATAGAAAAGGCTGAATAATTTGTATTTCGCTCAACTGGACAAGTGTAGCTCCTGTGCAAAATATCCTTTCTGCTGGTCTCCTGATTTGTTAACAAATGTCTTGTGGCAACTAAAGCTGTCATGGTAAAAAGGCTATGACTGTACGTTGCATTGGGCTTATATAGGTCACACAGTCTATCATTAATCAATAATAGCTTTTTGACTCAGATTTTTGTCATTAATAGTGTTGCATACTATAATTGGCACAGGCTTTTTAGAGATGGATTGCTAACTGAAACGCAATCTTGAAATCTCCTTGCTTTTGAGTGCACATCCCAAGGATGCATATTTATAAGGACCATTACACAGTCTATATCAGTACAGCAGTCACAAAGTTTCACAAAAAAGGACTACTTTTGACTTCTTCTCTTTATAATTGCAAAGGAGGCACAATCCTTTAATGATTATAACCCTCAAATATTCAATGGCTGTTTTAGGTGTTTTAGTCTGAGGCTGGAGAGTGTGTGCAAAGAAAGTGCAATCTGATTGGTTGAGTGATATCACCACGAGTAGGATACTCAAAAATATCCATGACAAGGATTTGACAAGGGATTGCTTTCATAATGTGTATGTCTGTGTAATGTATGTTTTGTAAATACCACATTTCAATTTCTGTGACAGAAGGAATCTTGTAGTTCTAGTGCTATAGAATAGTACCACCCCACAGTGACATGGACAGTATATCAGTAGCAGCTCACATCAAAAATATAAATTGTACAATGTAAAATGAAGATAGAAGCAAAAATATTTTGAAGCCATAAAATATTGAGGGACATCGATATATACACACACTGCTGGGTGGCAAACTGTAATTTCAGGACCATTGTCTACCATCACTAATGAGGTAATTGTGCAATACATGTCTTCAAATTAAAGTGCTCCAGCTATACATATTGAGTGCAGATTTTAGTCTTTCGCACTGTATGTATTCAGATATCATATTCATATATACTGTATATTATGTTATTATGTTATAAATGAAAAAAATCCAAACATTGCAATATTTAATTTGCCAGCATTGTTTGCATAAAATAAAACATTTCATTTTTTCACAGTTGTTATAAAACATTAGTAATGTGCAAATACATGCAAAGGAAGGGGAATGAAGCCATAGATTTATAGCAAGGCATTGTGGGGGCTGTAGATTTTTGTTTTTCCAGATGCTCTGCAGTTTGCTACCTAGCAACAATATCATATATGTGTTTGGATCTGAAACACTGGTATTTCATCAGTAGAACAGAACCCTTCCGTTGATGCATCTTTTCCCTCTAAGCAACAGAGAGCTAAATAACCTGGATCAGAGTAGGTTTTAACATCATTATACTCATTCACACTACACTACACCTGGCAAGCACATTCACTCTCCCTGTGCTTCTGAGCAGGATAGAAGGGCATTACAGAAATGAGCTAAGAGCAGGTTTCACTTGTGATTGGGTTGGACTAACAAGTTTACATCTATGCTTGTGGTCAATTGTAAAACGCAATATCATAGACACTGGTTGAATCATTCATGATCAATTGATCTTTCTCTTACTGAAGGTAGAGAAGGGGAAGTCCCCAGAATAGACTATTTTATATTCAGTAGTAAA